>NC_140635.1:4140000-4695000 GCF_057382275.1 Copadichromis virginalis | reverse complement strand
GCCTCCGGGGAACCCCCGGACGCCGTAAGCCTGTCCCTACCCCCACACCAATCACAGCAGTGAAGGCGGGACCAAACTATGACCCCCTACCCCCACTAGGTGATGGAGCTGATCAAAGGAGCCCAGAGCAATTGATCTGATGTGGTGGCAGAGGCTGTATCAAGACTAATGTAATCTAATAGATCATTTCTATATTGGTTAGAATTAAGATTATTTTTATTTTTCCACTTCATGAGGACTGTTTTCTTGGCTATGCATAGGGCAGTGAAAACCATATGGGCTATATTCTTTTCTGAAGTGACATTATCTAAGCTGCCCAACAAACACACTAAGGGGGAAGTTAGAATGTTACATTTCAGACACTTTGATAAGTCCTCACATATCTCGCGCCAAAACCTCTGAACTGGTGGACAGAACCAAAGAGCGTGGATGTAATTGTCCGGTGAATTCGTTTGGCAGTGTGAGCAGTTGTTGGTAGACGTAAAGCCCATCTTGAACACAGAGGCGGAGCCAGACATTTGAAACACCCGGGGCTTAGCCCAAAAGGGTAGTATGCATGTGGGATTTTGGGGGGGGGGGTAAAAATGACTGAAAGATTAATAGGCTCTGTTTTGAGTTTTGTTCAAAAAAGAATGACTTCATATAGGGAAAAATATATATCACATGTGCAGGACACCTTAAACTAGTTTTTAAGCAGCAAGGCAGAACAAAATCAGGGCTGTATCAAGACATGAGGACTAAACCCCAATTCAACCAGACCCAGAACTGATCCAGAATTAAAACAGGACTACAACAGTTCAAAATCAGGACTACTTAGGATTTAACCAAGACAGAACCAGAATCAGAACTAGATGATAGTAGCACTAAAAATCATCATAGACCTGCACTACACTTATTTTTTAATTCTACCAATGTACAATATTTAGATTGAGAAAAGTTTATATAATTATTTAGCCTTGTTGTGCAAACAAGCCCGCATAACTTAATAAATATAGAATTTGAAAAATAACAAACCTAAAAAGAAACACTAGGTACGAGATACATGAGGACCTATGATACGGTGATACTTTTGGTAAACAACCATTTGACTAACATGTGTGTCTCACCTGCTCTTGTTCATCTCTGTTCTGTCCTCATTCACCTCTCTCTCCCTCTTTGTGCTGACAATCATCAAATATACAGATATTTACAAACTCTTCAGAAAACACAAACACTTTTTAAATTGTAACATCAAATCAGACTAAATGTTTATTTTTTTAGATTGATAAATATAAAAAACATATTTGTTAACTTTAAGAGTAAAGAGAGAAACTGTCTGTATTTCTTAATTTTAAATGGCACCAAATTGTATTCAAAATTGAGCCACACTTATGGAGCTCCACAGTTCTTTTCCTGGTGTTTTGGTTGACATCTCTTGATGTTCCCATGTCTCAGAAACAGGCTCTGTGTTTTGCCTTATATGCATCCACAGCTGTGCCACCAGTTTACTCACATGGACTCTACTAACCTATCAGAAGCTTCTTCAGCTCAGAATGGAATCGTCTGCAGTTTTCTTATTAATTAACAATAAACTTAGTGTACATGTACTCCTAAATTTGATCAAAGTGATAAAAATAGACAGCTCTGTCTCTCTTTATTCTGACATTTAACTAATTCAAAAGATATTTCAATATTTATCTAAAACAAAAGTTTACTCTAAATTGATGTTGTACAGTAAAAATGTTTTATGTTTTCTCCCTAAAGTGTATGTAAATATCTGGTTACAAATGTGAATATCCTGCTTTGTACTGAAATCCCTCTTGTTTTGCATAGAAATATACTGAACAACATACGAAGCATAATATATAAAATAACATTTACCTGAGTTTTTTCTTTGAAAGAAGCCTCTAATGTCCATTCTTATATTTCAGTACATAACTGAAACCGATTTAGTCGGGGAGGGTAAGAACTGAAAATATGAAATAAACACACGTAAGCTAAGACTCTCTAAAAAAAAAAAAAATAGCATTTGTTCGGCTTTTCATTTCGCCATTTGTTGATTCACTTGAAGAGCAAGTAACGTAATATTGGTCAAGTGATCAGTTTGATATCAATCTTTCGTGATGCACCGTCATATTTACATTATTTGTACGGTACGAATGATTTGCTTTGGTACCTGCTCAAACTTAAGCTCTCCTTAGTATGGCTGGCTCTGTTTCTCCAACAGCGCACTCACGGGCAGCAGCTGCCCCGCCCCCTCGCTCAGTCGCTTAGTGCCTGAGCTCGGATCATACCAATATCAGGGGGGGATTCACGCACAGTCGTAAATTCCCACAGTGTGCACTATGTGCTTCGAATATTGTGTGTACTTTTTGTTTTATACAGTTGTCAGCCAGGCATCTAACTATGAAAAAATTACACTCCAAAAGACCCCGGGCTTCTGACAATACAACCCGGGCTTAAGCCCAGTAAGCCTCCCCCACGCTCCGCCCCTGCTTGAACATCCGATGACCTGTATAGTGCACTCTATGTAATATTTTGTATTGAATTAATTGAAGACTGGGATTTCTGATTAGATGAAAGGTTTGTAAGCAAGTCTGAGACCAGAAGTTTTGGTCTAAGTTAGCTGATAAATCCGCTTCCCATTTTGCAATAGGAAGTGATATTGATTCATCTGTTTTAGAAAGCATTCTGTATATTTTGGAAAGTAATTTGGGGGTTTTAAGAGTAAGAAATTGAACCACACTTGGTGTTTGTAGTTCAACTTGACCCGGTTTAAATTTCTTTTTTACTATGGATTTAATTTGTTGATATTCTAAAAATCTTTTCTTGTTGATCCCATATTGTGTAACTAGTCCGTCAAATGAAATAATAGAATAGAATAGAATACTTTTATTTGTCAATTTCTTCAAATGTACTTGCCATACAAAGGAATTGAAATTACGTTTCACACTGTCCCATGCGTAGACATTGACAACAACAGTGTTGGTCAAGTTACTTGAAAAAAGTAATCAGTAACTAATTACTGATTACTCCCCCCAAAAAGTAATCCCGTTACTTTACTGATTACTTATTTTCAAAAGTAATTAATTAGTTAGTTACTTAGTTACTTTTTAAAAACACGATTTACAACCTGAAGAGGTGATAAAGTGATAGATCTTTCAGCCCAATTCTACTTTTTCTACATAATCCATCATACAAAATGTAATCAAATGGAAAAGTCTCTTTTTTTAACTTGTTTTATCAGTTTTAATCTTTTAACTTTATGCATCAAGCAAAACATTTAATTATATGCAACATTCTCTGACTTGATTAAATTAGTTTAACATTTAAACCTATTTTCTACACATTCCAGCACATAAAATAAAATATTTTTTGTGTTTTCACTCACTCTTTCAAACAGATGCAAGTAAAACACAGCAGAAAATAAATAAAGTCAAAGACTCAGCGGTCCTTTTGCTCTATTTTCACCTGTAAAGCAGGAGCAGGGTAGGCGGAGGGTTACTCTGGTGCAGGTGTGCTGCGGTCAGTTGAAGAATCCGCGCGAGTGTCTCTGTGAGTTTCCCATTACGTCATAGCTACTCGGTGCTTGCTTGGAAGTTTAGGGGTTTTTTTCGCTGTAAAAAGAAGTTTTCTTCCCACGCACGATGGACGCTAATGTTTTTGTCACTTTTTATGGAATCAAACTCAAAGTAAGGTCAGTACTTCCACGCTTTAAACGCTGCACGCTCATACTCTCTCCCGCACTCGATATATTATCCATTGTTGATCTGCACACAGCTGCTGTCACCAACGTCGCACTCGCTAACGTCACTGTCATGAGACATTCTCGCAAAAAAAAAATCACGGTTTTAGTAACGCAGTAACGCAGCGTTCCTACGGGAAAGTAACGGTAATCTAATTACTGATTTTGCAATAGTAATCCCTTACTTTACTCGTTACTTGAAAAAAGTAATCAGATTACAGTAACGCGTTACAAGTAACGCATTACTGCCCATCTCTGCACAACAATAAGGTGCAGATGCACAACAAAAAAAACAGCCCTAACAATAAAGTAATAAATAGTAATATAATAATATAAATAATATAAACAGTGCCAAAAGAAATACCAAAAATATATATATAGCTGCAGGTGTGTGCAATTGCAATGCAAGTCAGGAATGTTTTCAGTTCCCGGTTCAGAGAGTGTTTCCTTGCTGGAGAGTGTGCGTGGGTGAGGGGGAGTAGAGTCCAATCTGTCTTCCTATACTTCTGCCAATCTGGTGATTCTGCTGGCTGGGAGTCGGGAGGGAAGAGAGTTCAGCAGTCTCACAGCCTGGTGGATGATGAAATTCTGTTCCTTCTAGTATATGTTCTAAATATTTGATTCCTTTACCACTCCAATCTGAAAAGTTTATCATATTATTGTTTTGTAATATGTCAGGGTTGTTCCAGATAGGTGTACGTTTGCATGGGATTAATGAAGACTCCGTGAATTTTAGAAACTCCCACCATGCTGTCAGAGAAGAGCTGATGTTGACGCTTTTAAAGCATTCATGTCGTTGGATGTTTGAGCTGATAAATGGTAGATCTGTGTTTTGAAGGAAGGAAGGTTCAGGGCTGAAGCAATCAGCATCATGGGCTCATCCGGTTAGAATAAGAAAAAGCAGCCATCTAATTCAGAATTATTCTCAGGGTTCTCCTTTTATTCTCAAATAAATAAGGCAAAGAAGGAAGGAAACAAAGACACACATGGACTGCTCTCTAAAAAGGACATAAAGTACAATTTAAGTAACTCAAAATGATACATGAACTCAGGAGACTCAAAGAGAAACTCACCTCAGCTGCCGCCCCATGTGGGAGTGAAGAAAGAGTGAGGGGTAGGTGAGTGCAGTCCTTATATAACGAGTGACAGGTGAGTGCAATTAAGGCCAAGTACCACACCCAATCAAAGGTGAGGAAAAGAAACAAGGTGCATCTGGTGAAGTGAATGTGCTGAAAGGTGAGCTTTACAACAGCCGCCCCCATATTTCTACTGAGAAATATGTTCAAAGGATTAGAGATGCTCTTTTTCACAAAGCGGGGGCAGAGGAATCAGACATGCTACAGGTCTAATATAGGTTCAGGGGGTTGACCTAGAGATCGACAATGCAGGCTAGACAGTTCAGGGGGCCGACCATGTAACCAGCGGTGACGGCAAAGCAGGTCCAAATGCCAACCGCATGGGAGGAAAAGAAACAAGGTGCATCTGGTGAAGTGAATGTGCTGAAAGGTGAGCCTTTACAACAATCTGAAATCTCTAGATTATTGCAAAGTGCTTGTTCTACATCTAGCCAAGGTTAATCTAAGACGGTATGTTTTAGCCATCCTGAGATAAACTGAAGCCTGTTGGCTAAGAAGTAGTGCTGAAAGTTAGGTAGTTCTAATCCTCCTTTATCCTTGGTCTTTTGTAGTGTTTTTAAGCTTATACGTGGGGGTTTATTTTTCCAAAGCAATTTGGACATACATGAATCTAGAGATCTGAACCAATCTTGTGGCGGTTTAGTTGGGATCATTGAGAATAAATCATTTATTTTTGGTAAGACCATCATTTTTATAGCGGCAACCCTTCCCATGAGTGATATGGGTAGACATTTCCACCTAGCCAGATCACCTTCTACCTTCTTTAAAAGTGGGATGTGGTTTAATTTAGTTAGATCTGCAAGCTTGGGAGAAACATTAATACCTAAATATTTTATATTTCCTGATTGCAGTGGTGTTGAAGAGGAATTATGGAGGGAGCAATTAATCGGTAGGACTGTAGATTTTGACCAGTTAATTGAGTAATCTGATATTCTTGCAAAAGAGTTTATCAATTCAATCACCACAGAGATATTGGTTTGTGAATTTTGGAGAAAGAGTAACACATCATCCGCATAAAGGCTGATTTTATGTTCCATGTTCTTGCATTTTATGCCCTTAATTACTGAATTCTGTCTAATTGCTGCTGCTAGTGGTTCAATAAAAATTGCAAACAGTGAAGGGGAGAGTGGGCATCCCTGCCTGGTGCCCCTCAAGAGACAGAAGCTGGAGGATGTCTGGTCATTTGTTCTGACACAAGCTGTTGGGGAATTATATAATATTTTTAACCAGTTTATGAAAGAGGATCCAAAACCAAATTTGTGTAAAGTTGCAAATAGAAATTTCCAGTTAACTCTGTCAAATGCTTTTTCTGCGTCTAAAGAGAATATTGTAGTTTCTAGGTTTTTACTGTATGAGTAGTCTATCAAATTAAGTAATCTACGTGTATTTGTTGATGAGTGCCTACCTTTTATGAAACCAGTTTGGTCAGGATGAATTAAGAGGGGGGTTATTTTCTCCAGTCTCTTTGAGAGAGCTTTGCAGATTATTTTAAGGTCTACATTTATAAGGGATATTGGACGATAGCTTGAGGGATATATAGGGTCTTTGCCTGGTTTTAGCAGGAGATTAATGTTTGCAGAATTCATATTTGATGGAAGTCTGCCCTTTTCTTTGATTTCCAACAACGTTCTGTAGAAAACTGGTGCTAGAATCGACCAGAATTCTTTGTAGAATTCTGCAGGAAAGCCGTCTGGACCTGGAGCCTTATTATTGGGCATACTTATCAGGGCTTCCTGGAGTTCACCTGGTGTCAGTGGTGAATCCAGTGCCATTAGTATTTAGTATTTATTTATTTATTGTCATTGTCAAGAACAATGAAATTGCGTTTGGGGCTTCCATACAACCCAAAAAAAAGAAGAAAATAATAAATACCCCTTAAAACCCAAGTGTACATATTTAACCCAGTGTGACTCCAATGCAATAAGACAATCCTTAGCAATAATGTTCGTAGAAATTCAGACAAAGACCTGAGAAACATGACAAAATACAACAATGCAACCCATTCAATATTATTGTACTGTGAGATATGATATCAGATATGATAGTTATCTATTTAAGAAAGAGGGGGGGGGGGGGCAGGAGGGGGAAGAGAATAAAGATATGATGCACCAATGCAGACCAGTTCATTGCTATTAAGAAGTTGGATATGGTTATTGTCCGTGAGAGGGGGGCAGAGAGTTCAGGAGCCTCACAGCCTGTGGATACAGGCTGTTGGCCAGTCTGGATGTTCTGGCCTGTATAGACCTGTACCTTCTCCCTGAGGGCAGCAGATGGAAAAGGTGGCGCGCAGGGTGATGTTGGTCCCGCAGGATAGTGTGCACCCTCCTCAGACAGCGAGTGGGGAAGATATTACTGATCTCTGGCAGACTTGTTCCAATAATTCTGCCAGCTTCTTTCACCACCCGCTGGAGTGCTTGCTGATCGGCCTTGGTGCAGCTGGGGAACCACACTAGAAATCCATACGTCAGAACGCTGCTGATGGCACAGTTGTAGAAGTTCAACATCAGAGATCTGGGAATGTGTGCGCTCCGCAGTCTCCTCAGGTAGTAGAGGCGCTGTTGGGCCTTCCGTACAACTGAGGTGATATGGTTGCCCCAGGACAGGTCCTCGGTCACAGTTACCCCCAAGAATTTAAAACTGCTCACCCTCTCCACCGCCTCACTGCCAATGAAGAGAGGCAGATGGTTGTTATGACCCCTCTTCCGGAAATCTACAATGATCTCCTTGGTCTTTTTGGTGTTTAAGACCAAGTTATTGTCGTGGCACCATGACTCTAGTTGTTGCACCTCTGTCCTATAGTTTGTCTCATCATTGTTGGATATAAGTCCGAGCACTGTAGTGTCATCTGCAAACTTAACAATGAGATTGGACGCGCAGGAGGAAATACAGTCATGGGTGAAGAGAGTGTATAGCAGAGGGCTCAGAACACACCCCTGAGGGGCACCGGTGTTGACCACAAGGGTGGAAGAGGTGTTCTTACCCACTCTGACACTCTGTCTACGGTTAGTGAGGAAGTCCACAATCCAGTTGCACAGAGAGGAGTTAAGTCCCAGTTGGTGGAGTTTGGGACGGAGTTTGTATGGCCGGATGGTATTAAAAGCCGAGCTGTAGTCTACAAAGAGGAGCCGTGCATAGGTGTTCCTGTGTTCCAAGTGCTTCAGTAATGTGTGCAGCACTGTGGCGATCGCATCCTCGGTTGACCGGTTCTCCCTGTATGCAAACTGGTGCGAGTCCAGGGATGGTGGAAAAGCAGCTCTGATGTGTTTAATGACCAGTCTCTCCAGGCATTTGGCGGGAATGGGGGTGAGTGCCACAGGTCTGAAATCGTTCAGACATGTGACATTTGACTGTTTTGGGATGGGAACGATGGTTGCTGCTTTGAAACAGGATGGTACCAGTGAACAGGACAACGAGGTGTTATATATAGAGGTGAAGACGTCCGCCAGGTCCGCAGCACAGTCTTTTAGCACCCGGCCCAGCACTCCATCCGGCCCGGCCGCCTTCCTGGTGTTAATGCTCCGGAACACACGCCTCAGCTCATGAGTGCTCAGGACCGGAGCAGGGTCGGTTGAGGGGAGAGGGGACAGGACAGGGTCGGTGTTCTCCCTGTCAAAACGGGCATAAAAGAGATTTAGATCCTCAGCCAGAGTAGAACTGTCGGCTGAGGGTGATGGTGTTCTTCTTTTGTAGTCCGTGATAGCCCTGATGCCCTCCCAGACCTGCCTTGGGTTTGTGTTGTTCTCAAACCTGGCCTCGATACGCCTCCTGTGCTGCTGCTTGGCAGTCTTGATGCCTCTTCTCAGGTTGGCCCTGGCAGCACTGTATGCCTCCTGGTCCCCGGATTTGAAAGCGTTGTTCCTTGTTCGAATAAGTTGTTGAACTCCGTGTGTCATCCAGGGTGGATTATTAGGGAACACACGGAATCGTTTCCAAGTTGTTACATTGTCCACACAGAAACAGATGTAGTCCAAGACAGTGGAGGTGTAACTGTCCAATGCGACATGATTGTCAGTGTCCTGCACCTTGAATACATCCCAGTCTGTGCAGTGGAAACAGTCCTGAAGCATCGGAATAGCATCCTGCGGCCATGTTCTCACGGTTTTGGTTGTAATCCCAGTGCTCTTGATCTTTTGTGTGTATGCTTGAGTGTCTAATAATTTTGGAAGAGTTATGTTGTCCAAAAACTGATCAATTTCTTTTTTAGATGGGTTTATTTGTGGTGAATACAACGTGTTATAGAAATCCCTGAAAATGTTGTTTATTTGTATCGGTTCATATATTGTGTTCCCAGATGAATCTTGAACAGCACATATAGTTGTTTTTTCTTTATTTATTTTTAGCTGGTTTGCTAGAAATTGACCGGATTTATTACCATGTTCATAATTTTGTAGGCGTAGTCTTTGTACTAAGAATTTTGTTTTTTTTATCAATTATCTCATTTAATTCTAGTTTTGTTTTGCGTATTTTGTTCAATGTTTCCTGATCTTGGTGGGACGCGTAGGCTTCTTCTAGTGATTTGATGTTTTTTTTCTAATTCCTGAATATTTTTGTTTTCTTTTTTCTTTTTATGTGATGAGAAAGAAATTATTTTACCTCTCATCACAGCTTTCCCTGCTTCCCATAGAACAGAAGCTGATGTTTCGGGAGTGTCATTATAGTCTAAATATGAAGTCCACTCTTTTTTAAAATATTTAATAAAGTCTTCATCTTTAAGTAGTGATGTATTAAATCTCCAGTTTTTACTTGGCGTAGTATTATTCTTGTGCATTAGTTTTAAAGATACAGGAGCATGATCGCTGACAGCTATAGGGTGAATCTCAGTGTCTGAAATGTCACTCAGCAGTGAGCTGCTGACCAAAAAATAATCCAGATGAGAGTAGGAGTGATGGACATGTGAGAAAAAAGTATATTCCTTACTGGTGGGGTGAAGGGAGCGCCATGCATCGCAAAGACCAAAGTCGCTCATATACTGTTTGATTATATTTGTGGACTGCCAATTACGCTGAGTTCCCGCTGTATTGAGCCTATCCATGTCTTCATTTAGTCCAAGGTTGAGGTCGCCTCCAAGAACAAGTGTGCCATCTAAGTGTTCAGAGAGTGCACTGAAAAAACCGTGAAAGAATGAGGGATCATCAACATTTGGACCATATACACTTGCAATACATAGCTTTTTATCAAGTATAGATAGTTTAATGATTAAGAATCTGCCCTCTGGATCTATAACTGTATCGAGTACTGTGAAATTAATATTTTTATGTATTAAAATTGCTACTCCCCTTTGTCTAGAATTATAACAAGCTGAGAACATATTAGGAAACTCAGGTGTTTTAAGTTCGTTCGAACCTCTAAGAGGTCTGTGGGTCTCTTGTAAAAGGACAACATCTGCCTGTAGTTTTTTGAGTTGGTTAAATATTTTTAACCTCTTTTCTCTGGAGCCAGCTCCATTTATATTCCATGTAATGAACCTCAGTGTACCCATAGATGTTTGTGTATAGGGATGTATGCTGTGTGCGTCGCTTAGACAGGTGGAGAGAATACGTCACTTGTTCATAAATAAAAAGGAGAGAGAGAAAAAATGTGTGGCGAGATGCTCCCTGAGTCTGACTATGTGTATGCATAGTTACTAATATGAGTAGGCTTGGCTTAAGTGTGTGTATCCTAAACGACTGTGTGCGCTGTCTGACTGAAGTAAATGTGCTGCCGTTGAGCGCATGGTGTGTATGTGTCGAAATAAAGGATGTTTGTGGATGAGTGTCGAAGCAGGTGATCGAGGCAGTGAAAGGAATAAAGAAAGAAACCAAGGACAGGGGTGAGCAGCATAAAAGCAAGAGGGGGAAAAGAGAGAGAGAAAAAAAACGAGAAGAAAAAAAAACAAACAAAACGTAAACATTCCAATTAAATCACTGACGGAGAGTGACGGTGTTAATTCTGCTATGAAATCACACTTTAAGATGCGATTTGATACTGGTAAGTTAAACAGATGTTAATGCAAGTTAGTGTGAGTGGATAGGGAAATGGTGTAGCTGATTCTTATCTGGTGTGAGGTTAATACAGCCACGGAGTGATGTTGGGGTCGCGGTGGAGCTGTCCGTCCACGTACAGCCGGTCCACAGCGATGACAGCGCGGGAGCCCTTCTGGATGAAGCCGCGTCGGATTGGGAAGAGGACCCTGCGTCGTTCCAAGATCTCTTTGGGGAACTGGTCGTTCACGCTGAAGTCCGTTCCTTTTAATTCCCTGCCGCGGCTTTTCACATGTTGTTTTTGTTTGAAGTGGCCGAATTTGGCCACGATAGGACGTGGTCTCCCGGCCGTAGCCCGAATGGGGCCGAGGCGATGTACCCGATCGAAGACGATGTTCTTCACAGTGTCCTCCGGCAGCTTCAAGTGGATTTTGATGAAGCTTTTTACCGTGGTCTCCGCGTCCTCTCCAGCGGCTTCTGGAATACCAGAAAATACCAGATTATCACGCATGCTACGAGCTTGTAGATCAATAACTGTTTCTTTTATTTTTTTATTTTCTCTATTGAGCTGGGTAACATTTTCTGTGAGACATTTCACCGACTCACTTAGCGTGGCATTTTCAGCAGCAAGCGTTTCCACCTGCTGCTGGCTGTACTCCAGGGATTCTCGCAAGCATTTAAATTCTCGGTGAAGAATCTCCACCAAGGACAGCCTTGCGTCGAAACTGGACAATCGCTTGTCGATTGACTCCAGTATGTCGGCAATATCTTTGCCGGCTGGCGATGTTGAGCCGGGGGAATCTGCCGGGCGTTGTCTTTTCGACGACGGCGTCTCAGCTTTGGCCGGGGAAGCTGCACACTGGGCCTTCTTCATCACGAGATCCTGAAAGCACTGATCAATATAATCTTGGAGAGTCTCTAAACTCTCCCCGTTGTTCTCCAGGGTGTTGGAGATTATTTAGACAAATATTGTTAGTTATAAGACAATTGATAAGTGTATTTGGTAATAGGGGGAGACCGGGGATAGTTGTAACGTGGGTCAGTTGTAACACTTCCAATTTCTCCAATCAAGGCTAAGTTTCAAATGATGTGACTCATCCTGTGCATGCCCAATTCAGTTCTGCTATCACATGTGAAAAATCAGCACATTTTGTCAAACACAGACAATTTAACATCAAAAAAAGTAATTTGTATGCCAAAAAGTAAGTTTTTCTACTTTATTTCAATTTCTAATAGCATTATCTGCTTTGCAGTTAAACTCATCAAACTTAAATTATGTTATTTGTATGTCTATGGGGATATATTCTGTGTAAGTCTTTAGTGCTAATGTTTTAGCCGTTGGCTGTAATGTTAGCTAGTTCATGGCTATAGGAGTCTGGGTCAGTTGTAACAGCAACAGTCTGGGTTAGTTGTAACAATAATGCAGATGTTACAACTTACCACACTTTTACTTTAACTTATATTAAACAAGTTGGGGCAACGACATCAGCAGAGAGAGGTTCACTGGTCGCTTTTGTATATGCGGTTAATGCCATTGGCAACACAATTCCTCCACTGTTTGTGTTCCCACACATACATTATGCAGACCACTGTGTCAGAGATGGACCAGTAGGAAGTACTGGTAGTGGAAATAAATCAGGATGGGTGCAAGAAACAGATTTCCTCATCTTTCTGAAGCACTTTGCAAACCACACCAAGGTAAGCCATGATAAAAAGTAATGGAATTGCGATGCTGGTGAACAACTACATTTTTTCAGCTTCATTGTTATGTTCAAAATTGGTGCAAGAGTTGTCGGTTATAATGCCCACTGAGCCAATGAGGCCAAACTCAAGGAAGACCAACCAAAATTAATGAAATATTCAGTTGCAGAAAATTCCATAATTTGTCTTTTTTGGGGGGTTGGAATATGTTCAAAAGCTGGATTTCTGCATTCTGTCACACACACACATAATTACATAAATGGCTCTAAGTGCATTCATGTGTTGAATAAACAAAGATTACATGTTAATGTTTTGTTAGTACCCTTATTTCATTGTGTTACATTTCACCCCAGGATATGTTACAACTAACCCAGACTAGGGGGTTAATTGTAACATTTCACTCTTCGTGTTTGAGACCATACCATGCAATGAGTAATTGTGCTGCAGAGAAAATAGCTGCACTATTTAATAGCAGAGACATGTAAATACTTTGCATTACATTTTGAATCCACTACCTTAAAAGAGCTCCAATTTACAGACAGAAATGTCAAAAATGTTACAACTATCCCCGGTCTCCCCTACTGAAGCTTAAATGAATTTGTTCAAATCTAAACTACCATTTGCTTTAATTTTCCGCCAACAATCTCCGGCGTCTGACGTCAGTTACAACATGAGTCGCTTACCTTGTCCGTCACTTGTCCTTTTTTCAGACTAAAATCAAATTAACAAACTAAAATCAAAGCATTCTTTGATTTTAGTCTGTTAGCCCACAAGCTGAGTTTTTATCAGAGTCCTGCATGAGTCAGTGTTATTTCACTGACACCATCACAGTTTTACACACCTGTTCTGTATGACTTTGTCTCAGGTTTGCGGTGATATCCAGCACTCTGAGCTGATGGCAGATCTGGTCAGTCCACAGTAGCTTCAACCACTAAATTATCTCTAACACATCACCAAACCAAAGTCTTCCTGCTAAGAGTACATCAAAGGTGAAAAGCGAGCCTAGAATGTCATCATTTCTGCTCTCCTCTTTCTTCTTCTTCTACTTCTGGACCGCACACATCTGTCGCTGCCCTACTCAGGTCGATCTAATGAAAATCAGCCAGAAATAATAATCAGAAATCCAAATGTAGAATTTATAGTTCCCCATTGATGCAATTTGGTTATTAAATTTAAGAAGCAGTCTGTAATGCTCACCCCAGCATACTTGAAGCAGATCATCAAAGCATGCTGAACACTTTCTACCATTCCACATGTGCATTTTCTATCCAGGTACTCAACAGCACCAAACCATAATTGTGAATCCATGGCTTTGATCTGGTGAAAATCACCCTACCCCTACTGTTCATCTTTACACACAACAGATGGTGTTTCTGTATCTTATGACTGAATGAAAAGTAATGACAACCGTTATTTTCAATCTTCCATTGCTTCTACCTGTTGTTTCTCTGTATTATTGTCGGATCTTTACCTTCAAATAAAGTGCCTTCAATATAAACTGCCTCGAGGTAACTTGTTGTAATTTGGTTTTTTATTAAGAAAATTGAACTATTGTGGCAGAAAAGTTGGATGCAAACCAAGACTAAAAGTCCTCAGGCAGGAGTCATAGCTGGGCTTTAGCATCTGGGTCACCCACTTTACCCAGGGAGCTAAACCAGCATCTCCAACAGGTGATTTGTTTGTCTGGCAGTTTCAGGCTGGGAAAGCTTGTTAAACTTTAACAAAACATTATTTGGCACCAACGTGAATGATTTGGGTCATGTTTATCACGTCAGGGAGCAAAGGTCACCTCCTTTATGCAGGATTTCACCTTATGCCAACAGGGGAAAAAATCACGAGTTCTTAAACAAGCTGTAGGTCATGTTACTACACACATTTCAATATGTAAGCATTTCATCATGTTTTAGAGTCTCAGAGTTATTTCAGCCTCATCTTCACATATTTTCACAAATATTCACATTATCTCCGAGATCCAGTTGTGAAAGTTTTTCCCTCAGTGTAACCGATTGCAACACAACAAATGACTGACCAGTGATTAGTGTTTTACAGTGATTACGACAGACAGCCTGTTTCTGCCACTGCTGCCAAGCATTTGCTCTTTTCAGCTTGTTCAATTGTGGAGGTTTTTACATTCTTTACCTTACAATATAAAGCACCTTGAGGCAACTGTTGTTTTTTGGCACTATATATAAATATAAATGAATTGAACTGGTAGCAACTTTATGAATGAGAAAATGAAAACAAGTGTCAGTCAGCTGGTTCATGTCCAGCAGGAGGGGAGGAATCAGTGAGTCTGTTACTCCAGTTACTTACTGAGAGGTAAAGTTAAAGAAAACGAGTTTCCTTCATCGCACTAAACCTGCCCACTAAACATGACCCTGAATGAACCCATATGTAAAGGACTGTAGGTTTTGAGCAGGCTCACGTAATGGCAACACAATAGATGAGGAAAGTGGGGGAACTCTGACGACATCTAGTGGACATCTTGAAGATGACGGGTCTGAACAGAGAGCAATGCAGGTCTGTGGAGAAGATTGCAGCACACTGTGAAATATGAACTATGAATAATATCTACATCTGTAATGATGTAATCAAAATAGGCTCCATGTAGTTCAAGTTCTGTTACTGTACTTATGAAGCAAACTGCACACACAGAGTTGGCAAACATTGAGTTTACTTGCATTTAGGCAAAATGATATAAACACTTATCATGAGCCAATATAGCACATTTAACTGCTTTTATTTAGCAGGGATTACACAATACACAAAATAAGTCACAAACATTTTTAATCAAATCTTGCAACATGTTGCTAAGAAGAACCAGGACAACCAGGTCAAAGCCATACTGAAGTATAACCTTCATTAACATAAATCACAAAGAAAACATATTTAAATAAAAATTGTATACTTGTCTTGAACTTTTTTAAATCTTCAGTCCTGTGTATCAAAACTTATTTATTGGCTGATAAAAAGGAATCACATCATGGTTGTTACAAGGAACAAGTGATGAAAAACTCATTTTCATGTTTGTTTTCTTCTATACTGAAGAAGAAATACAAGTTTCTGTGGTAAATATTAAAAGAGCATCCATGTTCAATAAATATTTGTGTCACCTTTAAAGACCAATAAAAAAAATATCAAACTTAGAGAAACATAAAGTCAGGGCTGGAACAAACAACATAGAGTGCCCTTCACTGCTGTGGACAGGAAATGTACCGTGACTTGGAGCATGAGGTCATTTTCTACCTCGGGTGCTGCAGTGATTTGGTTTGTCACTCAGGTGGATCCTTAGATGAAAATTCAGTCCTGATTTCCAACTGAATCTTTCCCCACAGGAGCTACAAATATATGGTTTCTCACCTGTGTGGATCCTTCTGTGACTTTTCATAGTCGACAAGTCTCTAAACTCTTTCCTACAGACGTTGCAAGAATACGCTTTCTCACCGGTGTGGATTCTCAAATGAGTTTCTAGTCCTGATTTCTTACCAAATCTTTTCCCACATGTGCTACAGAAATACGGCTTCTCGCCTGTGTGGATTCTCACGTGACTTTCAAATCCGGATTTCTTACCAAATCTTTTCCCACAGGTGATGCAAAAATATGGCTTCTCGCCTGTGTGGATCCTTACGTGAGTTTCCAATCCTGATTTCCAAATGAATCTTTTCCCACAGGTGCTACAAGAATGTGGCTTCTCACTTGTGTGAACTCTCATGTGTCTCGTCAGGTTGGATTTACACTGAAAAGTTTTTCCACAAGTGTCACAGCTTACAGATTTTTTACTTGTATCAGTTTCACTCCGAGACTTATCTGTTCGGTTTTTGTGACGTCTCCTTTTCTTCAGCTCCGCATTTCTAGTTGATCCCGAGTCCACATGCTGGTTTTCTTCCTGTTCCTCAAGCTCTGGTTCAGGAAAGTTAAGAGCAAGGAGCTGGTCATCGTTTGGTTCTGATTCACTGAGGTCACTTTCCTCAAAACTAGAAGTCACCATAAAACTATTGATCTCCTGCTTCAGTACAATCTCCTCCAGCTCCTGACTGGTGCAGAGTTCCTCCTGTTCCTCTTTAATCTGTGGAGGATCTGGGTCCTCCTGGTCCAGACTTGAGTTCCTCTCCTGCTGATTGGCGACAAACTCCTCCTCCTTACAGGCAGTTTGCTGGTGGAGGTCTAAACGAACAATAAAAAAAATGTAATTATAGAAAAACACTTCTGAGAAGATAAAGTTTTAGTTAAAGTCTGTAATGAGGGCATGTTGCTCACATTTGCAGGTGAAATTAAAAGTGTGTAAAAATGAAGTTATTTGTGCACTCTGATGCAAATGAGAACTTGAGTTCTGACATTTTTCAGCAACATTAAGAGTAAAAAAAACCTTTCAAACAAAAAAGAACTCACTTATTACTGACTGACTGATGATCTATTTTGGAGTTGATCTCGAAACTGATCTACATCTTGATATTTTTCAAAATAATCTTCACTATTGGGGGTGGCTGTAGCTCAGGCGGTAGAGCAGATCATCTACTGATCGGTTCGATTCCCGGCTTCACCTAGTCTGCATTTCAAATATCCTTGGGCAAGATACTAACTCCAAGTTGCCTCAAGTTGCTCTTTGATCTGTGGAATGTGTGTCTGAATGTTGGTAGAAAGCACTAAGAAAAATGTGCTTGTGCGAATGGGAGTGAGTGGGTGAATGCACAAGTTTTGTAAAGCGCTTTGAGTGCTCAAGATTGAATAGAAAAGCGCTATATAAGAACCAGTCCATTTAAAACTCCGTCATGTTTTCACGAATACACATTAAATAGATCTGACTGATACAAACTGTAGGTTTAATATTAATGTTAACACTTCAGAAAAGCGATTACAGTTTTACCGCTGGTCTGTAAATCTTTCTCAGGTTTCCAGATGTTACGCAGCTGTCTGAGCCGCTCTTCCCCGCTCCAGACGACGACGCCTTCATCCTCGTGTTTCACTACAAGCTGTTCTCCCTCTTGACTGATGCAGAGTTCCTCCTGTTCCTCTTTGATCTGTGGGGGATCTGTGTCCTCCTGGTCCAGATTGAAGTTCCTCTCCTGCTTCCAGACCTGCTGGCCAGCCAGATCTTCCTCCTCCTTACACTTCATGTTGATGTGGGACTTGAGGAACAAAGTAAAAAGAAAAAGATTAGACAGGTAAAGGTGCAGCCTCAGTCAGCAGGGCTGTACACTGTGAGCATGTTGCTCACATATGTGAGAGAGGTTTGTACAAATGTTTCAGAAGCACCATGTGACTCCCTCTCTTTGTTGGAAAGTCTTATTAATTCACTTTATAACTATTACTTTGAAGATAAATTTCTACCATCACAAAAATATTATGACCTCTTTAAAAACAAACAACGGCAACTACATGACTTAAATTCCATGTTTAGATGAAGGTAATGGTCAATGCCTTTTGACAGGGGAAAAACCTCCACACAGAAGAATCTTACTTGGCTGAATCATAAATTATTCACCATGATTAAAACTGCAGATGAGCAATAATCTGCATTTTATTTTAGCCAAAGAGGAATGTTTCTGTTTGTCTGTGATCTGACTTTTTCTGCTGGCTCCAAATTTCATTTTATCCTGTGTAAGTTTGTTTCTCTTCCTGTTAACTAGCAAAGTCAAAATCACCTTGATTCATTTAACTTTAATTCAATTATAAATGTAATCATTTTATTGAACAATTAATTTCATTTCAATGAAAAACAATTACTTAAAAGAAAGAGATTAAGTTGGAGAGAGACATGTGGCCATCTTTTAGTGAGTTAGACCCTGATTAAGGGGTATTTTTAAAAGTAAAGCCCATCTCTCAAAGTCCCTGCCGGCCTGCCTCCACCTCGGGAAGTCTGTGGGTGCAGACGGAGGTGAGGAGCACCACAGGCGGCAGAGAACTGTCTGTAGCCCCGGAGTGAGGCGTCGTGAACCGAAGCAGACAGCGAACTGTGGCACAGTGCAGAAAACCGAAGCTTTCCCTCCCTGTTTGGTTTTGATGTGTCTCATGAAAGTCTATTGTTAAAAGTTGACCTTTAAAAAAAACGGACGCACTTGTTTGATTAGCTGCTCTCTGATTTTAGCCTGTTAGCTTACAGACTGAGCTCAGATCGTTCCTGTGTTAGTTCATTGAGAACATCACAGTTTTACATACCTGCTGCGTGACTTCATCTCGGGTCTCCGGCTGATATACAGCAGTCTGAGCCAGTGGCGGATCTCATCATCCTGGACGACTGTTTTTAATGTTTTTAACCACGGAGATTTCTTCTGCATCATCAGTCTCTCATTGTTAAACTCTCCCAGAAACTGAAGACAGTTGTGCCATTTCCGCGCTTCTTCTTCTTCTATTGAGTAGACGGCAGACTACACATGTCCAAGGGTAATACTGTCCTCCTCAGGCCATTGGCATCAAGTCAAAGCCTTAAAGTCTGGTACTTTGCGCATGGTCATTTTTTACGAACAGCAGAATCACAAGACAAAGCGTGCCAATGTTTATACTTTTCACTGTGACTGCCAAATAGATGAAAAAGTAGATGTTAAAAAACAACTTATAGTTTTGTCATTGGGCTGGTAGAAAGCTATGAGTTTCTGTCCCTTTGTCTGACCTTAGAGACTTATTTTAAAAGGAAACATTACAATCCTTTAAAGCAAGTATTTTCACCTCTGTTCCCCCCTCTGTACTTAGCTTTTTTGTTGTCATGTCAGTAATTGTCCAGTTGATGGCTCCCTTGGATCACAAGCCTGTCTCATGAGTCCAAGTGAATATATTCTTAATAAACAGCTTTGAAGAATTTGTGACCAACTTTGTTTAATTCGGAACATCATCATCATGAGTCAAACTCACTCTTGGATCTACAAAATATTTAACAAAAACAAACATCACTGAATCATAAGGTATTTGCTCCAACTCTTAGTCCAGAAACACATGAGTGAACTAGATCAGCTGCTCCTCCAGTTCAGCTGTGGATTTATATCATTATTTATATTTGTAAAGTGGATATGCAGTTTTTCAGTACTAATATAAGCATTTTATATCATTGCTTTATTGACAGATGTTTGGTGTTCAAGGTCAGGCATCAGTTTGAAAAAAACAAACAAACACACTGAGTTGAACTTGAACTTCCTACTGACAAAAACTAAAATTGGTGCAAAAATAACCAGAAACATATAAGAAGCATCCTGGAGGTGCTGCAGACAAGATAGGACCAATAACATGTCAACAGGAAATCCTTTTTACTAATTTGTTTATTTCTTTTTAGATTTTTACTCTCCATTTTAAGCCATGATGTTTGCTGATACTGTGTTCCTACTGTTTGTTCTCATTAATAGTTCTGTTTTTAACATTCTGTGCTGAAGCTGGAGGAAATGTTTCTACAGTGTCAGATGATACAGCTCCAAACTAAATAAGTGACTAACTAACGATGCTTTAATACACTTTACTATAAATTATGATATAGTGCACTTTCTTAAAATTTCTTATTGCTCTGTAATTAATTGTTTTCTTTATAAATGTACAAATGAGAATAAAATCTGTGTGATAAAGGAAGGTCTGTAGACTTCTCTGTTAAGATCAGTGAAGAGAAACAACAACATACAAATACCTAAGAAAAATATTCAGTAAACATTTAGAAGATAGAGAAGTTTATGTTGTCATGTGGAGAAATTTTTCAAATAAAAATATCCATAAGCATTGATAGTCTCCATGGCTGAACAGACACAGGAAAGAGCTCCACCTATAAAACGTAAAAACATCAAGACAACATGTTGAAGATGTCGAGGTACTGCCCATAATGTTTGACTGACATCTGATTTATGTGCAGCACATAAATACCACAATAATGATGGAGAGAAACTAAAAGGGAACTAAAATACAGATTTAAACTTACAACAATATGAAAGACTTCAGTCTATTTCACTTTAATCAACTCAGCAGTGGCTCCATAATCATAGTAAAACCAGAGTCCAGCATAGAGCGGCTGAGTGAATGTGGTCTGGACTCTGTGGAGGAGAGTCATGGTTTCAGAGACGCTGTAGAAGGACAAAATACCTGCTCTGTGATCCAGGTACACTCCTACTCTGGAGGAACGAGGACCTGAGACAGGAGTTTTGATGTTGTTGTACCAAAATATATATCTGTTGTTGTTACAATCTAATGACCAAGATTTGTCATTATGTCCAAATCTACATTCACCTCCTTTTCTGCTGATATTCTTGTATGCGACTGCTACATAAACTCCTTCCCCTCTCCACTCCACCTCCCAGTAACAACGTCCAGTCAGACTCTCTCTACTCAGGACCTGACGCCTGTTAGTGAATCTGTCTGGATGATCAGAATAAGACTGTTGTTGTTCCATAAATGTTGCTTTTCTGTTCCCCTCTGATAATAACAGCTGTGTGTTTACTGTGTTTGGATCCAGTGTGATTTCACATGAATATTTTAAGAATCCAGCTCTGGTCTTTGGCTCTGGTTGTGACAGTAAAACATCCACTTCAGTGACTGTCAGTGAGATGTTTGTCCATTCCTCTCTCAGAATGTCCTGTAGTTTATCTCTGACCTCTGACACAGCTGCTGTCACATCCTCAAAGTAGCTCAGAGGACGGATATTGATGCTGGATGAGTCTGTAGACTCACTGAGTGCTGACAGTGAGGGGTAGTTGTGTAGAAACTGGATGTGATCCTCTGTGTGTGAGAGCTGCTTCAGCTCAGCATCTTTCCTCTTCAGCTCAGTGATCTCCTGCTCCAGCTTCTTCTGAAGCTCTTTGACTCGACTCACTTCAGTTTCCTGCTGGGATCTGATCTGCTGCTTCACATCAGAGCTTCTTTTCTGGATGAGATGGATCAGCTCAGTGAAGATCTTCTCACTGTGCTCCACTGTTTGATCAGCAGACTGATTGATGGCCTCCACCTCCTGTTGAAGCAGCTTCACATCTTTCTCTCTGTCCTGGATTCTCTGCTGGATGTTTTGTCGACTCACCTCCAGCTCTCTCTGCCTCTCAGTCCTTTCTGCTGCAGCTGAGACTGTGTCGTGGCCTTTATGTTCATCCACAGAGCAGAGATAACAGATACTCTGCTGATCAGTACGGCAGAACATCTTCATCACCTCATCATGACGAGAGCAGATCTTCTCCTGGAGCTTCTTGGAGGGCTCCACCAGCTTGTGTTTCTTGAATGTAGGTGAATCATAATGAGGCTGAAGGTGTTTCTCACAGTAAGATGCCAGACAGACTAAACAGGACTTGAAGGCTTTCATTTTTCTTCCAGTGCAGACATCACAGGCCACATCTTCAGGTCCAGCATAGCAGTGATCAGCAGGAGCAGCTTGGAGTCCAGTCTTCTTCAGCTGCTCCACTAAAACTGCTAACATGGTGTTTTTCTCCAGGACAGGCCTCGCTGTGAAAGTCCTCCGGCACTGAGGGCAGCTGTAGATTTTCTTCTTTTCCTCTTCATCCCAGAAGCTTTCAATACACTTCATGCAGTAGCTGTGTCCACAGGGAAGAGCCACCGGATTCTTCAGTAGATCCAAACAGATCGAACAAGAGAAGGTTTCTCGGTCCAGCTGAACACTTTTCTGCGCCATTTCACCCAACAGTGTCAGTGACTGTGTGAGTTTCACTTCCTCAGAACTGAAACTGCTCTGATCTAAACAACATAGGTTTCTGTAGCGAATGGGATCTGTCAGCTCTTATACGTCACCACATGTTGGTTGCACCCATCTTCAAACTGCAGATCAGAAGGGGAGGGAACAAGGGAACATGTGGACAGAGAGGAGGTGCTGAGTTAGAGAGCAGGAAGAGGGAGGGTTATCAGACACTAATTCAATCCTGGAACATGTGAGCCTGTGAGTTTTTCATTTAAAAATAGCACTGCTCAGCCTTTAAAGTTGTTAAATAAACTTAACATTTAAAAGACAATCTTTTTATGTAAATTAGTTTAAATTATCATTTTAGTCATTACAGGATATCAAATACTGCAGCTGAACTAAGAAATTGTTGTAGAAAAAAGCAATAAAAGGTCGTTCCCCCTCTGTCCCCTCCTGGTCACCTGTGCCTCAATTTTATGAGATGAGATGGATCAGCTCAGTGAAGATCTTCTCACTGTGCTCACTGTTTTATCAGCAGACTGATTTTATTCCACAACCTAGACATCCACATTACTCACACTCTCATAACACATACATATAGGGCCTTGGGATCGGGCATGTTATACGGTGTCCAGAGGACAGTCTTTGTATTCAACCTCACCTCTGGCGCTGGTGCCTATGGAGCGCCAGGACTGCCATAATGAATTAATTAAATACACCATTAAATAATGAATTAAATGTGGCAATAATTAATTAAAATTGGAATTAATTAATTAAATAAATAGTTATGACACATGTAATTAATTAATTATTGACACGTTTAATTAATTATTTATGTATTTCACATTTTAATTAATTATTCCATCCATCCATTCGCTTCCGCTTATCCTTTTCAGGGTCGCGGGGGGCGCTGGAGCCTATCCCAGCTGTCATAGGGCGAGAGGCGGGGTACACCCTGGACAGGTCGCCAGTCTGTCGCAGGGCCAACACACATTTAATTAATTAATTATTGACACATTTAATTAATTATTTAATGCTATATTTAGTTATTTCATTTTGGCAGTCCTGGCGCCTGGCTCTCATCTTGAAATAATTTTATCTGTCAGCCTCACCCATCAAACTCAGGGGGCGGGGTTAACGCTGATCAAGTCAAAACCATTGCTTAGGCCTGGTGGCCATTGTTTCTAGCACACAACAACCGGCATGTGGAAGCTAACAGAACTGAACTTTGAAAAACCCTGTTTGTGTGTCACCAAATACCGTTTTAATATTTTTTTAGCCGAGAATGTAGTGGTTTAATCTTCATGTGTCTGGTCGGTTTGTCAAGATACAGCCTCTTTGCAAAAGTGCTTCGATGATTTCGGAGACGTCTGCCCAGTCTCACGGCAAAGCGTGGGATAGACCCGCTCGCCTCGCAAGCAATCCCACCGACAAAGCGCAGGCCCCGGTACACAGCTGTAGTAACCCCCGCTGACTTCTTTTACTGAGGTTATATTTATCGGTGTTTTATTTCCTGATGTTCTTATGTGTCCTACGTGTTTCAGTCGCCAATTCTGAATTATAACTAACATTAAAAACATGTTTAAGGAGGAGAGAGAGCAAATAAATCTGTTTAACATCTGATCTTTGGGTTTTTGTTCAGTAATCAGCGTGACCTGTGTATAAACGCATAAAAGAGATAACGTTGGTGTTTCTGTCATGTAGTAACTGCTGGCTTTAACTGTACAAAGGTTGTTCGACACTATGAAACACATACAGACTTCATGATGTTCGGCTAATATTTTTATTGTGAATATTAATCATGAGGGTAAACGGCCCTGTACACCACGGAGCGAGGTCAGCATATCCACGATATGCAGAGTTTCCCAGCTGACTAACTGCCAACTATTCCAGAGACGTGAAAATATACAGCATAAAGAAAAGTGTAAGAGACCCAGCAGCAGATTAGAATAACAGTTATACATTTAATAAATCACCAAATGAATCCAAGAAACGAGCAAACCTGTTCCGACAATTTGAGTTTGTGTTCCCTCAGCTGCAGACTCGCTGCTGTTTAAATGTTTGAAAAGGAAGATTAGATATAAACAAACGTCAAACGTAGACTCAGTCTGCCTTCACATTTGATATGAGGCCACACAGTAAAAAACTGTCAATTTTACACTTAGAGAGTTGATTTTAACTCTGTTTCAGATAACATTTGGTCCCACTCAAAATTAGGGTAAAATTTACTCTATGGCCAGTGTTAACTTTTTAGTGTTAATTCTACTCAGTTTAGTGTCAAAATTAACAACAAAATGTGTAAAAATATTTAACACTGAGGGTTATTCACACTGTTTAGAGTAATATGATTTCACTTTATAGAGTTATTTTTAGTCCAAGTTCACTCTAATGTGTAATAATATTTCATTTTCATTATTTTTTCATATTTATCATATGATGCTATATTTCTAAATGGCTGTGATCTATCCTATATTATGAAAATAACTACAAACATACAGGTTACAGTAACAGCATTTATTAGCATAACAAACTCTTACAAATGACAGTAAGTAATGACAGTTGTCATTCACTCCATACGACAATTGTATGTCAAAAGGCCTGGGATAATGCAGGCTGTCAACATGAAAGACAACTAAATCTTGCTTTGTCCTGGTCAACTCATAAGCATGGAAATGTTCTTGAAAGGCTACTGTACATAATGGCAAAATGAGAAGTACCAGTTTCTCATGTATTATCAGAACTGACTCAATCTGGTAAAACACAGGCATTTCAGACACTACTTTGCCACAAATAACCAAATGCGGGCGGTAAACAATACCATTCTGTTTAGCCCAGTTCACTTTCATAACTTGAACTCTATTGGGCAGTTGCATTGCTATTGCAATTCCAGAACCTCCTTTTACCATATCTAAAGACACCATTTTTCCTGGACCAATGTCTAACCGACTAAAGGTTGTTGAAGATTGCCAAATGTATGCCATATAATTCTGGTGTTTTTTTGGCCAGCGTTTTGGTGATATTTTTGAATGATTTGAGCAGTTTCTTGAAAAAATTGTGCTTACCTTCATAGCGCATGCACCAACTATGAAGTACAGGCCCTATTTTTTGGATGCAGCGAGGATAATGGATAAGAAAATGGTGCTTTGGTAAAAGTTTTTTCTGGGGATACAACATCTTGAACAGTTTGTGGTGTTCCACAATCAAATGTTTTAAATATACACACATACCTTGAGATAACATAGGAGAAAATACAATGTTAACTATCTGTAGTAATAAAAGTAGTAGGCCCCGATGTTGGTCAGTAGAGGTTACCAAATCTCCAAACATGAGGGGAACATTCCTCAGTAAGCACCATGTCTGAATAGCATTCAGTCCCAGATCATTAGACTCTCCACCTAAATTCACAGCTACTGGCCTATTGTTTTTCTCCATGAATCCATAATCAAAACTTTGTATTCTCAAATTCACTTCTCCCAATGTAAGATGTTGTTCTTTTAAATACAAAAACAATAACTTCAGTTTGTACTGGGCCACTCCTTCCAAAACATCATGCATCACATCAACTGAGAAGTTCTCAGTTGTGTGAAAATATGTCAGTGAATTCAATAAGCATGAACTCTTTACACCAAAAACATAAGGAAGCAATGGATTATTAGACATTTCCTGACAGTGAGCAGTGTGGTTGTCTTTGGTGCGCAACACTATTTTGGGGGAAATCTTCAGAGAATTCTGTTTGAAAGTCATCTTTATCAGCTAAACAAAACCTGCAACAGTACCTTGCACTGAAAGACTCCACCAGACCAAACAAGCTATGTAAGCCTAAATTATCACCAGTGACCTGTACCACACTACCACGAACATAACCACCGAATAGTGGAATCTCAATACCATCGCTCTCTAACACTTTAATGTCTCGAACAATAGGAACAAGAATTTCACTAAAACCATAACGTTTCAGATCTTGTGCATGAAATAAGGCACAAAGGTGTATGTTGGCCAAAAAAGAATTCCATTTGGGAGAGAAGTTTCTTAAGGTAAAATATACTGCACCCAACTTGTGAATACCTCGCTTGGAACCAAGAGGATTTGCAACCTCAAAGTCATCATAGAACATTTGGATCTGAACTGTGTGCTTTTCTGTTGAAAAAAAGAGGGCGTGTCTTCAATAGAGATCCATCACAAATATCTCTGCGTCTTGAATCACAAGTGTCTGATTTTTTCAACATTTCTCCAACATGCTGACTCTTAAATATTGATTCCAATGTTGATAAAACTGGAACATACATGAATTTATCTTGAACAACTGCCTGATCATATGTTCCAGTCTTTTTATTTCGCCTTGTGTCAAATCTTGAGCCAATTACACATTCAACTGGTTCTACAGTTTCCCACTTGTCTGATAAATATTTTGACCTCTTGTACTCAGAATTAAGAACTGAGAAAGGATTCTCTAACTCATCAAAACATGCTTCAACTTTCTTGCACATTTCTGTTTCTCTTTCATTACTAAATACATGCTTAATGACTGTTTCTTTAGCATGTTGTTGGATATCTTGAACAATCTCTTCCATGGAATTCACTACAGAATTCACTACACTTTGGCCTACACCTGCTGCCTTTAGATCAGAAATAACAGCTGCACAACTATTTACAAGGTCTGCTGAAGATAATTCCGACTCAGCCTCTAAATCAGGGGTGTCAAACTCAAATACACAGTGGGCCAATATTCAAAACTGGAACAAAGTCGCGGGCTAACATTAATATTTATTGAAAAAAAAAATCTTCCTCTAGATATAAGAATGAATCTTTTTTTATGGACTCAAACAAGTTTTGCTGAAAACCTGAATATGGAACAAGCAAAGCTTAATACTAAACAATATATATATTAACTGTATAATACCAGTAGGCCAGCTCTAATAGTAATTTGGTATGGCTTCGCGGGCCAAATGTAATCAGGCTGCGGGCCAAATCTGGCCCGCGGGCCAGAGTTTGACACCTATGCTCTAAATGTTCAGGCACCACATCAACATTAGCAGTAGTACTTGTGTCCGTAACACTTTGAACTGGTGAAAAATCTAGTTCTGCAGAATCAAATGAACTGCTTACGTGGCATTTGTTCAGGTGCTTTCTAAAGCCAGAAAAACTACTAAAAGAACGTGAGCATCCCACTTGGCCACATTTGAGATATAGTGTCCTCCCAGTACAGAGACCATGAATTACCTTAAGGTGTTTTACAAGGCTGTTTGGTCTACCATGATCACTTTTGCAAAGAAAGCACTTCATTATTTTGATCTCAATGGATACTAACGCACCATTCTTGCTCGCAACTCTGGGAGTTTCCTTTGTTTCCCCAACATCAATGTTGTAAATGGTTGTTTGCAGAAAAGTGAAAAAGTTGGTCAGGGATGAACTGTATGACGTATCAAAGACATAATGGGCCTTAAAGAGTTCATCAAGGGCTCCTACTGAACCTGTCGCTTTACATGGAAGTGCATGCTTGTCAATCACAATGAAGAAGGTGTGGATGCTGCTTCTTGTGGGTCCCTGAGCAAGAAGGTAGGGCTGACTGCTTCGGGTGATGTTGTCTAGATGCTGCTGTACACTGGTTCCAGCCTACAACAACACATTAAACAGCAGTATTTAGTGACTATCCCATTAGATTAGATCACCTTACTGTACATTACAATGGCGGTGATGGAATATATATTTTAAATAACATACCTTTAGGAATTTGATGAGGTTATCGACAGCTTGAGATGCAGACATCTTTCCTGGTCTCTTTCACCCTTGTGCAGATGGCGGTAGCAGATGTAGCAGCAGCAAGATAGCAGACATGTCACTGTCCCAGCCTACAGACGAATAAACAAAGAATTACTCCAAAAATACATTCGATAGACAGAATTGCCTATATAACCAACAATGGCAAATAAAAACAGTCAGTCATACCATTCTCAACTTCAGTAGCTGACTCAGCATTGCACATCAACTCCAAGAGCTCCGAGGTGGGTACAAGTCCATGACTTTCCTTTACAATCTTTGATTTGAGATCGATGGGCCACCTCTCCAAGAATTTGTTGGCAGTGACCTCATCAAACAGGAGTCTGAAATCTTGTTCTATCTATAATGCAAAAATAGAAGATAAGAGGTGTAATGAGTGAAATTGCAAGCTGCATGGAATATTTCAGTGATTCAACAAATGAAGATGTCTTACCAGTCCTGGTGTGTCCAGAAACCGCGGGAAGACTATGAAGACATCTGCTGCATTCTTATCATCGCTGACCATTGAATGCCGATAAATGAAGGTAGCTTTCATCTTTTCACGGATAGTGTCTTCATCAGCAGAGTGTCTCAAAAGAGCAATAGCTGCTTTTACATCCTCATCTGATAACACTGTCTCAGTGGTGAGTGGTCTGGATCGACCACGGCCTGGCCCGCCAACTTAAGAAAAAACAATTTGATTGACTCCTGCCTACAAATTAGATCAGAATCATTTAAATCACAAGTGAACTTACTTTTAGGAGATTTGGAAAGTGAGACACTTCTTTCCTCTGCAGCTTTTCTTTGAATTGTCTTCAACCGCCACGCAAGGTATCCTGAACCGCTCTCTGGATCATAGTAATGTTCTTATGTAATTAAATACAAGCAGAATGTTATCAACATTTCTGAGGGCAACTATGTGTTTAATGTTGCAAAGTCCCCTTTACTTACATATCCATGTTGTGAATATGGGTCTTCCAGATATGGAAACAGAGCAACAATCCCCTGCGCATACATGACTCTTACACTTTTAGGGGGAGATGTCCTAATGTATAAATTCAGTGATGACCGTCACTCAATTGGCATTGAACATCACAATTAAAAATAATACAATACTAAAAATGTTTCTTTATAGACTACATTTATGATTCTTACCCATGTGCTTCTGTCATCTCAGCAGCAAGTATGTTTATCATCTGTCTTCTAGTTGCATCTGTCAGAGATTTGGTTTTTGCATACTCTTGTATGATGTGTTCACCACCAGGCTTTGTTGTTAGGATTTTTTCAATCAACTTAAATAGACATAAAATATGAAGTCAGAAATTTTTTAAACCTTGAGAAAAACTGGAAAACGATTACATAAAAACACTTCACATCAAACATGCAAATTAGACTAACAATGTTCACTACCCACAGCTTTTGCCTCATAGTTTATATGGCATGGCCTTTTAGGTTGTCTTCCTTCAGTGGTTGCTGCTTCTTCAGGAGGTTCACACATTGTGAAGTTTAGAATGATTGTATCATCCGATGGAGAAGATGATGATGACAGAGATACACCTGTGCATTAAGGAACATGACCAAAGCAGAAGCATTAAATTTAACTGTTAATGCTTCAATCTCAACCTTTAAATTTCATATAAACATATACGTATGTGAGTGATTACCAAGTTCTTCATTGCTCAGCATGACTCGGAAGGTTACAGGTGACCCCTTCACTATTTCTTCAAACACCTCTGCGTCTACTTCTGTGTCAGACTGGTCAAACACCTTCATATTTAGCTGTCTGCCTTCTGGTATGTTAAATTTTAGGCACACTGAAGTAAGGTAAGAGAAAAGAAATGTTACAGAAATTGTTAAAAAAAAAAAAAGGCCATGCATTTTCTTATCAAATGGTAGAGTAAGGCTATGTCTTCACAAAATATTGATGAGATGAAGCTTAAGAATATAGGTAATTCTCATTCATTGTTGAAGTAGAAACAATTATCAACTTAGGTAGTTGACTTAGAATATAATTAAGCTTGTTTATTGACCAGGTAAACGTTGTTATCTTGTTTTATCCTGATATTCTAACCTTCTTTCATGAAAGCATCAAATGTCAGGGCCCTATTTCAGGAAGCCGGTTTAGAAAACTCAGTGAAAAACGATACTCAGGGTTGAGTAACCCCGAACTGTCCAACTCGGAATATTCGGTTTCAGAAAGGCTGATAACAATCAGTTCAATCAACGCGGAGTTGCTTTAACCCCAAGTCAAGCGCGCGCACGAGGATACATAAAGCCCTGATTAGTGGAGCACAGATTAAGCGAGTCACCATGGAGACGGAGGGAAAGAAGGCGCGGTCAATGTATTTTACAGCGCTTGAGGCCGAAATTCTGATGGCAGCATATGCCGATAACATGCAAATTTTGCGGAAAAAAAGTAACACAGCCTCAGCTGCAAAACAAAGGGAGCATGCATGGCAAAACATAGCCGACAGAGTCAATGCGTGAGTGTTACTTTAAACATTGATCTAGGGATTTCCACCCATTTAACACGTTATTTTATTTTATTTTTTATTTTATACATTTTATTTTGTGACGTGATGTGAGCGCAGGTGCAACCCAACAGGCCCCAAACGTTCCTGGCAGCAAGTAAAAATGAAATATAAAAATATAGTCCAAACAGGTAAGGTGTAATTGTATTATGAGCCATATGTTTTTATTATTAGACTTTAATACTCAGTGGTGTCACATACTCCTCTCTTCAGATGCACTGTTGAAGTTTCTAAATCCCACCCCTGGGCCATCTACCACATGGATAGTGTCAGGAGAAGACATACCACAAGTTAAAGAGCATTTCCTGGGCTTTCTTGTTGCAGAGGAATCAACAGGAGATCATTTGTCAACTCTCATGCTAAAACGGATAGAGGAGCTTAACATTCCTTTTGAAGACTGCAGAGGACAGTCCTATGACAATGGGGCCAACATGAAGGGAAAAAAATAAAGGTGTTCAGGCAAGGTTGCTTCAGCTAAACTCAAGAGCTTTTTTGGTCCCATGTGGTGCCCACACTTTAAATCTGGTAGTAGCTGATGCTGCAAAAAGCTCACCAGATGCCCTTGGCTACTTTGGGCATTTAGCAAAATTATTCAAGCTCCTCTCAGCCTCCACCCATAGGTGGGGTGTTCTCCTGAAACATGTGAAAACCACCTTGAAATCATGGGCTGAGACCAGATGGGAAAGCAGGATAAAAAGCATTGAGGCAGTCAGATATCAGGCTCGGCAAGTCAGAGAGGCTCTTCTGGAGGTGAGGGAAACAGCTACAGACCCTGTGGTCAGAGTTGAAGCCCAGTCTTTGGCTGAGGAGATTGGATCCTATCGTTTTTGCATTTGTACAGCCATCTGGTATGACATTCTCAGCAAGATCCAGTATGTGAGTAAACTCATGCAGTCGGCCTCCATGCAGCTAGATGTGGCTGTCGACTTGCTAAAGAAAACCAAAGATTCCCTCACCAGCTACAGAAACACTGGATTTTCTGATGCACAGACAACGGCAAAGGAGATGTGTGAAGAAATGAATGTGGAGGCTGAACTCAAACAAAAGCGATTGAGAACCACCAAAAGGCACTTCGGTTATGAGTCTCCAGATGAGCCCATACAAGATGCACTTAAAAAAATGGAAACCACATTTTTTTAATGTGGTAGTGGATACAGCCATCTCTTCACTTGATGAGAGATTTCAGAACCTTGGAGAGGTGAATGACAAGTTTGGAGTACTCCTGGATTTCCACAACTTACAAAAAGAAGAGCTGCTACAGCAGTGCCAAACACTGAGTACTACTCTGACCCATGACAGCCAGCCGGACATTAATGGCACAGAACTTGCAATGGAAATGCAGAATTTCCCACCATTGCCATCAAAGAACATGACAAACATGGAACTCTTGACCTTCCTGCATGAGAAGAAGCTGGTAGAAATTTACCCCAACATGTGGGTTGCTCTGAGAATCTTTGCCACTCTTCCTGTTACAGTAGCTGCTGCTGAAAGAAGCTTCTCTAAGCTCAAACTCATTAAAACCTACCTGAGATCTACTATGATGCAAAAACGTCTCAGTGGACTTTCCATCATAAGCATAAATCATGTGGTCTCAAATCAGTTGTCATATGATGATGTTGTAGATGACTTTGCTGCAAGAAAGACTAGGAGAGTAAGGCTGTAGCAGGTGATGTGAGGTTGATGAGGGGGTGGTGTACAGTAATTTGTAAGTCATTCTAGTTAATGCAGTATTAAAAAGCACAACTAGAGAACTCTGTAGGATCCCCTTTTTTGTAATATAGTTGTTAAAGTCATACTGGTTTATTTAATATCTTGTTTTGTGCAGTGCCTTATTTATATTGTATTTTTAATTTATTTTATCCAACTTGTTGACACGTTTTATTGTGTTTATGTATGTAAAATTTATTGTATTTCATATATTCATTTTTTATTTTTTGTATTCATTTATTTATTCATATATTTTTTTATCTTGTTAATTATTCTGATTGTGAATTTGCTTTCTTTAAGTAAAAAAAAAAAGGTCAAAGACAAAGCTATTCGGTTTCTTGTGAGTACATACACTACACTGCCGATGTAGGGGGAGCGCCACCTAAAATCTTGCCTAGGGCGCCAGATTGGTTAGGGCCGGGCCTGGGTCAAAGGAAATGATTGTGACATATGGTGTCTCTGACTGCTCTTCCATCTTGTATGTCCGTGGGAGGGTCAGGATGTTCATGGTTTGGATCACTGCTGATGTTTGGTTCAGAAGGACAGTGTTCTCCTCTAATTGTGGCAATGTTGTGAAGAATCACACATGCCACAATAATGTCACATGCCCTTTCTGGGGTGACCCTGAGTCTTTGAAGGCACTGGAACCGGGCCTTAAGCATTCCGATAGTCATTTCAACTCTGGCTCTTGTCCTGCAATGAGCCAGATTATATCGCTTCTGTGGGCCCGGTTCAGGGTCAGGGTAAGGGGTAAGCAAATAGGGTAAACATGGATACCCCCTATCACCAAGCAAGTAGCCAGTGAACTCTCCTAAGACAGAAGGATACACTTCAGTTCAAATGTCCCTGTAGCAATTGGTCTTTATATATTTTAAAGTATTTTCAACTCACCATGTCCAAATTTTGTGCTCAGTGTACATTCACAAAAAATTCGTGAGTCATGAACAGAGCCTGGCCACTTGGCTTCCACATTTGTGATAATGTTGGCAGCATCACATATGATCTTCACAGTGCAGAGAACACAAATTAGCATCCATTATTATAATGAAATAATTTGTTAGTTTGAAATGCTACAGGGAACTATGTACCTGTACATTAATGCTGTAGAAAGACTTCCTGTTCACATAGTCTCCTTCATTTACTGAAGGAGCAATGATTGGAATGTGAGTGCCATCTATACAGCCAATCACGCCTGGGAACCCTGAAAATAAATGTAAAATTTAAGTAGTAGTTCAAGTATCATCACATCATGAATTGAGTTTTGTTCATCCTGATACCTGCAATTTTGTGGCATCCCTCTTTGATAAATCTTGTGGGTCTGTGACCGGGGAACACCACAGACGAGTACAGGAGACGTTTCAGTGCAACTGTAACATTCCTGACTGCCCGACAGACGGTAGCCTTGGAAACGTGCTCAGTGTCACCAATATTATACAGAAAGCTCCCGTTTGCAAAAAAACGAAGTGCAATACAAATAATATGTACAGAACTGAGAGGATGTCCGCGATGTGTCACATGAGCAATATTAGGCCTGAGGATGTTATTCAAATGAATTATAGATTGTGCTGAAAAACTGTAACGTTCACACAGAAAATCATCAGGAAATGATCAAATGTCCAAACGCGCTCTAATCACTCTCTCCCGGCGGAGAGCTCTGCGGAGAATTTGGGCTTCAACATCTACTGGCTCTTCGAGGTAGGGGCACGCCATGTCTGACACTTCCTACTGTCAGGTTTCCGACAAAGAGGCGGAGACAGTCAGGGTTAGTTGTGGTAAACCTGCTAGGGGGCAGGTTAGCTTCACGGAGTGTGTCGTCATAGTGACTCACTCAGGATTCATCTGAACTCGCTTTGTGAAACCGAAAACCCAGAGTTTTCGTTAACTCAGGGTATACTTACTCAGAGTTTGCACTAAACCGGCTTTCTGAAATAGGGCCCAGGGGCCCGTTCTTCGTACGTCGCTTACTACATCCAAGATCAAATGACACATCCAAGATCAAATCATCGCGCTAACCGTGAGCTCGCTAATCCGGTTCCCCGAACACACCTGCTGTTGACGATTACTACAGCTGGACGCAGGAATGTGACATCACTGGGTGTCGTAAAAGGGGCTACGCATCGATAGTAGAAACATTGATCGGCAACCCGCTGATTGGTCGGCGAAAATGTCCAAGGGGCGTGCTCGGTATTTTCCGGCAGCAGAGCAAGAACTCATGAGTGAGGGATTTCAGGAGTTTCAGAGTTTAATTAAAACGCAAGAGAACACTGCAAAGGCTGCAAAAGCAAGGAGAGAGGGCTGGCAGAAAGTTGCTGACAAATCAAACTCGTAGGTAATTTAATAATAATAATAATAATGGATTGGATTTATATAGCGCTTTCCAAGGCACCCAAAGCGCTTTACGATACCACTATTCATTCACTCCCACATTCACACACTGGTGGAGGCAGCTACGGTTGTAGCCAGGCTGCCATATCGCGCCATCGGCCCCTCTGGCCAACACCAGTAGGCGGTAGGGTAGATCTATCATATGACACTATATTGTCCAATATCATATGGCATTATATTATATTATAATATGTTATATTATATCCCCTTTCACATTAGAGCCACAACAGGACCCACAAGAACATGGGAACAAGTAAAAGTGGAATACAGGAGTATTCTACAGAATGGTAATATTTATCTCTTAGATTGCTTTGCGTCTCTTGGCAAGGTAATACTGGCCTGTAATACTCTGTTAGTTTGTTCATAACAGCAACCAAGAAAAGGGCAGAGGAAAAAAAGACAGGTGGTGGTCCTGCACCCCCTCGTCAACAAGTTGGTTAAGTAAATAATACCCTCACGGGAATATCGATATCTCTCTATGAGCACACTGTCGCGCTGAGCTAAAGGATCCTGTCTGTCCCGCAATATACGCTGAATTCTGAGGACTCTCCTTATCAATCTTGCACCTTCCGCAATGGGTTGGTCGCGTATACGGACAGGACATGGCTGCGACAGGCTTCCCAAATCCACCTTCGCTTTTATAGCCGTGGTCTCTCATCTTGATTACACGAAGTAATTTACAATTACTACTCTGAAATATGAATTACATCTGTAATAATCACATACATGTAATAGAATGTTAATAGTACATTTCCCTTTTTTAGGAAATGACCTGTATGTATCTGTGTGACATCAATAAAAGGATCAAGTGCTGCATTATCTTTAGTTACATTGATAATATTTATTTATGGTGAAACAGTGGAAAAATATCGCTGTTGCTTTCGTATAAATGAAGCGGACATACCTGCGTGGCCGCGATCTAATCCTGTTTACATAAAGTAAACCTGCTCCCGAGCAGGTTTACGCTTACGGCTCTGTTGCTATGACAGCAAGTCCCGGATGAGCTTCGGGGAACCGACTGATCCAGGATCACGCGAAATCGTCAACAATCTAATCCGGCTAACCTACTTAGCGAGGTACGAAGAACGGGCCCCTGGTCAGACAGCCTAACATACTTCTGCTCCCCACCAAACAAAACACGCAGCAACATATTCTGTTCACAAAACAAAAGAGAAAAAAATAATAAAGGAAAGAGTTTAAAACTGTGGATGTACTTTAGAGCTTTAGTTTTTATACAAAATAGAAGCAGTTAAAAGTCAATATTACTTAACAGCTACAGCATGAAGAAATAAGTAACAGATTAACTGCTAATAAAGATCCTTTATCAACCAGTGTTACTGCAAATGGACCAAGTGTGACTAACATCTAATATTGTTTAATAACTTTAGTCTACTTATCAAGTATTGGTCGCTCTTACTGCAATTCGCTTTATTTCTGTGAACAATTACTGTATATTAACATATCATTAACATTGCTGTCAATTAATTTATATAAAAGAATCTGAATTAATTCTAAATTAGTGTAAGCCTTTGGCATTTGCTTAAAAGAATATAAATCAGTAGAGTAAACTTTATTGTAATGTTACCCACTTTTTCTGATAGTTCCTTCGAAGCTAATTAGCGATTATTAGCTTACTAATAAACGGTAATTTAGTTGCTAAAACTATCCCATTAGACATGTGACAATAATATTATCTAAGCTGCACTTAGAAGAAATACATAGTTAACATGTTTTAGGTTAATCTTAACTCAGTGAGAATATAACGAACATTTGAACTTTTAGCAATGGTTAGCATGTAGCTACTCGACAATATCATTAAACCTATGGGTAAATGCTGCTAACTCGACATCAGTGTAACTATAAAGAGCTATTTAGTTTAAAAATACTTACTAAACAATGTTACCAGTATGGGAATGTTAACTTAACTTACCTGACTGTGGTAGCTCTCAGACCGCACACGCCTGCGGACTGGTACTAATCAACACTGTGTGGAGTTATGTCTTCACTCCGTGTCTACAGAACTTTACACTGACTTTTAACTCTGACGTTAGAGCTGGTTTACTCCTCACAGAGTTGTATATACTCTCTCTAGGTTAAAATAGGTTTACACTGAAATATTGACACTCCATTTTTTACTGTGCAGCACGTATAGTGGCTGTGTCCTGTTTTAAGATCATACATGTAAAATTGTTGTCTGACCTCTGTCTGCATGCAGGTAAACTGAGGGTCTGTTGAGCTGATCGCTGGTTTCGTGAGAAAAATGTCAGCTCGTTCTTTATGTTACAGAAGCACAGAGACACAAGACCAGGCGGAAAGAGACGATCGTTCGGTGAAAATGAGAATCTGCGAATGCAACATGTGGAACACGGAGAGTGGAATATGTAAACAAACCGGTTAACGTAACCCCCTCGGTGCACTCTGCATGCTAACTGTTAGCAGAGCTAGTGAAATCTCTGAAAACATCTGAGCACTTTTGCAAACATGTTCTATGTTGACAACCTGACCAGACATGTGAAGATTACGGCGCGACATTCGCAGCTAAAACACTGTTAAAAGTGTAGCTGGTGACAGAAAAACGGGATATTTTAAAACTACACCACCACCATTGCTGCCTGTGATTTGAAATGCATTCTGGGATACCTGGCTGCCCCAAGTCTACACAAGCAATCGATTATCTAGGATCGACCTGTTTTGACTTACTTTGCACGGCAACCAATCAAATGTTAGAGAAGCTGCATGGGCAGCGTTAACCCCGCCCCCTGAGTTTGATGGGTGAAGCTGACAGATAAAATTATTTCAAGATGACAGCCAGACGCCAGGACTGCCAAAATGAAATAAATAAATATAGCATTAAATAATTAATTAAATGTGTCAATAATTAATTAAATGTGTCAATAATTAATTAAAATGTGAAATACATAAATAATTAATTAAATGTGTCAATAACTAATTAATTACATGTGTCATAACTATTTATTTAATTAATTAATTCCAATTTTAATTAATTATTGCCACATTTAATTAATTATTTAATGATGTATTTAATTAATTCATTATGGCAGTCCTGGCGTTCCATAGTGCCCACCACCCAGTTTTAAATGCATGTAGACATTGAGGGTTCTCAGGAGGGGCCGTGCTGTACAGTACATGTACAGTGTCCATTTTTTATTTATTTATTTATTTATTAACCTTTATTTAACCAGGAAGATCCCATTGAGATTAAAAACCTCTTTTTCAAGGGAGACCTGGCCAAGATAGGCAGCAGCAGATGTCTCACAGTTACAGAAATTACTCAAACACAGGCAGCAACAACACACATGCAACAATAAGTGAAAGAATACAAATAAAATAAAAAATAAAATTCAATAAAATTCAAATAAAATAAAAAGTCAGTTAAAATGACAATCAATCTAATTGAAACAGTTGCATGTTATGGACTTGGCCTCAAGGATTCGTAGTTTAGATTTAAAATCACTTAATGAAATGAATTCAGTCATTTTCCATTCCTTCTGCAGTTTGTTCCAGGCCAAGGGTGCTAAATGGACAAAAGCTCTTTTACCAAGTTCAGTTCGGGCAAATGGAACAGAAAGCAACAAGTAACCATGCGGACGAAGAGAATACCGACCAGCATGTTTCATTACAAGCAGGGAACATATATAAGAAGGCAGCAACCCAAGTATCGCCTTATATATAAAACTGTATAAATGAGAGTTCCTCCGACTTACCAAAGCAGGCCATCCTACCTGAGAGTATAACTCACAGTGGTGAGTCTGAAATTTACGGTTAGTGATGAACCTCAGAGAAGCACGATACACAGAATCAACCATTCGAAGACATTGAGCAGAAGCATTCATATATAGAATATCACCATAATCCAGCACAGGCAAGAATGTTGCAGCAACAAGCCGCTTCTTTGTATTAAAAGAGAAACACAACTTATTTTGAAAATAAAATCTCAGTTTTAACTTCAGGTTTTTCACAAGATTCTCTACATGTGGTTTGAAGGTAAGCGAGTCATCAATTAAGATTCCCAGATATTTATAGGTGTGAACCAACTCTATTTTATTACCTTCAAGAGTGGTTACTGATGGGATTGTTTGGACTCGTCTCCTTGATTTAGAAAACAACATGAGCTTTGTTTTGTCTGCGTTGAGAACAAGTTTAAGCTGATGTAATGAGTGCTGGACAGCAGAAAAGGCTTTCTGCAAGGAGTCGATGGCTTGGACAAGAGTTGAACCACAGCTGTAAATAACTGTATCATCAGCATAGAAGTGCAAGTTTGCATCTGGCACATGTAGACTAAGATTGTTTACGTAAATGATAAATAGAAGGGGACCTAATACAGAACCCTGTGGCACTCCGTTGTGCACTGTAACAAAGTCAGAACATAGACCGTCAGATTTAATGCACTGAGTCCTGTTACTGAGGTAGTTTGAGAACCATGCCACTGCTCTCTCAGAGAGTCCTGACTGGAAGAGTCTAAGTTTTAAAATACAATGATCAACAGTGTCAAATGCTTTTGACAAATCAATAAAAAGGGATGCACAGTGTTGTTTTTTATCAAGTGCAATAGTAATATCATTTACCACTCTAATTGCAGCTGTGATAGTACTGTGATTCTTCCTAAAGCCTGATTGATATTCAGATAAAATGGCATTGATGTGCAAAAACTCCTTTAACTGCTCACACACAAGAGCTTCAAGAACTTTAGCCAGCACAGATAGATTAGATATTGGTCTGTAATTAGTTAACACTGCTGGGTCGCCCCCTTTTAATAGAGGAACAACAAAAGCTGATTTCCATACTGAGGGAATTTTATTCGTATCCAGTGTGAGGTTGAAAAGTGTTGTGAGAGGCTCTGCTACAAAATCAGCTGCCAGTTTCAAGAAGTAAGGATCTAGTAAGTCTGGCCCTGGAGATTTTCTAGGATCTAACAGTTTAAGAGCTTTACAGACCTCCTGCACAGAGAAAGGAACAAAGTTAAATGGCTGACCAGTGTACACCGGAAGGTTTGTGCCAGATTTTACAGAGACTGGGTTCAGAGAGTCAAACAAAGAGCCAGAAGATATAAAGTGCTTGTTAAAACAATTCATAATCTCCTTCCTATCATAAACAGGAACAGAATCCTTAAAAACATAGGTGGGTAGAGCGTGGGAGCTTTTACTCACTGAAAGAGACTTAATGATTTTCCAGAACTTCTGTGGATTATTTAGGTTCTCAGTGGTGACAGACAGATAATATTCTGTTTTAGCTTTCTTAATAGAGGAAGTACATCTGTTTCTTAGTTGTCTGAAAAGAAGCCAATCACTGGGGTAGCCTGTTTTCCTCGCTTTGGCCCAAGCCAGATTACGCTCATGAATGATATCTGCCAGCTCTTGGGAGAACCAGGGGTTTTCACGACCTTTTATCCTATATCTTCTTAATGGAGCATGTTTATTCACAATTTGCATAAACCCATCCTTAAAGAATGCCCACGCTAATTCTACATCAGGGATCAATCCTATTTTCTTCCAGTCATAATTTGACAAATCATGATAAAATGCTTGCTCATTAAAATGTTTAAGAGTTCTTTTAAAAATAATACCATGTTGTGACTTGGCCACTTTAGTATTTCTAATAGCAGCAACAACACAGTGGTCACTTAAGTCGTTACAAAAGACACCCAAAGATGAAAATTTATGAGGAACATTTGTCAAAATCAAGTCAATCAAGGTAGACTTTTCGGGGCTTTTGAGATTCGGCCGAGTGGGTAAATTGACCAGCTGGGTAAGACTGATAGAATCACAGAAAGATTTAAAATCATCTGAAACAGTTTTGAGCCAATCCCAGTTAAAGTCACCAGCTAGAACAAGCTCCCCATAATTTAGTCTGGACAGCAAAAGGTTTAAAGAACGCAGAGCTTCTGTGGAGGCAGAAGGGGGTCGATAGCAACAAGCAACTGTTATGCAAAGACCCTTTGCAACATTCACATTCAGAGCCAAAAATTCCAATTGTTTGCAAATTGATTCTGATAGAACTATTGTAGCATCAAATTTTGACTTAACATAAGCAGCAACACCACCACCTTTCTTAAACCTATCGGTGCGATAGATATTGTAGCCAGCCATGCTAACATGTTCATCAGATATATATTTAGACAACCAAGTTTCAGAAATGAGGACAATATCTGCATCTGTTGATTGAACCCAGATCTTGATCATATCCATCTTGGGTAACAAACTGCGCACATTAAGATGAACTATCTTCAGCCCAGGTGAGGATTTAAATTCAGATGGTGTCTGGCTACATTGCAGCTCAGGGCCTGGGTTAGGTTGCACATTACCAGATAAGAGCAGTAGTAAGACGATCAGAAGTCTCTGCTTTGTACTTATTGATTTTGACGTGTGAAATGTTGACACAAAGCAGGATTTTTCGTAACTAATTTTGTAATTGTACAAAGCAAGAAGGTTTTGAAGATGAGGTAAATCTTTCTGTAGTTCAAAATGATTAATGTCCTGTTCCAAATACATTGGAAATTGTACAGGATGTATAGCAGCAGTGACGCATGTAGATCTGGGAACCATGTCTCGCAGAATGGGGTCACTGTTAAATGTTCTCATCTTAGAAAAATTGAGAGTCCAAAAGTCCCCCACGACCAATAAGCAAAGTAAAGTTATTAAAAAAGCCATTATCCAAAACACAATGATTGTTGATGCTGAATTAAATAGGCTGCACAAACCTAGGATGGCAAGTAAGGCTCCAGCCAAAAGTTCGGGTCCTGGTGGCTTGCTAGCAGAGGGCTTCTGCTAGCACATTCACCAATGTGGTGTAGAAGGCTTCAATCAACAGCACAGCGCCCGATGTATTGCAGATAAGCTTTTCGAGCAGCACAGGCCTTGGTGTGGTGCTGATGTCTTGCACTAGCAACACAGATGCAGTTTGTTCAGCCGGCAGCAAAGGCCCTGGTGTGCTGCAGACGGCCCCAGCCAGCAGCACAGGCCCTGGGGTGTTGCCTATGGGTCCAGACGGCAGAACAGGCCCTGGTGTGCTGCAGATGGCCCCAGCCAGCAGTACAGGCCCTGGGGTGGTGCAGATGGGTCCAGCCGGCAGTACAGGCCCTGGTGAGGCTCAGTTGGTTTATGCTAGCAGAACAGGCCCTGATGTGGTGCCTATGGGTCCAGCCGGCAGTACAGGCCCTGGTGAGGCTCAGTTGGTTTATGCTAGCAGCACAGGCCCTGGTGTGGTGCAGACAACCTCTGGTAGTAGCAGAGGTCCCCCCCAAAAAAGACCACTTTCCAAGAATTTACAGAATAGTTTAAAATACTCTTTGTGTCTGTATCCAGGTTGGATGAGCGCCGAGTATTTGTATATGTGTGCATGAGGGTGGGAATGCATGTTTAGGTCTGTGTGCGCCTATTCGTCTGTGTCTATATGTCAGCTCGGGTCTTACACTCCACCCCCTTGGAACATCTCAGGCCCTCCAAGGTATGGAGGCTTATTTCCCCTCACCACACTCCCTGCTGGTGGCTGATGCCCTCAGACATCGGTGCGTTCTTGGTGTCCAGGGCTGGGCGCTCAGGTCTGTACCAGCTCACTCCCCGGTACGGCTGCTTGGTGGGGCCTGGTGCCTGTGGCTCGGTCGGGCCCCTTGCGGGGGCTCGATTCACTCTGGCACAGCTGACTGCCGGCAGAGCCCGCGTGTACGTCACTGCCGCCCCCTCTGGCTTCTGCTCTGTGGCTGTTGGGTGACCCCTCATCTGGGGTTCTCCTCAGCTCTTCCCAGGAAGGTGGCACGGTTGCCCCTCCGGTGGTCCTCTTTGGGCGCTCGCACTCTGGGGGCCTCTGGATGTCTGGGGCCTGGATCTCCTCCATGCCTGCTTCATGCCCTGGGGGACGGGGCTATGGCTCCCCACACCTTCTAGCAGATCGTTACATGGAGAAGCCTTTTGAATAGACGAGCACTCATCCACACAGGTGTTCACACACACAAGCTACACCTTTCTTGGCTGCTACCTCAAACCACATTATGCGATGTCAATCTTGCGTGCTGCACAATCACATTCAGTATTTAATATTTACTGTTATTTACACTTAGCTAGATTATTGCAATGGTGTTGTGTTATTATGTTGCTCTCTTTTTTGCTTGTTTTCTCTTATTTTCTTCTCTCAACAGGTGACCTGGGAGATATTTTTTAAGTGCCCTTTCTCACTGTCCCTCTTCCCCTTTTCTTCCTTCCTTCCTTCCTTCCTTCCTTCCTTCCTATCCCCCAGTCATGTCTGTCCTATCTGTAACAACTGAAAATAAATTAAAATAAATAAATAATAACAAAGGTTGATCAAATGGACCAATATGGCAAGGCCGTGATGGTCCATTTGGTAAATTAAGTTAGTTGGGCATCTTTTTTGGCCTTCAGACAATAATTCTGATGGCTAAAAAAAGTAATAAAAATGTATCTAAAACATATTTTAAGATGAATCTTTTTATGACTGAGTAAAAAAAAATGCTAAAATTCGAGTGCAGTGTTGAGTAAAATGGTTTTATTAAAATTTAATTGACCCTTTGAAATTATTTGTTGGAAGTCTTAAATCCCACTGAACAGGGGAAGAGAAAGAGACAGAGACACAAAGATAGCAACACAGAGGTAAATAAACATGGAGACAAGACACTGAGAATAAGACAGAAGGGGAAATGCCCAAAGTCTCATATCTCTGACAAGTTAAGTCACTTTTATTCATAAAAAAAACCCAGAACTTAAATATAATTATAAACCCCACATAAACATAATCATAGAACAATTAAAAGTAAAACATACCAAAAACACATCAAATGGAGAGTGAAGCAAATATTATTAATAACAACAAATGCACATATTAATAATATAAACCAAAATCCTTCAATAAAAAGGCTACAAACAGAAACAACAATTTGAAACAGCAATAAGAAAACAGTGAAAGTGACTACAGATATAGACCTTCCTAGGGAGGCCTGAAGTGCAAACATACCCTCTACACTCCCTTCATAAAACAGGGGACCATGATTACCACCATAGTTGGCCGGTCTGAAGGCACTGACCTCAACTTCCATACAATGTTTGAGCAGGACAACCAGGACAGACCCACAACATACAGAGCCTTAAGTGACCGCAGGCAAATCTCATCCACCCCACCACCACAGTGATGGGCAAGTCTCCCTGCCCACTGTACAAAATGTGCTTCACAGACGTTGTTTCATGTTGTAAAGATTGTGCCTTAAAAAAATAGCCACAAGAAGTTTTAAAGAAATCTTTATTTCACTTTTAAGACACATAACCAACACCAACATACGAATCAACAGGATGAGCACATGCTGAAATTCAGTCTTCATGAAAATCAAGATTAAATCACAAAATGTTTGGTCTCATGTGTGTTTCTTTCCAGCTTTGACTCTGTGGAGTAAAACCTCTCCACTAAACAAAAAAATAAAACATCTCAGCAACTTTTTTGTCACCTCCACAGCTCAACACGATACAAATATCACATCAAATGAATGTAAATACGTGTTTCATCTTCATTACAGGTTTTAATGGAATATGCAACAAACAGAATTAGGGCTGTGACATATCATATGATCTGCAATAATACTGGTATAAATGTTTACAAAAAAGTGTGTTTAGAGGAACATCATGTGTTTGCATTCACCCCAATGAGTCAACCCCAGTCATGTCTCACAGCCAGAGCCATATGTCGGGCTCCAGTCACAGTTTGGTAGCTGAATGTTCGCAAAATATGCAAGAAAACTTTTCCCACTGAAAGTGAAAAAAGCAAACCTGTTACAACACTTTAAGCAAAAACACACTTGAGTACAACCGGGCTGTGAAGGCACGTGAGCAGGAGATACTAGCAGCAGTGATGTGCGACCCAAAGGTAAACAAATGATTCAACCATGCATCACTGGAGCACTCGCGAGTTACATTTCATATAACAGCAAGAGCAGTCAGTGGATGGAAATTACTGATGTGCTACACGGTGGAAAAGCAGGAGGTTAAAAAGCTCGACCCAAGATGAAACAAACCAGGTAGAATTTCTTTTCCTTATATGACAGAATTGTGCAGGCTCCTTAAGCATTACAAGGTTATTTTGGATATTAAGCTAGAGTGTAAGCACTTGTAATACACTTTTCTTAAAACTTCCAGGAAAAACACCCCTGAGGATACTTATGTGCTCATATTTCATGTATGCCGTGTCACTAACATTGCACTATAATGTTGTTCATAGAGTATTTAAAGGTAGAATGGGAGGCAGAGCCTTCAGCTTTTAAGATTAGACTTAAAACTTTCCTTGTTGCAGATGGGGGTCCCTCCCTGAGCCTGGTTCTGCTGGAGGTTTCTTCCTGTTAAAAAGGAGTTTTTCCTTCCCACTGTCGCCAAAACGCTTGCTAATAGGGGGTCATATGACTGTTTGGGTTTTCTCTGTTTTCATTGTATTATTGTTGGGTCTTTACCTTACAATATCAAGCACCTTGAGGTGGCCACATTTTCACACTTTGAATTAGCTAAGCTGTCATCAGTGACAGCAGCTCACTGGAAGAGAAAGATGGAAAATCCATCATTTACTTACACATATAAATGCTGCTGCCTGCCGAGCTGATAAAATGTACATTATTTTTTTTAAATGTAAGTTTCTTGAAATATTATTTTGAGGCTATATCTCCCACCCCTACATACAATAAACAATACAGAGTTTTTTAAGGAAGGAGGTCATCTGATCTGCTCTGATCTGGCTTCTCAGTGGACTGCTTCATCTGACAGTTCTCCCACTTTTAACTAGTGTGAATCCTCATGTGTCTTTGTAACTGTATCCTCTGAATGAAGCTTTTCCCACAGGTGCTACATGAATGAGGCTTCTCACCTGTGTGAATTCTCATGTGAGTTTTCAAGTTTATCATCTGACTGAATCCCCTCCCACAGGTGCCGCAGGAGTGCAGCTTCTCGCCTGTGTGGCTTCTCTGGTGTCTCTCCAGTGTTGGTTTCTGACTGAAGCTTTTCCCGCAGGTGCTACAAGAATAAGGCTTCTCACCTGTGTGAACTGTCATGTGCTTTTTGAACGTTGATTGGTCTCTAAATTCTTTTCCGCAGATGCCACAAGAATAAGGCTTCTCACCTGTGTGGATTCTCATGTGAGTTTTCAAGTTTATCATCAGGCTGAATCTTTTTCCGCAGGTGCTGCAAGAATGTGGCTTCTCACCTGTGTGAACCCTCATATGTCTCGTTAGTTTGGATCTGTACTCAAAGGTTTTTCCACAAATCTCACATTTCACAAACTTTTTACTTGTGTCAGTTTTACGCTGACTCTCTGACACAGGAAAGTTGTCTTGCTGATCTCTGCTCTCTGGTTCAGGAGAGCTGGAAGAAAGGAGATGTTCACTGTCCAGCTCTGGCTCACTTTCCTCATAAGTAGGAGCCACCATGAAGATAATAATGCCTTCAGTCTCCTGCTTCACTACAAGCTGATCTACGTCCTGACTGGTGCAAGGTTCCTCCTCTTCCTCTTTTATCTGTGGAAGCTCCGGATCCTCCTGGTCGAGGCTGAAGTTTCTCTCCTGGTCCCCAAAAACCAGTTCCTCCTCACATTCATGCTGTTGTGGGAAAGCTGAGGTGACAAATGGACAAAATTACTTGTCTTAGATAAATATAGAAGTATAACAAGAATGACTACTCGGCAGTGGTGTCTACAGCTGTCCATTTCCAACTCTACAACAGAGTTTAATCAAAATATCATCCGAAATATCATCATATCATTTACCCAGACCTGGAAACTGTTAAAATAAGATTTCATGCACTCACTTCTAACACGTTAGTAAATTTCTATGCACCAATCACAGTTTGTCCACCAATTACTGTTGGAAAGATGTTTATGTAAATGATAAGACAAACATCAGACAGAAGGGGAAATTTAAAAGTAGGATTAAAATATGGGGATAAAAAGCAGCGAAGCTCTCAGAAAACCTCGACTAACAATCAGCTGAGTTTATTTAAACACTGGCCTTGAAGAACTCTGATGTGTTTCCAAAATATCTTTATTGAATGAATTAAAGTCATATTAATTTTTAGGTAAGACCATTACGGTTTTACATACCCCTGCTGTGTAAGTTCATTTCAGGTTTCCAGATGTTATCCAGCTGTCTGAGCTGCTCTTCTTCAGTCCAGATGAGGCCTTCATCCTCCTGTTTGAGTACAATCTTTTCTACGTCATCGCTGATGCAGAGTTCCTCCTCTTCCTCTTTGATCTGTGGAGGATCTGGGCCCTCCTGGTCCAGACTGGAGTTCCTCTCCTGGTTGGAGACCTGCTGGTCATACAGGCACTCCTCTTCCTCACACTTCATGTTAGGGGGAGATCTTGAGGAACAAAGGGTCACTGAGGAAAAAGGTTAATAATGTGATGACAGGAAAACACATCTGAGCAAATATAGTCCACTCTGAGCATGTCCTCATATGTGAGTGAAATTTAAACTGTACAAATGTGAACAATGAAAGTGTAAGTTACTCTCGAGCTCTGATACTCTTATTAGGAAAGTTCAGAGTACAAATCATTCAGGTAGCTGCTGCCAGCTTCACGCTGCAAGTAAATGTTTGTCATTGTTGTAGATTAAACTGAAAATCTCACAGTGCCATAGCAGATAAGTACCAGTCAGGTTTCACAGCCAGTCATTGCACAGAATCAACCCAACTAAAGTCATCAGTGATCTGAAGATTATTAGGGACTCAGAGTTTCAGTCTTAGTTCTATTTGATCTCATTGCTGCCTTTGATACTGTTGATCATGACATTTTAAATCAAAGGTTTCATCATTTAGTTGGTTTAACTGGACAGTTCTCAATTGGCTCTCGACCTTTGACCCAGTTAAACCTCTCAGGTCATCAGGTTCAGATCTGTTAACTGTTCCCAAAATCAGATGTAAGTGTGCTAAGAGTGTGTTCAGTTACTGTGCTCCTGTTCTTTGGAGCATGCAGCCATAGTTTGCCTGCTGTGGCTGCATTCAAAACTAACAACTATGTTTCCATGCTTTGTGAATAACACTGACATCTGTGAGATTTGAGCTGATTTAGTTCGAGTTAAGACTGTTTATTAGAACATTACAAAGTTATTTTAAAAACTTCATCATTTTCTTGAACCCAAATATAATTCAGTTGAAAAATATACATTTTAACATGAGGTGAGGATGGTGGGGGAGGCACGATGGTCTTGTAGGGTTAGACCCTGATTAAGGGGTATTTTTGAAAGTAAAGCCCATCTCTCAAAGTCCCTGCCGGCCTGCCTCCACCTCGGGAAGCCTGTGGGTGCAGACGGAGGTGAGGAGCACCACAGGCGGCAGAGGACTGTCTGTAGCCCCGGAGTGAGGGTCAGAGAGCCGAAGCAGACAGCGAACTGTGGCACAGTGCAGAAAACAGAAGCTTTCCCTCCCTGCCTCCTTTATCTTAATCTTCTAAATAAATCTTCTATAAAGGCACTTTCTCTCGGTCTCAAGGTTTGTTTAATGCTAAAAGTTTACCGTAAAAAAGAGACGCACTTGTGTGATTAGCCGCTCCCTGATTTCAGTATGTTAGCCTACAAGCTGAGCTCTGATCAGGTCCTACATGAGTTGTATTCTTGTGTTAGTCCACTGAGACCATCGCAGTTTTACCTGTTATGCGTAACTTTATCTCGGGTTTCCGGCTGATATCCAGCAGTCTCTGCTGAAGGTTGATCTCATACTGGACGATCAGACGTTCTGTTAACCTCAGAGCAGATTTCTTCTGCAGCAGTCAGCCGGTCTCTCCACTATTGCTTCTAAACGACCAATAAAAAAAATGTAATTATAGAAAAACACTTCTGAGAAGATAAAGTTTTAGTTAAAGTCTGTAATGAGGGCATGTTGCTCACATTTGCAGGTGAAATTAAAAGTGTGTAAAAATGAAGTTATTTGTGCACTCTGATGCAAATGAGAACTTGAGTTCTGACATTTTTCAGCAACATTAAGAGTAAAAAAAACCTTTCAAACAAAAAAGAACTCACTTATTACTGACTGACTGATGATCTATTTTGGAGTTGATCTCGAAACTGATCTACATCTTGATATTTTTCAAAATAATCTTCACTATTGGGGGTGGCTGTAGCTCAGGCGGTAGAGCAGATCATCTACTGATCGGTTCGATTCCCGGCTTCACCTAGTCTGCATTTCAAATATCCTTGGGCAAGATACTAACTCCAAGTTGCCTCAAGTTGCTCTTTGATCTGTGGAATGTGTGTCTGAATGTTGGTAGAAAGCACTAAGAAAAATGTGCTTGTGCGAATGGGAGTGAGTGGGTGAATGCACAAGTTTTGTAAAGCGCTTTGAGTGCTCAAGATTGAGTAGAAAAGCGCTATATAAGAACCAGTCCATTTAAAACTCCCTGTCATGTTTTCACGAATACACATTAAATAGATCTGACTGATACAAACTGTAGGTTTAATATTAATGTTAACACTTCAGAAAAGCGATTACAGTTTTACCGCTGGTCTGTAAATCTTTCTCAGGTTTCCAGATGTTATGCAGCTGTCTGAGCCGCTCTTCCCCGCTCCAGACGACGATGCCTTCATCCTCGTGTTTCACTACAAGCTGTTCTCCCTCTTGACTGATGCAGAGTTCCTCCTGTTCCTCTTTGATCTGTGGGGGATCTGTGTCCTCCTGGTCCAGATTGAAGTTCCTCTCCTGCTTCCAGACCTGCTGGCCAGCCAGATCTTCCTCCTCCTTACACTTCATGTTGATGTGGGACTTGAGGAACAAAGTAAAAAGAAAAAGATTAGACAGGTAAAGGTGCAGCCTCAGTCAGCAGGGCTGTACACTGTGAGCATGTTGCTCACATATGTGAGAGAGGTTTGTACAAATGTTTCAGAAGCACCATGTGACTCCCTCTCTTTGTTGGAAAGTCTTATTAATTCACTTTATAACTATTACTTTGAAGATCAATTTCTACCATCACAAAAATATTATGACCTCTTTAAAAACAAACAACGGCAACTACATGACTTAAATTCCATGTTTAGATGAAGGTAATGGTCAATGCCTTTTGACAGGGGAAAAACCTCCACACAGAAGAATCTTACTTGGCTGAATCATAAATTATTCACCATGATTAAAACTGCAGATGAGCAATAATCTGCATTTTATTTTAGCCAAAGAGGAATGTTTCTGTTTGTCTGTGATCTGACTTTTTCTGCTGGGTCCAAATTTCATTTTATCCTGTGTAAGTTTGTTTCTCTTCCTGTTAACTAGCAAAGTCAAAATCACCTTGATTCATTTAACTTTAATTCAATTATAAATGTAATCATTTTATTGAACAATTAATTTCATTTCAATGAAAAACAATTACTTAAAAGAAAGAGATTAAGTTGGAGAGAGACATGTGGCCATCTTTTAGTGAGTTAGACCCTGATTAAGGGGTATTTTTAAAAGTAAAGCCCATCTCTCAAAGTCCCTGCCGGCCTGCCTCCACCTCGGGAAGTCTGTGGGTGCAGACGGAGGTGAGGAGCACCACAGGCGGCAGAGAACTGTCTGTAGCCCCGGAGTGAGGCGTCGTGAACCGAAGCAGACAGCGAACTGTGGCACAGTGCAGAAAACAGAAGCTTTCCCTCCCTGTTTGGTTTTGATGTGTCTCATGAAAGTCTATTGTTAAAAGTTGACCTTTAAAAAAAACCGACGCACTTGTTTGATTAGCTGCTCTCTGATTTTAGCCTGTTAGCTTACAGACTGAGCTCAGATCGTTCCTGTGTTAGTTCATTGAGAACATCACAGTTTTACATACCTGCTGCGTGACTTCATCTCGGGTCTCCGGCTGATATACAGCAGTCTGAGCCAGTGGCGGATCTCATCATCCTGGACGACTGTTTTTAATGTTTTTAACCACGGAGATTTCTTCTGCATCATCAGTCTCTCATTGTTAAACTCTCCCAGAAACTGAAGACAGTTGTGCCATTTCCGCGCTTCTTGTTCTTCTATTGAGTAGACGGCAGACTACACATGTCCAAGGGTAATACTGTCCTCCTCAGGCCATTGGCATCAAGTCAAAGCCTTAAAGTCTGGTACTTTGCGCATGGTCATTTTTTACGAACAGCAGAATCACAAGACAAAGCGTGCCAATGTTTATACTTTTCACTGTGACTGCCAAATAGATGAAAAAGTAGATGTTAAAAAACAACTTATAGTTTTGTCATTGGGCTGGTAGAAAGCTATGAGTTTCTGTCCCTTTGTCTGACCTTAGAGACTTATTTTAAAAGGAAACATTACAATCCTTTAAAGCAAGTATTTTCACCTCTGTTCCCCCCTCTGTACTTAGCTTTTTTGTTGTCATGTCAGTAATTGTCCAGTTGATGGCTCCCTTGGATCACAAGCCTGTCTCATGAGTCCAAGTGAATATATTCTTAATAAACAGCTTTGAAGAATTTGTGACCAACTTTGTTTAATTCGGAACATCATCATCATGAGTCAAACTCACTCTTGGATCTACAAAATATTGAACAAAAACAAACATCACTGAATCATAAGGTATTTGCTCCAACTCTTAGTCCAGAAACACATGAGTGAACTAGATCAGCTGCTCCTCCAGTTCAGCTGTGGATTTATATCATTATTTATATTTGTAAAGTGGATATGCAGTTTTTCAGTACTAATATAAGCATTTTATATCATTGCTTTATTGACAGATGTTTGGTGTTCAAGGTCAGGCATCAGTTTGAAAAAAACAAACAAACACACTGAGTTGAACTTGAACTTCCTACTGACAAAAACTAAAATTGGTGCAAAAATAACCAGAAACATATAAGAAGCATCCTGGAGGTGCTGCAGACAAGATAGGACCAATAACATGTCAACAGGAAATCCTTTTTACTAATTTGTTTATTTCTTTTTAGATTTTTACTCTCCATTTTAAGTCATGATGTTTGCTGATACTGTGTTCCTACTGTTTGTTCTCATTAATAGTTCTGTTTTTAACATTCTGTGCTGAAGCTGGAGGAAATGTTTCTACAGTGTCAGATGATACAGCTCCAAACTAAATAAGTGACTAACTAACGATGCTTTAATACACTTTACTATAAATTATGATATAGTGCACTTTCTTAAAATTTCTTATTGCTCTGTAATTAATTGTTTTCTTTATAAATGTACAAATGAGAATAAAATCTGTGTGATAAAGGAAGGTCTGTAGACTTCTCTGTTAAGATCAGTGAAGAGAAACAACAACATACAAATACCTAAGAAAAATATTCAGTAAACATTTAGAAGATAGAGAAGTTTATGTTGTCATGTGGAGAAATGTTTCAAATAAAAATATCCATAAGCATTGATAGTCTCCATGGCTGAACAGACACAGGAAAGAGCTCCACCTATAAAACGTAAAAACATCAAGACAACATGTTGAAGATGTCGAGGTACTGCCCATAATGTTTGACTGACATCTGATTTATGTGCAGCACATAAATACCACAATAATGATGGAGAGAAACTAAAAGGGAACTAAAATACAGATTTAAACTTACAACAATATGAAAGACTTCAGTCTATTTCACTTTAATCAACTCAGCAGTGTCTCCATACCAGTAAAGCCTCAGTCCAGCATAGAGCGGCTGAGTGAATGTGGTCTGGACTCTGTGGAGGAGAGTCATGGTTTCAGAGACGCTGTAGAAGGACAAAATACCTGCTCTGTGATCCAGGTACACTCCTACTCTGGAGGAACGAGGACCTGAGACAGGAGTTTCAATGTTGTTGTACCAAAATGTAAAACTGTTGTTGTAACAATATAATGAACAAGATTTGTCATTATGTCCAAAAACACATTCATTACCTCCTTTTCTGCTGATATTCTTGTATGCGACTGCTACATCAACTCCTTCCCCTCTCCACTCCACCTCCCAGTAACAACGTCCAGTCAGACTCTCTCTACTCAGGACCTGCCACCTGTTAGTGAATCTGTCTGGATGATCAGAATAAGACTGTTGTTGTTTCATTAATGTTGCTTTTCTGTTCCCCTCTGATAATAACAGCAGTTTGTTTGCTGTGTTTGGATCCAGTGTGATTTCACATGAATATTTTAAGAATCCAGCTCTGGTCTTTGGCTCTGGTTGTGACAGTGAAACATCCACTTCAGTGACTGTCAGTGAGATGTTTGTCCATTCCTCTCTCAGAATGTCCTGTAGTTTATCTCTGACCTCTGACACAGCTGCTGTCACATCCTCAAAGTAGCTCAGAGGACGGATATTGATGCTGGATGAGTCTGTAGACTCACTGAGTGCTGACAGTGAGGGGTAGTTGTGTAGAAACTGGATGTGATCCTCTGTGTGTGAGAGCTGCTTCAGCTCAGCATCTTTCCTCTTCAGCTCAGTGATCTCCTGCTCCAGCTTCTCCTGAAGCTCTTTGACTCGACTCACTTCAGTTTCCTGCTGGGATCTGATCTGCTGCTTCACATCAGAGCTTCTTTTCTGGATGAGATGGATCAGCTCAGTGAAGATCTTCTCACTGTGCTCCACTGTTTGATCAGCAGACTGATTGATGGCCTCCACCTCCTGTTGAAGCAGCTTCACATCTTTCTCTCTGTCCTGGATTCTCTGCTGGATGTTTTGTCGACTCACCTCCAGCTCTCTCTGCCTCTCAGTCCTTTCTGCTGCAGCTGAGACTGTGTCGTGGCCTTTATGTTCATCCACAGAGCAGAGATAACAGATACTCTGCTGATCAGTACGGCAGAACATCTTCATCACCTCATCATGACGAGAGCAGATGTTCTCCTGGAGCTTCTTGGAGGGCTCCACCAGCTTGTGTTTCTTTAATGGAGCCACATCATAATGAGGCTGAAGGTGTTTCTCACAGTAAGATGCCAGACAGACTAAACAGGACTTGAAGGCTTTTATTTTTCTTCCAGTGCAGACATCACAGGCCACATCTTCAGGTCCAGCATAGCAGTGATCAGCAGGAGCAGCTTGGAGTCCAGTCTTCTTCAGCTGCTCCACTAAAACTGCTAACATGGTGTTTTTCACCAGGACAGGCCTCGCTGTGAAAGTCTGTCTGCACTGAGGGCAGCTGTAGATTTTCTTCTTTTCCTCTTCATCCCAGAAGCTTTCAATACACTTCATGCAGTAGCTGTGTCCACAGGGAATAGTCACCGGATCCTTCAGTAGATCCAAACAGATCGAACAAGAGAAGGTTTCTCGATCCAGCTGAACTCCTTTCTGCGCCATTTCTCCTCTCAGTGTCAGTGACTGTGTAAGTTTCACTTCCTTAATATAGAAACTGGTCTGATCTGAACAACAAGTGTTGCTGCTGTGAATGGGGCCTGCCAGCTCTAACACACGTTGGTTACACCCATCTTCATAATGTAGATCTAAAGGGGAGGGAACACAGAAAGATATGGACAGACAGGAGGTGCTGAGCTAGAGAGCAGGAAGAAGAGGAAGGGTTTTCATGCTGTGATTCATTCCAGAAAGCAGGAAGAGGCTCTGTGTTTAATTGTTTTTTGTTCAAACCTTTAACTAAATAATATAAATGTCAATAACTGGATGCCTCTCTATTCTTTTTGTTAATCTGCTAAATGAATAGTTTGTTTCTTTTAACAATTCAAATAGCAGAAATGAACAGCTGACAGCTTGTCAGACTCAGACTGTAAACCATAGAGACAGTTTATATATACATTTAGTCAGGGCAGTGCAGAGATGTTTAAAGGGGCGGGTGCTCACAGTTAAAAAGGGCACATAGAAGCAGGCTGAAGAACAACAACCCACATTCATCAAGAATCTAATATGGAATCACATCACACTACATCACTGTCATCAGGTGGGCACAATGCAAAGCAAACGTAGCCCATTTTTTACCTGATGGGGTACAATGTTGCTGTTTGGGGGGTTGCTTCTGCTCTTGCTGCTGATAGTGCTGGAGGGCAGGGCTGTGTTGATCTGAGACTGTAGAGATTAAACAGTCCACAGGAGAGAGGGTAGCTGATTAAACAAGTGTTATGAGATAATAATAAAACGCAAAGATTTGTTGCCTTATGGTTCCAAGCGCCGTGACCAAACTGGGAAATAAACTAAGCTCTGCCTGTGAATCACTCTTTGCCTCTCTTCTTCCTTCCATCTCCTCATCTCATCTATCACATTCCACTTGCTGTCCATCTGAGAACAAGGCACAGTTTGCTATTGAATCCATCTATTATTTAATTATACATTTTAACAACTCTTGCACCTAATCCCCTTAGGCAGAGCAATGAAATGCACAGCTTTGGAGAACCGATCGATGATGGTCAGAATAACTGTTACCTGAGGATGGTGGGAGACCAGTGATGAAGTCCAGTGCGATATGAGACCAGGGGCATCTAGGAACGGGCGAAGGAGGCCAGCAGGAGGTGAAACCTAAACTGGAAAAAACTAACACAACACAGAACTGAAACCTAAAATGGAGATGCAGGGAGACGACACAGAATGATGCAGGAAAAAACACAGATGAACCGGCGAGGAGCACACGAGGACACATAGTATAAATACACACAGGGGGAGACATGGAATGGCAAAGACACAGCTGAACCTAATTGACTACATGAGACAGGGGAAATGTGAACAGAACACACTAACATAAGACATGGACCTTCACAATAAAACAGGAAATGCACAGAGACATGATACAGACACTAAATAGAGGGGAACACAGAAACCAAACTCTAAGAACTAACTAAGGCTACATTCACACTGCAGGCGAAAGCGCATTAAATCCGATTTTTTTGACCCTATGCGACCCTATATCCGATCATGCTACGACAGTGTGAACGGCACAAATCCAATATTTTCAAATCTGATCTGGGTCACTTTCACATGTGGTACTGAATACTGAATCTGAATATGCAAATTAGGGGAAATTTACATCAAATTAAATGAGTAATGGCTGATTTGATGACCAAAATCAATGATGGTACTTAGAAACACATGACATTACACATTACATTTTCATGCAGTTAGAAGTTTGAACCTGCAGCTTTATTAAATGAACACCTGGTATCCAACAAGGGTTTAGTTTAAACTTTAGGAACAAAAAAGTAAGAATCAACAGAATTAAACAAAGAACCAACAGCACAGGAAAGTTTAATCTTCATGAAAAACACATGCAGTGACTTCAACGTCCACAATAACACAATGTGTTTGGGCTTATGTGTGTCAGTTTCCAGCTTTAATCTTATGTAACAAGACCTCTTTATAGGTCAATAGAGGAATGAAGTCATTGTTGAACTACAGCTTGTGTGTGTGTCACCTCCACAACCTACAACAATAAAATATGATCTTTGAGTAGTGATATGGGAGTAAAATATACCATACTGATGTGAATAGGAGGTCATCTTTTCCCTCGGCTGTTAGGGTACCTGGGCCGTTGACCCAGTGTTTTGTGTTTGTGGTTTTTTGAGTCTTGTTTAATCATTATTCTGTTCTCTGTGTATCTTATGTTTCCTAGTTATCAGAATCAGAATACTTTATTAATCCTTCAGGATTAATAAAGTATTCTGATTTACTTTATTAAATCAGAATTCAAGGGCTTACGCTCTTGAATTTATTCAGTATTTGTTGTTTAGGTTGTCTTGGTTAGTATTTGGTCCCGTTCATGTCTTTGTCTCGTGTCTTCTCTCGTCCCTTGCTCTCTGTCCTTTTTGCTCTGCTGCAAACAGAAAAAACTGGAGCTTCTGGTCTTGGCCAGATCTCTTTTGAAAAAGACATTTTAAAGTCAATGAGACTTTTTACCAGATAAATAAATAAAGAATATAAAAGTCTTCTACTTTATGATGGAAATGTTCTTTCTGGCTCAAAATGACATCATTTATCTGAATCTGTAGAAGAAGAAACAATCTCGGAAAGTCACTTTACTCTGTGTCTCACTGGATGTTCAAAGTTTTTAACAAAAGAGAAAAAGAGAAGCATTCTTTGATTTTAGTCTGTTAGCCCACAAGCTGAGTTTTTATCAGAGTCCTGCATGAGTCAGTGTTATTTCACTGACACCATCACAGTTTTACACACCTGTTCTGTATGACTTTGTCTCAGGTTTGCGGTGATATCCAGCACTCTGAGCTGATGGCAGATCTGGTCAGTCCACAGTAGCTTCAACCACTAAATTATCTCTAACACATCACCAAACCAAAGTCTTCCTGCTAAGAGTACATCAAAGGTGAAAAGCGAGCCTAGAATGTCATCATTTCTGCTCTCCTCTTTCTTCTTCTTCTACTTCTGGACCGCACACATCTTTTTTTTTTTTTTTTGCCTGTCCCGTTTGGCTCTTTTGCCATCAGAATTATTGTCTAAAGGCAAAGAAAGATGCCCAATGGATTTACTTTACCAAATTGACCATCCCAGCCTTGCCGTAATGGTCCATTTGATTCACCTTTTATTGTTTATTTTATTTTCACTTGCTGAATACGGGACAGACTTGACTGGGGGAAAGAAGGGGAGAAAGAAAGAGGGAAAGAGAAACAGCTGAGAAGAGGGACGGGGGAGAAGGGCAAAAAACAAAAACCAACAGAACGGGCAGAGAAAAAAAATGCATATATCAATCACCTGGATCACCTGTTGAGAAAGAAAAAAGAGAACAAGCAGAAGAAAACAAGAGTAATAGAATAAACAACATCACAATGATATATGGGAATATGACAGTAAATACTAAATATTAAACATTATTGTGCAGCACATAAGATCAACAGAACACAGTGTGCTTTGAGGTAGGAGCCAAAAAGGGTGTAGTTTGTGGGTGTGATCACCCGTGTGTACACCTGTGAGCATGGACGCGCTTGTTTTTAAAAGGTTCCTTCATGTAATGATCTGCTAGAGGGTGTGGGGGGGCCACAGCCCCGTCCTCCAGGGCATGAAGCAGGTATGGAGGAGATCAAAACTCCAGACATCCAGAGGCCCCCAGAACACAAGAGACCAAGGAAGACCCACAGAGGGGCAGCCGCGCCACTGTCCCAGAAAGAGCTGAGGAGAGTCCCAGATGAGGGCTCACTCAGCAGCCGCGGAGCAGAAGCCAGGGGGAGTTGCAGTGACGCGCCCGTGAGCTCCGCCGGCAGCCAGCCGTGCCTGAGTGACCGAGCCCCAGGCCGAGAGGTCGGGGGCACCCCACCTCCGAAGTGGCCCGAGCGAGCCCCAGGCTCCAGGTCCCGATAAGCGGCCGCCAAGGAGTGAGCCGGCGTGCACCTGGACGCCCATCCCCAGACACAAAGAACCACCAACGCACCGATGTCTGAGGGAGTCCGCCACTGGCAAGGGAAGTGGTGGTGGGGGGTGGGGGGGGGGAGAGATAGGCCTCCAAACCTTGGAGGGCCTGAGATGTCCCCAGAGAGGTGGCGTCTGATACCCAGCCTGACATATAGACACAGACATACAGGCACACACAGACACAAACATCCATTCCCACCCTCATGCTCTCATATGCACTTACTCCACACTCAACCGACGTGGAGACAGACATAAAGAGACGCTGTACACACGATCACACTCCCCAAGCGTACTCTACGAACCGGGTCTAGGTACCCTTGCCCCTGGAGGGGGGGGGACAGCAAGTAACGTAATATTGGTCAAGTGATCAGTTTGATATCAATCTTTCGTGATTCACCGTCATATTTACATTATTTGTACGGTACGAATGATTTGCTTTGGTACCTGGTCGAACTTAAGCTCTCCTTAGTATGGCTGGCTCCGTTTCTCCAACAGTGCACTCACAGGCAGCAGCTGCCCCGCCCCCTCGCTCAGTCGCTTAGTGCCTGAGCTCGGATCATACCAATATCAGGGGGGGATTCACGCACAGTCGTAAATTCCCACAGTGTGCACTATGTGCTTCGAATATTGTGTGTACTTTTTGTTTTATACAGTTGTCAGCCAGGCATCTAACTATGAAAAAAATTACACTCCAAAAGACCCCGGGCTTCTGACAAAACAACCCGGGCTTAAGCCCAGTAAGCCTCCCCCACGCTCCGCCCCTGCTTGAACATCCGATGACCTGTATAGTGCACTCTATGTAATATTTTGTATTGAATTAATTGAAGACTGGGATTTCTGATTAGATGAAAGGTTTGTAAGCAAGTCTGAGACCAGAAGTTTTGGTCTAAGTTAGCTGATAAATCCGCTTCCCATTTTGCAATAGGAAGTGATATTGATTCATCTGTTTTAGAAAGCATTCTGTATATTTTGGAAAGTAATTTGGGGGTTTTAAGAGTAAGAAATTGAACCACACTTGGTGGTGTTTGTAGTTCAACTTGACCCGGTTTAAATTTCTTTTTTACTATGGATTTAATTTGTTGATATTCTAAAAATCTTTTCTTGTTGATCCCATATTGTGTAACTAGTCCGTCAAATGAAATAAATTCTGTTCCTTCTAGTATATGTTCTAAATATTTGATTCCTTTACCACTCCAATCTGAAAAGTTTATCATATTATTGTTTTGTAATATGTCAGGGTTGTTCCAGATAGGTGTACGTTTGCATGGGATTAATGAAGACTCCGTGAATTTTAGAAACTCCCACCATGCTGTCAGAGAAGAGCTGATGTTGACGCTTTTAAAGCATTCATGTCGTTGGATGTTTGAGCTGATAAATGGTAGATCTGAAATCTCTAGATTATTGCAAAGTGCTTGTTCTACATCTAGCCAAGGTTCATCTAAGATGGTATGTTTTAGCCATCCTGAGATAAACTGAAGCCTGTTGGCTAAGAAGTAGTGCTGAAAGTTAGGTAGTTCTAATCCTCCTTTATCCTTGGTCTTTTGTAGTGTTTTTAAGCTTATACGTGGGGGTTTATTTTTCCAAAGCAATTTGGACATACATGAATCTAGAGATCTGAACCAATCTTGTGGCGGTTTAGTTGGGATCATTGAGAATAAATAATTTTTTTTTGGTAAGACCATCATTTTTATAGCGGCAACCCTTCCCATGAGTGATATGGGTAGACATTTCCACCTAGCCAGATCACCTTCTACCTTCTTTAAAAGTGGGATGTGGTTTAATTTAGTTAGATCTGCAAGCTTGGGAGAAACATTAATACCTAAATATTTTATATTTCCCGATTGCAGTGGTGTTGAAGAGGAATTATGGAGGGAGCAATTAATCGGTAGGACTGTAGATTTTGACCAGTTAATTGAGTAATCTGATATTCTTGCAAAAGAGTTTATCAATTCAATCACCACAGAGATATTGGTTTGTGAATTTTGGAGAAAGAGTAACACATCATCCGCATAAAGGCTGATTTTATGTTCCATGTTCTTGCATTTTATGCCCTTAATTACTGAATTCTGTCTAATTGCTGCTGCTAGTGGTTCAATAAAAATTGCAAACAGTGAAGGGGAGAGTGGGCATCCCTGCCTGGTGCCCCTCAAGAGACAGAAGCTGGAGGATGTCTGGTCATTTGTTCTGACACAAGCTGTTGGGGAATTATATAATATTTTTAACCAGTTTATGAAAGAGGATCCAAAACCAAATTTGTGTAAAGTTGCAAATAGAAATTTCCAGTTAACTCTGTCAAATGCTTTTTCTGCGTCTAAAGAGAATATTGTAGTTTCTAGGTTTTTACTGTATGAGTAGTCCATCAAATTAAGTAATCTACGTGTATTTGTTGATGAGTGCCTACCTTTTATGAAACCAGTTTGGTCAGGATGAATTAAGAGGGGGGTTATTTTCTCCAGTCTCTTTGAGAGAGCTTTGCAGATTATTTTAAGGTCTACATTTATAAGGGATATTGGACGATAGCTTGAGGGATATACAGGGTCTTTGCCTGGTTTTAGCAGGAGATTAATGTTTGCAGAATTCATATTTGATGGAAGTCTGCCCTTTTCTTTGATTTCCAATAACGTTCTGTAGAAAACTGGTGCTAGAATCGACCAGAATTCTTTGTAGAATTCTGCAGGAAAGCCATCTGGACCTGGAGCCTTATTATTGGGCATACTTATCAGGGCTTCCTGGAGTTCACCTGGTGTCAGTGGTGAATCCAGTGCCATTGCTTGAGTGTCTAATAATTTTGGAAGAGTTATGTTGTCCAAAAACTGATCAATTTCTTTTTTAGACGGGTTTATTTGTGGTGAATACAACGTGTTATAGAAATCCCTGAAAATGTTGTTTATTTGTATCGGGTCATATATTGTGTTCCCAGATGAATCTTGAACAGCACATATAGTTGTTTTTTTCTTTATTTATTTTTAGCTGGTTTGCTAGAAATTGACCGGATTTATTACCATGTTCATAATTTTGTAAGCGTAGTCTTTGTACTAAGAATTTTGTTTTTTTTATCAATTATCTCATTTAATTCTAGTTTTGTTTTGCGTATTTTGTTCAATGTTTCCTGATCTTGGTGGGACGCGTAGGCTTCTTCTAGTGATTTGATGTTTTTTTCTAATTCCTGAATATTTTTGTTTTCTTTTTTCTTTTTATGTGATGAGAAAGAAATTATTTTACCTCTCATCACAGCTTTCCCTGCTTCCCATAGAACAGAAGCTGATGTTTCGGGAGTGTCATTATAGTCTAAATATGAAGTCCACTCTTTTTTAAAATATTTAATAAAGTCTTCATCTTTAAGTAGTGATGTATTAAATCTCCAGTTTTTACTTGGCGTAGTATTATTCTTGTGCATTAGTGTTAAAGATACAGGAGCATGATCGCTGACAGCTATAGGGTGAATCTCAGTGTCTGAAATGTCACTCAGCAGTGAGCTGCTGACCAAAAAATAATCCAGATGAGAGTAGGAGTGATGGACATGTGAGAAAAAAGTATATTCCTTACTGGTGGGGTGAAGGGAGCGCCATGCATCGCAAAGACCAAAGTCGCTCATATACTGTTTGATTATATTTGTGGACTGCCAATTACACTGAGTTCCCGCTGTATTGAGCCTATCCATGTCTTCATTTAGTCCAAGGTTGAGGTCGCCTCCAAGAACAAGTGTGCCATCTAAGTGTTAAGAGAGTGCACTGAAAAAACCGTGAAAGAATGAGGGATCATCAACATTTGGACCATATACACTTGCAATACATAGCTTTTTATCAAGTATAGATAGTTTAATGATTAAGAATCTGCCCTCTGGATCTATAACTGTATCGAGTACTGTGAAATTAATATTTTTATGTATTAAAATTGCTACTCCCCTTTGTCTAGAATTATAACAAGCTGAGAACATATTAGGAAACTCAGGTGTTTTAAGTTCGTTCGAACCTCTAAGAGGTCTGTGGGTCTCTTGTAAAAGGACAACATCTGCCTGTAGTTTTTTGAGTTGGTTAAATATTTTTAACCTCTTTTCTCTGGAGCCAGCTCCATTTATATTCCATGTAATGAACCTCAGTGTACCCATAGATGTTTGTGTATAGGGATGTATGCTGTGTGCGTCGCTTAGACAGGTGGAGAGAATACGTCACTTGTTCATAAATAAAAAGAAGGAGAGAGAGAAAAAATGTGTGGCGAGATGCTCCCTGAGTCTGACTATGTGTTTGCATAGTTACTAATATGAGTAGGCTTGGCTTAAGTGTGTGTATCCTAAACGACTGTGTGCGCTGTCTGACTGAAGTAAATGTGCTGCCGTTGAGCGCATGGTGTGTATGTGTCGAAATAAAGGGTGTTGTTTGTGGATGAGTGTCGAAGCAGGTGATCGAGGCAGTGAAAGGAATAAAGAAAGAAACCAAGGACAGGGGTGAGCAGCATAAAAGCAAGAGGGGGAAAAGAGAGAGAGAAAAAAAACGAGAAGAAAAAAACAAAAAACAAAACGTAAACATTCCAATTAAATCACTGACGGAGAGTGACGGTGTTAATTCTGCTATGAAATCACACTTTAAGATGCGATTTGATACTAGTAAGTTAAACAGATGTTAATGCAAGTTAGTGTGAGTGGATAGGGAAATGGTGTAGCTGATTCTTATCTGGTGTGAGGTTAATACAGCCACGGAGTGATGTTGGGGTCGCGGTGGAGCTGTCCGTCCACGTACAGCCGGTCCACAGCGATGACAGCGCGGGAGCCCTTCTGGATGAAGCCGCGTCGGATTGGGAAGAGGACCCTGCGTCATTCCAAGATCTCTTTGGGGAACTGGTCGTTCACGCTGAAGTCCGTTCCTTTTAATTCCCTGCCGCGGCTTTTCACCTGTTGTTTTTGTTTGAAGTGGCCGAATTTGGCCACGATAGGACGTGGTCTCCCGGCCGTAGCCCGAATGGGGCCGAGGCGATGTACCCGATCGAAGACGATGTTCTTCACAGTGTCCTCCGGCAGCTTCAGGTGGATTTTGATGAAGCTTTTTACCGTGGTCTCCGCGTCCTCTCCAGCGGCTTCTGGAATACCAGAAAATACCAGATTATCACGCATGCTACGAGCTTGTAGATCAATAACTGTTTCTTTTATTTTTTTATTTTCTCTATTGAGCTGGGTAACATTTTCTGTGAGACATTTCACCGACTCCCTTAGCGTGGCATTTTCAGCAGCAAGCGTTTCCACCTGCTGCTGGCTGTACTCCAGGGATTCTCGCAAGCATTTAAATTCTCGGTGAAGAATCTCCACCAAGGACAGCCTTGCGTCGAAACTGGACAATCGCTTGTCGATTGACTCCAGTATGTCGGCAATATCTTTGCCGGCTGGCGATGTTGAGCCGGGGGAATCTGCCGGGCGTTGTCTTTTCGACGACGGCGTCTCAGCTTTGGCCGGGGAAGCTGCACACTGGGCCTTCTTCATCACGAGATCCTGAAAGCACTGATCAATATAATCTTGGAGAGTCTCTAAACTCTCCCCGTTGTTCTCCAGGGTGTTGGAGATTATTTAGACAAATATTGTTAGTTATAAGACAATTGATAAGTGTATTTGGTAATAGGGGGAGACCGGGGATAGTTGTAACGTGGGTCAGTTGTAACACTTCCAATTTCTCCAATCAAGGCTAAGTTTCAAATGATGTGACTCATCCTGTGCATGCCCAATTCAGTTCTGCTATCACATGTGAAAAATCAGCACATTTTGTCAAACACAGACAATTTAACATCAAAAAAAGTAAGTTTTTCTACTTTATTTCAATTTGTAATAGCATTATCTGCTTTGCAGTTAAACTCATCAAACTTAAATTGTGTTATTTGTATGTCTATGGGGATATATTCTGTGTAGGTCTTTAGTGCTAGTGTTTTAGCCGTTGGCTGTAATGTTAGCTAGTTCATGGCTATAGGAGTCTGGGTCAGTTGTAACAGCAACAGTCTGGGTTAGTTGTAACAATAATGCAGATGTTACAACTTACCACACTTTTACTTTAACTTATATTAAACAAGTTGGGGCAACGACATCAGCAGAGAGAGGTTCACTGGTCGCTTTTGTATATGCGGTTAATGCCATTGGCAACACAATTCCTCCACTGTTTGTGTTCCCACACATACATTATGCAGACCACTGTGTCAGAGATGGACCAGTAGGAAGTACTGGTAGTGGAAATAAATCAGGATGGGTGCAAGAAACAGATTTCCTCATCTTTCTGAAGCACTTTGCAAACCACACCAAGGTAAGCCATGATAAAAAGTAATGGAATTGCGATGCTGGTGAACAACTACATTTTTTCAGCTTCATTGTTATGTTCAAAATTGGTGCAAGAGTTGTCGGTTATAATGCCCACTGAGCCAATGAGGCCAAACTCAAGGAAGACCAACCAAAATTAATGAAATATTCAGTTGCAGAAAATTCCATAATTTGTCTTTTTTGGGGGGTTGGAATATGTTCAAAAGCTGGATTTCTGCATTCTGTCACACACACACATAATTACATAAATGGCTCTAAGTGCATTCATGTGTTGAATAAACAAAGATTACATGTTAATGTTTTGTTAGTACCCTTATTTCATTGTGTTACATTTCACCCCAGGATATGTTACAACTAACCCAGACTAGGGGGTTAATTGTAACATTTCACTCTTCGTGTTTGAGACCATACCATGCAATGAGTAATTGTGCTGCAGAGAAAATAGCTGCACTATTTAATAGCAGAGACATGTAAATACTTTGCATTACATTTTGAATCCACTACCTTAAAAGAGCTCCAATTTACAGACAGAAATGTCAAAAATGTTACAACTATCCCCGGTCTCCCCTACTGAAGCTTAAATGAATTTGTTCAAATCTAAACTACCATTTGCTTTAATTTTCCGCCAACAATCTCCGGCGTCTGACGTCAGTTACAACATGAGTCGCTTACCTTGTCCGTCACTTGTCCTTTTTTCAGACTAAAATCAAATTAACAAACTAAAATCAAAGCATTCTTTGATTTTAGTCTGTTAGCCCACAAGCTGAGTTTTTATCAGAGTCCTGCATGAGTCAGTGTTATTTCACTGACACCATCACAGTTTTACACACCTGTTCTGTATGACTTTGTCTCAGGTTTGCGGTGATATCCAGCACTCTGAGCTGATGGCAGATCTGGTCAGTCCACAGTAGCTTCAACCACTAAATTATCTCTAACACATCACCAAACCAAAGTCTTCCTGCTAAGAGTACATCAAAGGTGAAAAGCGAGCCTAGAATGTCATCATTTCTGCTCTCCTCTTTCTTCTTCTTCTACTTCTGGACCGCACACATCTGTCGCTGCCCTACTCAGGTCGATCTAATGAAAATCAGCCAGAAATAATAATCAGAAATCCAAATGTAGAATTTATAGTTCCCCATTGATGCAATTTGGTTATTAAATTTAAGAAGCAGTCTGTAATGCTCACCCCAGCATAGTTGAAGCAGATCATCAAAGCATGCTGAACACTTTCTACCATTCCACATGTGCATTTTCTATCCAGGTACTCAACAGCACCAAACCATAATTGTGAATCCATGGCTTTGATCTGGTGAAAATCACCCTACCCCTACTGTTCATCTTTACACACAACAGATGGTGTTTCTGTATCTTATGACTGAATGAAAAGTAATGACAACCGTTATTTTCAATCTTCCATTGCTTCTACCTGTTGTTTCTCTGTATTATTGTCGGATCTTTACCTTCAAATAAAGTGCCTTCAATATAAACTGCCTTGAGGTAACTTGTTGTAATTTGGTGTTTTATTAAGAAAATTGAACTATTGTGGCAGAAAAGTTGGATGCAAACCAAGACTAAAAGTCCTCAGGCAGGAGTCATAGCTGGGCTTTAGCATCTGGGTCACCCACTTTACCCAGGGAGCTAAACCAGCATCTCCAACAGGTGATTTGTTTGTCTGGCAGTTTCAGGCTGGGAAAGCTTGTTAAACTTTAACAAAACATTATTTGGCACCAACGTGAATGATTTGGGTCATGTTTATCACGTCTGAGTCAGGGAGCAAAGGTCACCTCCTTTATGCAGGATTTCACCTTATGCCAACAGGGGAAAAAAATCACGAGTTCTTAAACAAGCTGTAGGTCATGTTACTACACACATTTCAATATGTAAGCATTTCATCGTGTTTTAGAGTCTCAGAGTTATTTCAGCCTCATCTTCACATATTTTCACAAATATTCACATTATCTCCGAGATCCAGTTGTGAAATTTTTTCCCTCAGTGTAACCGATTGCAACACAACAAATGACTGACCAGTGATTAGTGTTTTACAGTGATTACGACAGACAGCCTGTTTCTGCCACTGCTGCCAAGCATTTGCTCTTTTCAGCTTGTTCAATTGTGGAGGTTTTTACATTCTTTACCTTACAATATAAAGCACCTTGAGGCAACTGTTGTTTTTTGGCACTATATATAAATATAAATGAATTGAACTGGTAGCAACTTTATGAATGAGAAAATGAAAACAAGTGTCAGTCAGCTGGTTCATGTCCAGCAGGTGGGGAGGAATCAGTGAGTCTGTTACTCCAGTTACTTACTCAGAGGTAAAGTTAAAGAAAACGAGTTTCCTTCATCGCACTAAACCTGCCCACTAAACATGACCCTGAATGAACCCATATGTAAAGGACTGTAGGTTTTAAGCAGGCTCAGGTAATGGCAACACAATAGATGAGGAAAGTGGGGGAACTCTGACGACATCTAGTGGACATCTTGAAGATGACGGGTCTGAACAGAGAGCAATGCAGGTCTGTGGAGAAGATTGCAGCACACTGTGAAATATGAACTATGAATAATATCTACATCTGTAATGATGTAATCAAAATAGGCTCCATGTAGTTCAAGTTCTGTTACTGTACTTATGAAGCAAACTGCACACACAGAGTTGGCAAACATTGAGTTTACTTGCATTTAGGCAAAATGATATAAACACTTATCATGAGCCAATATAGCACATTTAACTGCTTTTATTTAGCAGGGATTACACAATACACAAAATTAGTCACAAACATTTTAATCAAATCTTGCAACATGTTGCTAAGAATAACCAGGACAACCAGGTCAAAGCCATACTGAAGTATAACCTTCATTAACATAAATCACAAAGAAAACATATTTAAATAAAAATTGTATACTTGTCTTGAACTTTTTTAAATCTTTAGTCCTGTGTATCAAAACTTATTTATTGGCTGATAAAAAGGAATCACATCATGGTTGTTACAAGGAACAAGTGATGAAAAACTCATTTTCATGTTTGTTTTCTTCTATACTGAAGAAGAAATACAAGTTTCTGTGGTAAATATTAAAAGAGCATCCATGTTCAATAAATATTTGTGTCACCTTTAAAGACCAATAAAAAAAATATCAAACTTAGAGAAACATAAAGTCAGGGCTGGAACAAACAACATAGAGTGCCCTTCACTGCTGTGGACAGGAAATGTACCGTGACTTGGAGCATGAGGTCATTTTCTACCTCGGGTGCTGCAGTGATTTGGTTTGTCACTCAGGTGGATCCTTAGATGAAAATTCAGTCCTGATTTCCAACTGAATCTTTCCCCACAGGAGCTACAAATATATGGTTTCTCACCTGTGTGGATCCTTCTGTGACTTTTCATAGTCGACAAGTCTCTAAACTCTTTCCTACAGACGTTGCAAGAATACGCTTTCTCACCGGTGTGGATTCTCAAATGAGTTTCTAGTCCTGATTTCTTACCAAATCTTTTCCCACATGTGCTACAGAAATACGGCTTCTCGCCTGTGTGGATTCTCACGTGACTTTCAAATCCGGATTTCTTATTAAATCTTTTCCCACAGGTGATGCAAAAATATGGCTTCTCGCCTGTGTGGATCCTTACGTGAGTTTCAAATCCTGATTTCCAAATGAATCTTTTCCCACAGGTGCTACAAGAATGTGGCTTCTCACTTGTGTGAACTCTCATGTGTCTCGTCAGGTTGGATTTACACTGAAAAGTTTTTCCACAAGTGTCACAGCTTACAGATTTTTTACTTGTATCAGTTTCACTCCGAGACTTATCTGTTCGGTTTTTGTGACGTCTCCTTTTCTTCAGCTCCGCATTTCTAGTTGATCCCGAGTCCACATGCTGGTTTTCTTCCTGTTCCTCAAGCTCTGGTTCAGGAAAGTTAAGAGCAAGGAGCTGGTCATCGTTTGGTTCTGATTCACTGAGGTCACTTTCCTCAAAACTAGAAGTCACCATAAAACTATTGATCTCCTGCTTCAGTACAATCTCCTCCAGCTCCTGACTGGTGCAGAGTTCCTCCTGTTCCTCTTTAATCTGTGGAGGATCTGGGTCCTCCTGGTCCAGACTTGAGTTCCTCTCCTGCTGATTGGCGACAAACTCCTCCTCCTTACAGGCAGTTTGCTGGTGGAGGTCTAAACGAACAATAAAAAAAATGTAATTATAGAAAAACACTTCTGAGAAGATAAAGTTTTAGTTAAAGTCTGTAATGAGGGCATGTTGCTCACATTTGCAGGTGAAATTAAAAGTGTGTAAAAATGAAGTTATTTGTGCACTCTGATGCAAATGAGAACTTGAGTTCTGACATTTTTCAGCAACATTAAGAGTAAAAAAAACCTTTCAAACAAAAAAGAACTCACTTATTACTGACTGACTGATGATCTATTTTGGAGTTGATCTCGAAACTGATCTACATCTTGATATTTTTCAAAATAATCTTCACTATTGGGGGTGGCTGTAGCTCAGGCGGTAGAGCAGATCATCTACTGATCGGTTCGATTCCCGGCTTCACCTAGTCTGCATTTCAAATATCCTTGGGCAAGATACTAACTCCAAGTTGCCTCAAGTTGCTCTTTGATCTGTGGAATGTGTGTCTGAATGTTGGTAGAAAGCACTAAGAAAAATGTGCTTGTGCGAATGGGAGTGAGTGGGTGAATGCACAAGTTTTGTAAAGCGCTTTGAGTGCTCAAGATTGAGTAGAAAAGCGCTATATAAGAACCAGTCCATTTAAAACTCCCTGTCATGTTTTCACGAATACACATTAAATAGATCTGACTTTTTTAAAAATTTTATTCTTTATTACTTTTCCATCAACCAAAAAAAACAAAAAACTGAGTATATAATAATGATTTATGTACATCGTAAATGATTAATGTTAGGAGGACACAGAGATATATTATATATACTCTCCCATGAAAATCATTCATATATTATTTCAGAAAAATATATGCAACCCAAAATAACCCCCCAACAACAAAAGAAAAAAAAAAAAAAGAAAAAAAAAAAAGACCCTGAAGCAAAGGTTTACAGATAGTGCTCCAGAGAGAAAAAAAAATCAAGCAAGTATAACATTCCAGGGTTTCGGGCTGAAGTTTAATCCAAGGATATCATGTTAGTTAGAGAGGCATCCAGATTAGTGGTTGCAATGATAAGCTGCGTCCTCTTCCGTTTCCAATCCATTTAATTTCACGTCCCTTCTCCTGTCCTTCTATTTAGCAGACCAGCAATCGCAGGTTCCCCAGGTTTTCTTTAGCAGCTGTGACGTTACTTCTCCATACAGGTTAAATAGATAGAATCATTTCTGTACATTATCGATCATTTCCTCACCTTCCAAAAATAACAAAAAATTTCCCCACATTTTTTTGAAGGAAGCATGTTTACCCTTTATCATAGACGTAAGTTTCTCCAGAGCAAGGGTTTTTGACAATGTCGATAACCAAATTCTCACGTGTGGTCTACTAGTGGATCTCCATGATTTGGCTATACTGTATTTCGCCTGTAGCAGGCAGAAGGTTGTGGTTTTTTGGTTAGCTTTGCTCAGCTGGATTTCAGCGGGGAAAATTCCTAGGATGCATAATTTAGGACATGGATCCAATTTGACACTTGTAATATGTGCAATTATTTCTAAAACTTCCTTCCAAAACTTTTGAATTTCTGAGCATTCCCATAGGCAGTGCATCAGTGTGCCTTTTTCCCCACATTTAACACATATGTCCGGAGTTTTGGGGTCAAATTTATTTAATAATGTTGGGGTAATATATGTTCTCATTAACCATTTGTACTGGATTAGTTTAAATTGAGTGTTTATAGATTGTGTTTGAGCTTTCAAGCAAGCTTTTTGCCATTCCTCTGTAGTTATACTACACTCTAAGTCTTGACACCATGCGCGTCTTTCTTTTTCTGAGGATATTTGAGAGCCGTCTCTAAGGTTATTGTAGAAGCGAGAAATTAAACCCTTCTTCAGCTGATGGTTTATTGCTATATCCTCTAATGAGTTTAGGGTGGGCGGTGTTAGAGATTTTTGAGTTTTTGAAATGAAGCTTCTGATTTGAAGAAATTTAAAGAAATGTTTGGTTGGAATGTCAAATTTCTGAGTCAAGCCATTGAAACATATTAAGGTGTCCTTGTCAAATAGATCTGCAACTTTGCACAGGCCTCTGTCGGCCCATATTTTAAAGCCCAAATCTTTCCAACCGGGTTTAAAGGCCTTATTGCCCCAGATAGGTGAGAATTGGGATAGTGCTGGCATTTCATTTTTAAACTCGAGTGCCTCGAACCGCACACGAATAGTATTTTTAACAAAGAGGTTTGATGTATCTTTCATCAGATCTTTATATTTTGCAGAGTACAGATAAGTGCTGAGTGGTAAGGGGGTAGTACTTGACCTTTCTAAATTTACCCAGGGTAGGGTAGTTGTTGAGAACCAGCATGAGGCCGCAGAGAGTTGGGCAGCCCAGTAGTACCATTTGAGGTTTGGAACACAGAGACCTCCTCTGTCATACGGAAGATATAGTAGCGAAAGACGCAGTCTAGCTCGTCTGTTATTCCAAATGAATTTACTGAATATTGTTTTTGTCTTTGTGAAGAAGTCATCTGGAGGGTTGAGAGGAATGACTCGGAAGAGATATAGAAATTTTGGAAGGATGTTCATTTTGAGAATATTTACACGTCCAATCATCGAGATTGGTAGCATAGACCATCTATTGATTAAGCCAACAACAGAGTTGATAGTAGGAGAATAATTTGCGTTAATTTTTGGAGTGATTTTTATACCTAGATAAGTGAGACTGTCTCTGGCAATTTGAAACGTTGTTTGAATAGGTGGTTTAGTTCTTTCAGAATGATTAAAAAAGAGGATGGCCGATTTGGATTCATTAATTTTATAACCGGAGATATTGCCAAAGAAGTTAATTGTTTTAAGTAGCTGAGGAATTGAACTCTTTAATTTAGACAGCATTAAAATAATATCATCTGCAAATAATCCAATTTTAGACTCAATATTATTTGTTCTAATGCCAGAGATGTTTTGGTTGTTCCTTATCGCAATAGCCAGTGGTTCTATTGCTAGGACGAAAAGAAGAGGTGAGAGGGGACAGCCTTGACGTGTACCTCTACCTAGATAGAATGGTCTAGATATAATATTGTTGGTTCTAACTGAGGCTATAGGTTTATTATATAATATTTTAACCCAGGTCATGAAGTAATTGCCAAAGCCGAATTGAGATAGTACCTTATAGAGATAATTATGTTCGACCCTATCGAAAGCTTTTTCTGCGTCTAAGGAAAGCAGAGCCATGTCTAGTTGTTCTGAGTTTGTGTAAAGTACATTCAGTACTCTGCGAATCCCATGCTGCGTTTGTCGGCCTTTTACAAACCCATTTTGGTCATTATCAACAAGAAGATGAAGGTACCGTTCAAGTCTGTTTGCCAGTACTTTGCTTATTATCTTGGCATCAGAGTTTATTAGTGAAATTGGTCTATAAGATTCACATTTTGTAGGCGGTTTCCCAGGCTTAGGGAATACCGTTATAAGTGCATTTCGCAAGGAGGGGGGAAGCTCTTTTGAATCATAGCTTTCCACCAGCATGTCGTACAGAGGGAATATTAATTTATCTTTAAATATTTTGAAAAGGTCTAGTGGAATTCCATCTGGGCCGGGAGTTTTTCCCATTTTTAATTTATCGATTGCATTGGAGAGTTCATTCATCGATAACTGAGAGTCTAATTCGCATCGGGCTTCTTCAGAAAGTAAAGGGGTACTTATTGAGTCAAAGAAGGATTCTAGTGATTCTCGAGTCGTATCTCCTGTTGAAGTATATAGTTGTGAATAGTAGTGTTCAAAGAGTTCACTTATTCTATGAGGATCTGTGATATTTTCGTCTGCAGTTCTAATTTCATTTATTGTTTGTTCGTTCAGTAGCGTTTTTATACGCCATGCCAAAAGTTTTCCTGCCTTTTCCCCTTGGTCATAGTAGGTCTGTCTCAGTCTAAATAGTCCGGCTGAGGCTTTCTCAGTAGTTAATTTATCGTATTTTGCTCTTAATCTTAAAAGTTTTTGTTGGTTTTCTTTAGAGTCATTCAGGTTTATCTCAAGTTCCACTTCTTTTATTTGACCTTCGAGGTCCAACATCTCAGTATAGTTTTTATTTGCTTTGTTTTTGGTGTAGCCTATCATCTGTCCACGAATAAAGACCTTAAAAGCTTCCCATCTTACTGAGGCTGTAGTTTCAGATTTGTTGAAGTAGAAATAGTCATCAATATTTTTGCCTACATATTCCAAATATTTTTGATTGTGCAGCCAGTGTGGTCTTAAACGCCAAATAGGGTTACGTCTAAAAGCTGCTGTGACTGAGAAGTTAAGCGTGGTTATTGAGTGGTCAGATATAAGCACACTTTTATATGAGCAGCTGTTAATTCTGGAGATAAGAAAGTTTGAGATAAGAAAATAATCTATGCGACTGCGGCTATTATGACTGGCTGAGTAGCAAGAATATTCTCTCCCTGTTGGATTTTTTAATCTCCATATATCTTTAAGATTCAATTCAAACATAAAGTGTTGTATGACTTGTCTAGATTTTGGATGGGAAGAGTCTAAGCCTGATGATCTATCAAGCCTGGGTTCTAGGGTACAATTAAAGTCCCCCCCAACAATTATCTCACCGTGAAGGTCTGTAATAGAGAGAAATAGATTATTATAAAAGTTGGAGTCGTCAATATTGGGGCCATATACATTAACTAATATTAAATCTTGATTCAGCACGGAGCATTGTAGAATAATGAATCTCCCTGCGGGGTCCAATATGGGTTTTTTTAATACACATGGGTACTGATTTATGAATGAGTGTTGCCACTCCTCTAGCATGTGTTGAGAAGTGGCTAAAGAAAACCTGACCTGGCCATCTCCTCCTTATCCGGTCAGTTTCATTCACGAGTAAGTGTGTTTCTTGAATGAAGACTATCTTTGGGTGATATTGTTTTATTCTATCCATTACTCTTTTCAGTTTAATATATTTTCTAAGGCCTCTTACATTCCAGGAAATTAGATCAATATTTGAATAACTACTCATACAGTTTGTACCTTTAGTAATCTGGGTTTGACTACATCTCGTCTCTCCTGTCGAGACTCACAAGTTGTTATTTCAAGAGCACTGCACTTTAAAAACAATCTCTTATAAACCAGAAAACAAAAGAAAAAAACAACAAAAAAAAAACAACCCAGAGATCTTCCATCGGTGTAGATCTCAAAACCTTCCCCCCCAAAGTCATAGCGGATTGGTTATGCATCAGATCCGTGTGAAGGAGCTGATAGAGCGTCCTCATGATTGAAGTTACAAACTTAGGTCCGACCGTATTAACTAAAGAAGTGGCCATACAAATGTAACTGAATGAAAAGATTTAGACATAGCATACCTAAGGCCATCTATATCATACCTGTACACCAGCAGCCGTTATATGTCCGGTTTGGAGTTGTTCATCAGAGTTGCATATATTTGATGTAGCGTTTCTGAGTGGGCGTGAAGTTTATCCCTCGTTTTGTTGCCGGACTTTTCGCATGAAATCTTCCACCTCCGCTGGTGTGTGGAAGAGGAGCCTGTTGTCATGGTGGAGAATCCTCATTTTTGCTGGAAAGATCAGTCCGAAGTTTATATGCATTTCACGGAGTTGTTGTTTTACCTGGTTGTATTGTTTCCGTTGTTTCTGGACTTCCGTTGACAGATCAGGAAAAAACATAATGTGATGTCCGTTGTGCGTTATTTTTCCCTTCAGACGTGCCGCTCTCATCACCCTCATCTTGTCTTGATAATTCAAAAATTACATGATGATCACACGGGGTGGGCCATTTGGAGTATTTCGCCCTTGTAGTCTGTGTGCTCGTTCAATGATAGGTGGGGATGGGAGCGCGTCTCGTCCCAAAACATCAATTAAGAAAGTTTGCAAGAATATTGTAATTTCTCCTTGTTCAGTATTCTCAGTCAATCCGACGAGTCTCAGATTAGATCTCCGGCTTCTATTTTCGAGGTCGTCCACCTTTAACTGTAGTTCCTGAATTTTCTTATGAAGGGAAGTCTCTTTACTTACGAGGGAAGAGACGTCGTCTTCAACTTTACTGATGCGAGTTTCTGCGGAGGTGAGCCTCTCCGAAAACACTCCAATCGCCTCTTTTATTTCTTGGTTTGATATTTTAACTTCTTGCAGTTGAGCAGTGAAATGTACTTTCAACGACTGAATTGCGGCCAAAACACTCGCCTCGGTCTGTTGAGCACTAGCACTAGCGCCTTCCATTTTCTCGGTTTCAGGTTCGTTGTTAGGGTCATCGTCTGATCCATCCTTTCCGGCTGTTTTAGGCTTGGACCTATGTTTGGTCGGCATCTTGGTTGTTTAGATCAGAACAGAAGCTTAAGTCGGTGAGGCAGCCGCTAAAAGATTGGATTTTAACCGCTGTTGGGCGTAGGCAAAGGACGTTGAGGTCGGAGCTCGAAGTCTCACTGCCACTCAGGTGGACGCCATAACCAATCTCCCTTAAATAGATCTGACTGATACAAACTGTAGGTTTAATATTAATGTTAACACTTCAGAAAAGCGATTACAGTTTTACCGCTGGTCTGTAAATCTTTCTCAGGTTTCCAGATGTTATGCAGCTGTCTGAGCCGCTCTTCCCCGCTCCAGACGACGATGCCTTCATCCTCGTGTTTCACTACAAGCTGTTCTCCCTCTTGACTGATGCAGAGTTCCTCCTGTTCCTCTTTGATCTGTGGGGGATCTGTGTCCTCCTGGTCCAGATTGAAGTTCCTCTCCTGCTTCCAGACCTGCTGGCCAGCCAGATCTTCCTCCTCCTTACACTTCATGTTGATGTGGGACTTGAGGAACAAAGTAAAAAGAAAAAGATTAGACAGGTAAAGGTGCATCTCTAACACATCACCAAACCAAAGTCTTCCTGCTAAGAGTACATCAAAGGTGAAAAGCGAGCCTAGAATGTCATCATTTCTGCTCTCCTCTTTCTTCTTCTTCTACTTCTGGACCGCACACATCTGTCGCTGCCCTACTCAGGTCGATCTAATGAAAATCAGCCAGAAATAATAATCAGAAATCCAAATGTAGAATTTATAGTTCCCCATTGATGCAATTTGGTTATTAAATTTAAGAAGCAGTCTGTAATGCTCACCCCAGCATAGTTGAAGCAGATCATCAAAGCATGCTGAACACTTTCTACCATTCCACATGTGCATTTTCTATCCAGGTACTCAACAGCACCAAACCATAATTGTGAATCCATGGCTTTGATCTGGTGAAAATCACCCTACCCCTACTGTTCATCTTTACACACAACAGATGGTGTTTCTGTATCTTATGACTGAATGAAAAGTAATGACAACCGTTATTTTCAATCTTCCATTGCTTCTACCTGTTGTTTCTCTGTATTATTGTCGGATCTTTACCTTCGAATAAAGTGCCTTCAATATAAACTGCCTCGAGGTAACTTGTTGTAATTTGGTGTTTTATTAAGAAAATTGAACTATTGTGGCAGAAAAGTTGGATGCAAACCAAGACTAAAAGTCCTCAGGCAGGAGTCATAGCTGGGCTTTAGCATCTGGGTCACCCACTTTACCCAGGGAGCTAAACCAGCATCTCCAACAGGTGATTTGTTTGTCTGGCAGTTTCAGGCTGGGAAAGCTTGTTAAACTTTAACAAAACATTATTTGGCACCAACGTGAATGATTTGGGTCATGTTTATCACGTCTGAGTCAGGGAGCAAAGGTCACCTCCTTTATGCAGGATTTCACCTTATGCCAACAGGGGAAAAAAATCACGAGTTCTTAAACAAGCTGTAGGTCATGTTACTACACACATTTCAATATGTAAGCATTTCATCATGTTTTAGAGTCTCAGAGTTATTTCAGCCTCATCTTCACATATTTTCACAAATATTCACATTATCTCCGAGATCCAGTTGTGAAATTTTTTCCCTCAGTGTAACCGATTGCAACACAACAAATGACTGACCAGTGATTAGTGTTTTACAGTGATTACGACAGAAAGCCTGTTTCTGCCACTGCTGCCAAGCATTTGCTCTTTTCAGCTTGTTCAATTGTGGAGGTTTTTACATTCTTTACCTTACAATATAAAGCACCTTGAGGCAACTGTTGTTTTTTGGCACTATATATAAATATAAATGAATTGAACTGGTAGCAACTTTATGAATGAGAAAATGAAAACAAGTGTCAGTCAGCTGGTTCATGTCCAGCAGGTGGGGAGGAATCAGTGAGTCTGTTACTCCAGTTACTTACTCAGAGGTAAAGTTAAAGAAAACGAGTTTCCTTCATCGCACTAAACCTGCCCACTAAACATGACCCTGAATGAACCCATATGTAAAGGACTGTAGGTTTTAAGCAGGCTCAGGTAATGGCAACACAATAGATGAGGAAAGTGGGGGAACTCTGACGACATCTAGTGGACATCTTGAAGATGACGGGTCTGAACAGAGAGCAATGCAGGTCTGTGGAGAAGATTGCAGCACACTGTGAAATATGAACTATGAATAATATCTACATCTGTAATGATGTAATCAAAATAGGCTCCATGTAGTTCAAGTTCTGTTACTGTACTTATGAAGCAAACTGCACACACAGAGTTGGCAAACATTGAGTTTACTTGCATTTAGGCAAAATGATATAAACACTTATCATGAGCCAATATAGCACATTTAACTGCTTTTATTTAGCAGGGATTACACAATACACAAAATTAGTCACAAAAAATTTAATCAAATCTTGCAACATGTTGCTAAGAAGAACCAGGACAACCAGGTCAAAGCCATACTGAAGTATAACCTTCATTAACATAAATCACAAAGAAAACATATTTAAATAAAAATTGTATACTTGTCTTGAACTTTTTTAAATCTTTAGTCCTGTGTATCAAAACTTATTTATTGGCTGATAAAAAGGAATCACATCATGGTTGTTACAAGGAACAAGTGATGAAAAACTCATTTTCATGTTTGTTTTCTTCTATACTGAAGAAGAAATACAAGTTTCTGTGGTAAATATTAAAAGAGCATCCATGTTCAATAAATATTTGTGTCACCTTTAAAGACCAATAAAAAAATATCAAACTTAGAGAAACAAAGTCAGGGCTGGAACAAACAACATAGAGTGCCCTTCACTGCTGTGGACAGGAAATGTACCGTGACTTGGAGCATGAGGTCATTTTCTACCTCGGGTGCTGCAGTGATTTGGTTTGTCACTCAGGTGGATCCTTAGATGAAAATTCAGTCCTGATTTCCAACTGAATCTTTCCCCACAGGAGCTACAAATATATGGTTTCTCACCTGTGTGGATCCTTCTGTGACTTTTCATAGTCGACAAGTCTCTAAACTCTTTCCTACAGACGTTGCAAGAATACGCTTTCTCACCGGTGTGGATTCTCAAATGAGTTTCTAGTCCTGATTTCTTACCAAATCTTTTCCCACAGGTGCTACAGAAATACGGCTTCTCGTCTGTGTGGATTCTCACGTGACTTTCAAATCCGGATTTCTTATTAAATCTTTTCCCACAGGTGATGCAAAAATATGGCTTCTCGCCTGTGTGGATCCTTACGTGAGTTTCCAATCCTGATTTCCAAATGAATCTTTTCCCACAGGTGCTACAAGAATGTGGCTTCTCACTTGTGTGAACTCTCATGTGTCTCGTCAGGTTGGATTTACACTGAAAAGTTTTTCCACAAGTGTCACAGCTTACAGATTTTTTACTTGTATCAGTTTCACTCCGAGACTTATCTGTTCGGTTTTTGTGACGTCTCCTTTTCTTCAGCTCCGCATTTCTAGTTGATCCCGAGTCCACATGCTGGTTTTCTTCCTGTTCCTCAAGCTCTGGTTCAGGAAAGTTAAGAGCAAGGAGCTGGTCATCGTTTGGTTCTGATTCACTGAGGTCACTTTCCTCAAAACTAGAAGTCACCATAAAACTATTGATCTCCTGCTTCAGTACAATCTCCTCCAGCTCCTGACTGGTGCAGAGTTCCTCCTGTTCCTCTTTAATCTGTGGAGGATCTGGGTCCTCCTGGTCCAGACTTGAGTTCCTCTCCTGCTGATTGGCGACAAACTCCTCCTCCTTACAGGCAGTTTGCTGGTGGAGGTCTAAACGAACAATAAAAAAAATGTAATTATAGAAAAACACTTCTGAGAAGATAAAGTTTTAGTTAAAGTCTGTAATGAGGGCATGTTGCTCACATTTGCAGGTGAAATTAAAAGTGTGTAAAAATGAAGTTATTTGTGCACTCTGATGCAAATGAGAACTTGAGTTCTGACATTTTTCAGCAACATTAAGAGTAAAAAAAACCTTTCAAACAAAAAAGAACTCACTTATTACTGACTGACTGATGATCTATTTTGGAGTTGATCTCGAAACTGATCTACATCTTGATATTTTTCAAAATAATCTTCACTATTGGGGGTGGCTGTAGCTCAGGCGGTAGAGCAGATCATCTACTGATCGGTTCGATTCCCGGCTTCACCTAGTCTGCATTTCAAATATCCTTGGGCAAGATACTAACTCCAAGTTGCCTCAAGTTGCTCTTTGATCTGTGGAATGTGTGTCTGAATGTTGGTAGAAAGCACTAAGAAAAATGTGCTTGTGCGAATGGGAGTGAGTGGGTGAATGCACAAGTTTTGTAAAGCGCTTTGAGTGCTCAAGATTGAGTAGAAAAGCGCTATATAAGAACCAGTCCATTTAAAACTCCCTGTCATGTTTTCACGAATACACATTAAATAGATCTGACTGATACAAACTGTAGGTTTAATATTAATGTTAACACTTCAGAAAAGCGATTACAGTTTTACCGCTGGTCTGTAAATCTTTCTCAGGTTTCCAGATGTTATGCAGCTGTCTGAGCCGCTCTTCCCCGCTCCAGACGACGATGCCTTCATCCTCGTGTTTCACTACAAGCTGTTCTCCCTCTTGACTGATGCAGAGTTCCTCCTGTTCCTCTTTGATCTGTGGGGGATCTGTGTCCTCCTGGTCCAGATTGAAGTTCCTCTCCTGCTTCCAGACCTGCTGGCCAGCCAGATCTTCCTCCTCCTTACACTTCATGTTGATGTGGGACTTGAGGAACAAAGTAAAAAGAAAAAGATTAGACAGGTAAAGGTGCAGCCTCAGTCAGCAGGGCTGTACACTGTGAGCATGTTGCTCACATATGTGAGAGAGGTTTGTACAAATGTTTCAGAAGCACCATGTGACTCCCTCTCTTTGTTGGAAAGTCTTATTAATTCACTTTATAACTATTACTTTGAAGATAAATTTCTACCATCACAAAAATATTATGACCTCTTTAAAAACAAACAACGGCAACTACATGACTTAAATTCCATGTTTAGATGAAGGTAATGGTCAATGCCTTTTGACAGGGGAAAAACCTCCACACAGAAGAATCTTACTTGGCTGAATCATAAATTATTCACCATGATTAAAACTGCAGATGAGCAATAATCTGCATTTTATTTTAGCCAAAGAGGAATGTTTCTGTTTGTCTGTGATCTGACTTTTTCTGCTGGGTCCAAATTTCATTTTATCCTGTGTAAGTTTGTTTCTCTTCCTGTTAACTAGCAAAGTCAAAATCACCTTGATTCATTTAACTTTAATTCAATTATAAATGTAATCATTTTATTGAACAATTAATTTCATTTCAATGAAAAACAATTACTTAAAAGAAAGAGATTAAGTTGGAGAGAGACATGTGGCCATCTTTTAGTGAGTTAGACCCTGATTAAGGGGTATTTTTAAAAGTAAAGCCCATCTCTCAAAGTCCCTGCCGGCCTGCCTCCACCTCGGGAAGTCTGTGGGTGCAGACGGGGGTGAGGAGCACCACAGGCGGCAGAGAACTGTCTGTAGCCCCGGAGTGAGGCGTCGTGAACCGAAGCAGACAGCGAACTGTGGCACAGTGCAGAAAACCGAAGCTTTCCCTCCCTGTTTGGTTTTGATGTGTCTCATGAAAGTCTATTGTTAAAAGTTTACCTTTAAAAAAAACGGACGCACTTGTTTGATTAGCTGCTCTCTGATTTTAGCCTGTTAGCTTACAGACTGAGCTCAGATCGTTCCTGTGTTAGTTCATTGAGAACATCACAGTTTTACATACCTGCTGCGTGACTTCATCTCGGGTCTCCGGCTGATATACAGCAGTCTGAGCCAGTGGCGGATCTCATCATCCTGGACGACTGTTTTTAATGTTTTTAACCACGGAGATTTCTTCTGCATCATCAGTCTCTCATTGTTAAACTCTCCCAGAAACTGAAGACAGTTGTGCCATTTCCGCGCTTCTTGTTCTTCTATTGAGTAGACGGCAGACTACACATGTCCAAGGGTAATACTGTCCTCCTCAGGCCATTGGCATCAAGTCAAAGCCTTAAAGTCTGGTACTTTGCGCATGGTCATTTTTTACGAACAGCAGAATCACAAGACAAAGCGTGCCAATGTTTATACTTTTCACTGTGACTGCCAAATAGATGAAAAAGTAGATGTTAAAAAACAACTTATAGTTTTGTCATTGGGCTGGTAGAAAGCTATGAGTTTCTGTCCCTTTGTCTGACCTTAGAGACTTATTTTAAAAGGAAACATTACAATCCTTTAAAGCAAGTATTTTCACCTCTGTTCCCCCCTCTGTACTTAGCTTTTTTGTTGTCATGTCAGTAATTGTCCAGTTGATGGCTCCCTTGGATCACAAGCCTGTCTCATGAGTCCAAGTGAATATATTCTTACAGTTTTTGCCCGTTGCTTGAACACATTTGGCAAAACGTCGCTCATTGTGCCAAAACTCTAAACACAAGTAAACACGACACAACACTGGGAAATATACCATACACATCTGTGCCAAAATGAAACTCCACTCCCAAAACCTAAACTCTGCTGTCAAAACCTAACATTCCTCTGTCAAAATGTAACTCTGTTGACAGAATGACACATACTTGCATCATATGCAAACACTTACAGATCAGGGGGAACACACTAGTCTTCTTTACATAAAACACTGCAGTCCTTGATTTCCATTGTTTATTCAGAAGGCACATTTACAGGAGACACATTTCCAAACAACCAAAAACGCAAATAGACCTACTCAATAGTGTACATTGCAGTACCATGAATTCAGATGAAGCAAAAAAAAAAAAAAAACCACAACACAATAATACTGCAATAGAAAAAACACTATACTGTAAACACAAAAAACCATGACAAGTGTGCATAAGTGGGCTCATGGATCCCGCCGTCTGTTGGGGTCTGGCCACAGGACCTCATCAACATCGCAAGCTATGTCCTCTCCCGCTAGGCACCGGGGAAAATATCCTCTTGCATGCCGAAACCATCCATGGATCGCTGTCACCTCAATGTCGCCGCAGGCCTGTTCCATTGCCTGCAGAAGAGGCATGCGGGCATGTGGTTGGCGGTCATATACACGTCATCTCCAAGCCTAAAAAAATCCTCAATAGGGTTTAAAAATGGTGAGTAAGGGGGCAAGTATACCACTTCAAATTGATTGTGGTTGGAGAACCAGGCCTGGACCAGAGCAGCCCGATGGAAACTGACATGATCCCATATCACCACAAACCTGGGCTGATCTGCTCTGTTCTGTACAACTATATCATGGAGAGCATCTAGAAATGTGAGTATATGTTGGCTATTGTATGGACCTAGTATTGCATGATGGTGCAGAAGCCCTCGAAGGCATATGGCGGCACATAATGTGATGTTTCCCCCGCGCTGCCCTGGGACGTGCACAATTGCCCTTTGGCCAATTACATTACGACCCCGTCGTCTTGTTTTGCTCAGGTCGAATCCAGCTTCATCAATGAAAATGTATTCATGAGGCTGTGCAGCTCCATCCATGGCCGAGATTCTCTGAAAAAAAGGGGAACATGTCACTGTACTACAGTGCTACACATATAGCACCCTCACCCCATCACACAGGTACCTGTGTAGCTCTCAGAATAGATCCATGTGGTACTGATATGGTACATATTCAGCTGCTACTGGACTTCACCAATACTCTATTGTAAATGTAAGGGACAGTTACACGTACCCGTACATATTCAGCTCGAAGTCCTTTGACCCTGTCACTGTTCCTCTCGAATGGGACTCTGTAGAGCTGCTTCATGGTGATGCTGAGTTTACCCAAGATGCGTCTGATGGTGGTGATGCTCACATGGTTTATGTTGCTGAACACTCGCCTGTCTGCAAGTATTTTCCGTCGTAGCTGGTGGAGACGGATGGCATTGTCTGCCCTCACTAGGTCCACAACGGCAAGTTCCTGCTGTTGTGTGAACAGGCGTTGCCGTCCTCCCCCAGAAGGTCTTCGGGTCATTCTGGAGAAATACAACCACATATTGTCATCGGTTTGCTTATTTTTCTTACAGTACTTTACTGTATGTACTGTGTCATCCACTGTACAACACTGTACTTCAATATAAGGAATCAGCCACTTTGGCTGCAAAAGGAGCATTAGCACCCCGTACACTTGATATGGTAATGTGATATACTGTAGAACAGTGCTATGAAACCATCTGAGTAGAGCAGAAGGTATGGAGGTGAAGACAGACCTGTTTTCTAGTCGGAATGTTCGTATTACAGATGCCACTGTGAAGCGGCTTAGATGTGGGTGGACTCTCTGCCCAGCTTCCCTCATAGTCAGGCCATGGTTGATGACATGGTCCACCAAAGTTGCTCTTATTTCATCAGAAATATGGGTCCGTTCATGGCCTCTTCGGCCTTCTCCTCCTCTTCCTCCTCCTCCTCTACCTCTTCCTCTTGCTCTCCCTCCATCCATGCTTGCAAAGTTCTTGAAATGGCTACGCTGAGGGCTTTTTGTAGTTGGCTAATTGGTGTTCGGTTTTGCAAGTACGTGCCTTCAGGTGTGTATTTGAGTGGTTGCAATTATCCGATGTGTTTTGTATTTTGGATACATGTGTTTTCCGAATGGCACCCTGAGATTTCATTTTGTGAGCGAAGTGTCTTATGTATGAAATAGAGTGTAGCATGCAGGACCATGTGTGTTGCATAAAGGGGTAGGAGTGTTGCATAATTGGTACTGGGGTGCAAAGCAGCGCTTTTGGTTAAGGTATGGGTACATGTGTTTGAGGTATGGTAACAAAAGCTTCACGTTGTGTTACTTTAGTCTGAGCATGGGTTTATAGTGTTCAAGCAACGAGCAAAAACTGTAATAAACAGCTTTGAAGAATTTGTGACCAACTTTGTTTAATTCGGAACATCATCATCATGAGTCAAACTCACTCTTGGATCTACAAAATATTTAACAAAAACAAACATCACTGAATCATAAGGTATTTGCTCCAACTCTTAGTCCAGAAACACATGAGTGAACTAGATCAGCTGCTCCTCCAGTTCAGCTGTGGATTTATATCATTATTTATATTTGTAAAGTGGATATGCAGTTTTTCAGTACTAATATAAGCATTTTATATCATTGCTTTATTGACAGATGTTTGGTGTTCAAGGTCAGGCATCAGTTTGAAAAAAACAAACAAACACACTGAGTTGAACTTGAACTTCCTACTGACAAAAACTAAAATTGGTGCAAAAATAACCAGAAACATATAAGAAGCATCCTGGAGGTGCTGCAGACAAGATAGGACCAATAACATGTCAACAGGAAATCCTTTTTACTAATTTGTTTATTTCTTTTTAGATTTTTACTCTCCATTTTAAGCCATGATGTTTGCTGATACTGTGTTCCTACTGTTTGTTCTCATTAATAGTTCTGTTTTTAACATTCTGTGCTGAAGCTGGAGGAAATGTTTCTACAGTGTCAGATGATACAGCTCCAAACTAAATAAGTGACTAACTAACGATGCTTTAATACACTTTACTATAAATTATGATATAGTGCACTTTCTTAAAATTTCTTATTGCTCTGTAATTAATTGTTTTCTTTATAAATGTACAAATGAGAATAAAATCTGTGTGATAAAGGAAGGTCTGTAGACTTCTCTGTTAAGATCAGTGAAGAGAAACAACAACATACAAATACCTAAGAAAAATATTCAGTAAACATTTAGAAGATAGAGAAGTTTATGTTGTCATGTGGAGAAATTTTTCAAATAAAAATATCCATAAGCATTGATAGTCTCCATGGCTGAACAGACACAGGAAAGAGCTCCACCTATAAAACGTAAAAACATCAAGACAACATGTTGAAGATGTCGAGGTACTGCCCATAATGTTTGACTGACATCTGATTTATGTGCAGCACATAAATACCACAATAATGATGGAGAGAAACTAAAAGGGAACTAAAATACAGATTTAAACTTACAACAATATGAAAGACTTCAGTCTATTTCACTTTAATCAACTCAGCAGTGGCTCCATAATAAAGCCCCAGTCCAGCATAGAGCGGCTGAGTGAATGTGGTCTGGACTCTGTGGAGGAGAGTCATGGTTTCAGAGACGCTGTAGAAGGACAAAATACCTGCTCTGTGATCCAGGTACACTCCTACTCTGGAGGAACGAGGACCTGAGACACGAGTTTGGATGTTGTTGTACCGAAATGTAAAACTGTTGTTGTAACAATATAATGACCAAGATTTGTCATTATGTCCAAATCCACATTCATCATCTCCTTTTCTGCTGATATTCTTGTATGCGACTGCTACATCAACTTCTCCCCCTCTCCACTCCACCTCCCAGTAACAACGTCCAGTCAGACTCTCTCTACTCAGGACCTGATACCACCAAGTGAATCTGTCTGGATGATCAGAATAAGACTGTTGTTGATTCATAAATGTTGCTTTTCTGTTCCCCTCTGATAATAACAGATGTGTGTTTGCTGTGTTTGGATCCAGTGTGATTTCACATGAATATTTTAAGAATCCAGCTCTGGTCTTTGGCTCTGGTGGATCTGACAGTAAAACATCCACTTCAGTGACTGTCAGTGAGATGTTTGTCCATTCCTCTCTCAGAATGTCCTGTAGTTTATCTCTGACCTCTGACACAGCTGCTGTCACATCCTCAAAGTAGCTCAGAGGACGGATATTGATGCTGGATGAGTCTGTAGACTCACTGAGTGCTGACAGTGAGGGGTAGTTGTGTAGAAACTGGATGTGATCCTCTGTGTGTGAGAGCTGCTTCAGCTCAGCATCTTTCCTCTTCAGCTCAGTGATCTCCTGCTCCAGCTTCTCCTGAAGCTCTTTGACTCGACTCACTTCAGTTTCCTGCTGGGATCTGATCTGCTGCTTCACATCAGAGCTTCTTTTCTGGATGAGATGGATCAGCTCAGTGAAGATCTTCTCACTGTGCTCCACTGTTTGATCAGCAGACTGATTGATGGCCTCCACCTCCTGTTGAAGCAGCTTCACATCTTTCTCTCTGTCCTGGATTCTCTGCTGGATGTTTTGTCGACTCACCTCCAGCTCTCTCTGCCTCTCAGTCCTTTCTGCTGCAGCTGAGACTGTGTCGTGGCCTTTATGTTCATCCACAGAGCAGAGATAACAGATACTCTGCTGATCAGTACGGCAGAACATCTTCATCACCTCATCATGACGAGAGCAGATCTTCTCCTGGAGCTTCTTGGAGGGCTCCACCAGCTTGTGTTTGTCAAATGCAGGACATTCATAATGACGCTTAACATGTTTCTCACAGTAAGAGACCAAACACACCAGACAGGACTTGAAGGCTTTCATTTTTCTCCCAGTGCAGACATCACAGGCCACATCTTCAGGTCCAGCATAGCAGTGATCAGCAGGAGCAGCTTGGAGTCCAGTCTTCTTCAGCTCCTCCACTAAAACTGCTAACATGGTGTTTTTCTCCAGGACAGGCCTCGCTGTGAAAGTCCTCCGGCACTGAGGGCAGCTGTAGATTTTCTTCTTTTCCTCTTCATCCCAGAAGCTTTCAATACACTTCATGCAGTAGCTGTGTCCACAGGGAAGAGTCACCGGATTCTTCAGTAGATCCAAACAGATCGAACAAGAGAAGGTTTCTCGGTCCAGCTGAACACTTTTCTGCGCCATTTCACCCAACAGTGTCAGTGACTGTGTGAGTTTCACTTCCTCAGAACTGAAACTGCTCTGATCTAAACAACATAGGTTTCTGTAGCGAATGGGATCTGTCAGCTCTTATACGTCACCACATGTTGGTTGCACCCATCTTCAAACTGCAGATCAGAAGGGGAGGGAACAAGGGAACATGTGGACAGAGAGGAGGTGCTGAGTTAGAGAGCAGGAAGAGGGAGGGTTATCAGACACTAATTCAATCCTGGAACATGTGAGCCTGTGAGTTTTTCATTTAAAAATAGCACTGCTCAGCCTTTAAAGTTGTTAAATAAACGTAACATTTAAAAGACAATCTTTTTATGTAAATTAGTTTAAATTATCATTTTAGTCATTACAGGATATCAAATACTGCAGCTGAACTAAGAAATTGTTGTAGAAAAAAGCAATAAAAGGTCGTTCCCCCTCTGTCCCCTCCTGGTCACCTGTGCCTCAATTTTATGAGATGAGATGGATCAGTTCAGTGAAGATCTTCTCACTGTGCTCACTGTTTTATCAGCAGACTGATTTTATTCCACAACCTAGACATCCACATTACTCACACTCTCATAACACATACATATAGGGCCTTGGGATCGGGCATGTTATACGGTGTCCAGAGGACGGTCTTTGTATTCAACCTCACCTCTGGCGCCGGTGCCCACCTCTCAGTTTTAAATGCATGTAGACATTGAGGGTTCTCAGGAGGGGCCGTGCTGTACAGTACATGTACAGTGTCCATTTGTGTCTGTATCCAGGTTGGATGAGCGCCGAGTATTTGTATATGTGTGCATGAGGGTGGGAATGCATGTTTAGGTCTGTGTGCGCCTATTCGTCTGTGTCTATATGTCAGCTCGGGTCTTACACTCCACCCCCTTGGAACATCTCAGGCCCTCCAAGGTATGGAGGCTTATTTCCCCTCACCACACTCCCTGCTGGTGGCTGATGCCCTCAGACATCGGTGCGTTCTTGGTGTCCAGGGCTGGACGCTCAGGTCTGTACCAGCTTACTCCCCGGTACGGCTGCTTGGTGGGGCCTGGTGCCTGTGGCTCGGTCGGGCCCCTTGCGGGGGCTCGATTCACTCTGGCACAGCTGACTGCCGGCAGAGCCCGCGTGTACGTCACTGCCGCCCCCTCTGGCTTCTGCTCTGTGGCTGTTGGGTGACCCCTCATCTGGGGCTCTCCTCAGCTCTTCCCAGGAAGGTGGCACGGTTGCCCCTCCGGTGGTCCTCTTTGGGCGCTCGCACTCTGGGGGCCTCTGGATGTCTGGGGCCTGGATCTCCTCCATGCCTGCTTCATGCCCTGGGGGACGGGGCTATGGCTCCCCACACCTTCTAGCAGATCGTTACATGGAGAAGCCTTTTGAATAGACGAGCACTCATCCACACAGGTGTTCACACACACAAGCTACACCTTTCTTGGCTGCTACCTCAAACCACATTGTGCGATGTCAATCTTGCGTGCTGCACAATCACATTCAGTATTTAATATTTACTGTTATTTACACTTAGCTAGATTATTGCAATGGTGTTGTGTTATTATGTTGCTCTCTTTTTTGCTTGTTTTCTCTTATTTTCTTCTCTCAACAGGTGACCTGGGAGATATTTTTTAAGTGCCCTTTCTCACTGTCCCTCTTCCCCTTTTCTTTCTTTCTTTCTTTCTTTCTTTCTTTCTTTCTTTCTTTCTTTCTTTCTTTCTTTCTTTCTTTCTTTCTTTCTTTCTTATCCCCCAGTCATGTCTGTCCTATCTGTAACAGCTGAAAATAAATTAAAATAAATAAATAATAACAAAGGTTGATCAAATAGACCAATATGGCAAGGCCGTGATGGTCCATTTGGTAAATTAAGTTAGTTGGGCATCTTTTTTGGCCTTCAGACAATAATTCTGATGGCTAAAAAACAACAAGGAAAGAAAGAAAGAAAGAAAGAAAGAAAGAAAGAAAGAAAGAAAGAAAGAAAGAGAAAAAAGTAATAAAAATGTCTCTAAAACATCTTTTAAGATGAATCTTTTTATGATTGAGTAAAAAAAAAAAATGCTAAAATTCGAGTGCAGTGTTGAGTAAAATGGTTTTATTAAAATTTAATTGACCCTTTGAAATTATTTGTTGGAAGTCTTAAATCCCACTGAACAGGGGAAGAGAAAGAGACAGAGACACAAAGATAGCAACACAGAGGTAAATAAACATGGAGACAAGACACTGAGAATAAGACAGAAGGGGAAATGCCCAAAGTCTCATATCTCTGACAAGTTAAGTCACTTTTATTCATAAAAAAACCCAGAACTTAAATATAATTATAAACCACACATAAACATAATCATACACTCAACAAAAATATAAACGCAACACCTTTGTTTCTGCTCCGATTTGACATGGGATGGACATAAAGACCTAAAAGTCACTCCAGATACACAATATTACCATCCCTCCCAAACATTGGTCACAAATCAGTCTAAATGTGTGATAGTGAGCACTTCTGCTTTGCTGAGATAATCCATCCCACCTCACAGGTGTGCCACATCAAGATGCTGATCTGACATCATGAGTAGCGCACAGGTGTACCTCAGACTGCCCACAACAAAAGGCCACCCTGGAATGTGCAGTTTTTTGCTTTATTGGGGGTCTGGGGACTCAGAACCGGTCAGTATCTGGTGTGACCACCATTTGCCTCATGCAGTGCAACACATCGTCTTCGCATGGAGTCTATCAGATTGTCAATTGTGGCCTGTGGAATGTTGGTCCACTCCTCTTCAATGGCTGTGCGAGGTTGTTGGATATTAGTGGGAACTGGTACACGCTGTCGTATACGCCGGTCAAGCACATCCAGAACATGCTCAATGGGTGACATGTCCGGTGAGTATGCTGGCCATGCAAGAACTGGGACATTCTCAGCTTCCAAGAACTGTGTACAGATCCTTGCAACATGGGGCCGTGCATTATCTTGCTGGAACATGAGGTGATGTTCATGGATGTATGGCACAACAATGGGCCTCAGGATCTCATCACGGTATCTCTGTGCATTCAGAATGCCATCAATGAAATGCACCCGTGTTCTTCGTCCATAACAGATGCCTGCCCATACCATAACCCCACCACCACCATGGGCCACTCGATCCACAACATTGACATCAGCAAAGCGCTCACCCACACGACGCCACACACGCTGTCTGCCATCTGCCCTGAACAATGTGAACCGAGATTCATCCGTGAAGAGAACACCTCTCCAACGTGCCAGACGCCATCGAATGTGAGCATTTGCCCACACAAGTCTGTTGCGGCGACGAGCTGGAGTCAGGTCAAGACCCCGATGAGGACGGCGAGCATGCAGTTGAGCCTCCCTGAGACGGTTTCTGACAGTTTGTGCAGAAATTGTTTGGTTATGCACACCAATTGTTCCAGCAGCTGTCTGAGTGGCTGGTCTCAGACGATCTTGGAGGTGAACCTGCTGGATGTGGAGGTCCTGGGCTGGTGTGGTTACACGTGGTCTGCGGTTGTGAGGCCGGTTGGATGTGCTGCCATATTCTCTGAAACGCCTGTGGAGACGGCTTATGGTTGAGGGATGAACATTCAATGCACGGGCAACAGATCTGGTTGACATTCCTGCTGTCAGCATGCCAATTGCACGCTCCCTCAATGCATGTGGCATCTGTGGCATTTTGCTGTGAGATAAAACTGCACATTCCAGGGTGGCCTTTTGTTGTGGGCAGTCTGAGGTACACCTGTGCACTACTCATGATGTCAGATCAGCATCTTGATGTGGCACACCTGTGAGGTGGGATGGATTATCTCAGCAAAGCAGAAGTGCTCACTATCACACATTTAGACTGATTTGTGAACAATGTTTGGGAGGGATGGTAATATTGTGTATCTGGAGTGACTTTTAGGTCTTTATGTCCATCCCATGTCAAATCGGAGCAGGAACAAAGGTGTTGCGTTTATATTTTTGTTGAGTGTAGAACAATTAAAAGTAAAACATACCAAAAACACATCAAATGGAGAGTGAAGCAAATATTATTAGTAATATTAGATTATTCTGTTATTATATGTTACCTTATATATGTAATCAAAGTAGTTGAATTAGAATACTGCTGTAGATCACATTATACCCTTTAATATAGAGTGTGTGAGCTGTATGTAGTTTAGTTCTCATTATACTTTTGAGTTAACAGAACATATTCACATATTAGTTCATTAGATAAATGTGCATCACTCTGTATCCTTGATCTGCTGGGAATGTGTTACACTGTTTTCTTGACATGCTTAATTGTTGAATCATGAAGAGAAGGTTGTAAGCAGGAGACTCTGTGTCTAAAGACAGGGGAGATAGATAGACCACATTCCACACCCCCACCTTACAGAAAGCAGAGAAACAACTGCCGAGGTCATAACTTGGGCGCTGTAACAGAGAAAAATGTGATGTTTTGGCTTTTACGACTAGCTGGGGGCCACTAGAGACTATAAAAAGCTGAGCAACCCGTCACCATTTTGAGACATGTGCCTGACCCTCTGGTAGCATCTCTCCCGTCCGGACGTTGTAATGCTCTGACTGTTGAATTGTATGGAAATAAATGATTGTTGATTGAGCATTTATACACCGAGTATTGTCCTTCCTTCAGCCCAAAGATTCAAAGAATTGGGAGATTTCAACAACTTGGTGCCGTGTGACCCGGATCTTTTGTGTGCTGAGGAGGTGCAGATTTGGCCTTTGGTGAGATCGTGGGGCGAGGCGAACGGAAGACCGGTCTAACAACAAAAAGGTAAGCACAGCCTGTTGTATTATACCAAATGTGCATATTGGGCTTTCCAAATTAATCTGTTCGCTGAGTCACATGTATTTTCACAGTAAATTTGTCGGTGTCTGGTTTTTGGCGCAAGATACTAACAACATAAGTTGAGGCTGAATTCCAGTGTGTTAAATAAACTGCTTCTACCGAGAAACTAATAAGATACTACGTTGAGCTAGTTGCAGCCACTTTACCTTCCACATTTAATTTTGTCTAAGACTGGCTTCTGTAGCAATAATACGTTAGAATTTCTTCTGAAGACGCGGCCATTAGTCCAGTACATTGAAGTCGAGGTTTGTTTATTTTGTTTATGGTGTCAGTGACGTCCTGGCTTTTGCCGGCTATGAAATAGAAGTTGATTTAAGGAAAAGCAGATGCTGGCTTCACGGTGCAGTTGAACGCTGGCAACGCGAGAGCGAAACACGTCCGTAGGTTTGGTTTATGATACGGCCGCGTTCCGGTGGTGCGGCCGTGAAGTGCAGTAGTGGTTGGTGCTAGTTTTAGTACATTGGATAGAGGTTTTGACGGTGGTTTGTGGCGTCAGTCGAGTATAAAGGGCTGCGGTCATAATACAAAGTAAAAATTTAAGTACATAGCAACACCTGGTTTATGATGTCAGGTATAACTTCGGGGATGCAAGCATCACTTTTATGATGCGACTTTGCCCCGTGGTGGCGGTCATAAGCGCAGAGAAAGGGGTATTTTGGTCTATGGTGCAGTGTGCTTTAAGAAGATCTAATAGTTGAGCTCAGAGGTTTCTGTGTAAAATTCCCGCTGAAGAAAAGTGTTGTGTGTGTGTGTGAAGGCGCGCTCTGGGTGAGAGAGTGTGTGTGAAGCTGCGAAGCGCGCTCTGGGTGCTGTCTTGTGGGTAAAGCGCGCACTGAGTGAGAGTGTGAGTGAGGCGCGCTCTGAGTGTGTTTTTTGTGTGGAGTGTGAAGCGTGAACACAGTGACAGTGACGGTTGATGTGTTTGATTAGGAGGACATTAGAGCAAATACACATTTTAGGATCAAAGGTTGATGCCTAGTGTACCTGTGGAACATTTGCCCTAGGAGTGGCGACCCTCCTGTTCGTGGACGCGCGGGCAGGACCGGCGGCGTCCGGGTGCCGAGGTGGTGACTTGGGGAGGTGAGGGCCCCCGCATAGCTACGGAAATAACACTGGAACGGCCGTGTAATCACGGGTTCACATTTATTCCGGACTAGAACAAGACACATTTTGCGAACAAACGTTGAGTCTAGATTAGTAAAGAAATATAAAAAGGTTGAATTCCTCGTTTCAGTGGTTGAAATTGTTGTGTGCCTGTCCCCTGACGAGTGTGAAATTAAATAAAGAGGGAATTTGGAGCCACATAGAGATAGATGGGCATAATTGGGTGTATTACTCTGTGGTGTAATAAAAATAAAAAGGAGAGATAGTAAGAGGTGTGCAGTGGAGAATTATGGAGGAGTAGAGAGAGGAATGTGTTGGGAGACTGGCGTACAGTTTACGCTGTCAAGGTAGGCGGGTTGCCTGCTTATCTGTTTAACAGTGATGAAAATGAAATTAAATAAATCTCTTAGTGTGTTAATACAGGAAGCTGCGGACCTGGACCAACTGCCCCCACAAGCACAGCGGCCGAAGCAAAATTATAGGTAATGGGAACCACACCCAGCACGAATCAGCAGCTGTGAAAAAGACAGCAGCGAGGAGAGAATTAGAGGAGAAATTAAGAGAAGTTTTAACACATAAAATTGGGGCCAACGGACTTGTGGAGGTTGGGAAGGCGTCCGGAGCATCACAACAAAAAGGTGAAACAAAAACACACAAGCAGAGAAATCTGAGAGAAAGGCTCCTTTTAAGGTAACGCCTAGTTTGAGAAAAGATTAAATTAACCTGCTTTTATACAAATGCACATACACGCAATGAAGAAACAGCTTACACTCATGAACACGTGAAGATTTTCCAGCAAGGTTAAAGAAAAATTAACATACTTAAATGATGAAGTCTATACATTACTGACAAAGAAACCCTCTGGGTTGCAGGACAACAATTTAACAAAAAAAAAAAAAAAAAAAGGAACACTGGTCTAACCAACCAGGGAAGACGCAACAAATTTAGTGGTAAAAAGAGTCAAATTGTGACATGTTTTCTGTTGATTGATTAATAAAAGTGATTACTGAATGAAAGAAAGTTCCTTTTTTGGGCTTTTAAACATGATCTTAAGAATTTTAACATATACCGGTGTTGTCCTGTCAACTTGGTGGGTTAGGAGTTGATTATATCGGGAGACAAAAAACAAAAAAAGGGGGAGAGAAGGCTGACACAGGGCCTGGCCCCATTGTCTCCCCTCTGAATAACACAGCCAACACAACATCATTTTCCTGTTCGTTTGTTTTTGTTTTTTGTTTGTTTTTGTTTTGTTTTGTTTTTGTTTTTCTATACATATTTAATTACAGGCTGCTTTGCCGGCCCTGAAAGCCGAGGCTGACTGGACTCCTGCTCTCCCCCATACGTGACACTGACCAAATGCTGCAACAGCTGGACCCACAACAACGACCTGAGAATGTCAACAGACCTGCAGGAATGTGATCTCATGCAGCCGAGACGGAGAGCACTAAACCTAAGGCCCGTTTCACTACACGGGGGAAAATTCCCAGACTGCGTCAGCTGACAGAGCTGTGACGAGACGCCCGCCAAGCCCGAATGAAAAGTAAGGCCGAGCGAAAGAATGCTGACCTTGATAACTTTGCATTCACACTGTGCAGGACAGTGATGGACCAACACGGATGATCGGGTGGCGAAAAAGGGCGTGACCGAGACAGGAGGAGTAACTGAGGTCAGAAGGCACCTCAGAATGGACAAAAACACAGAAGAAGATGCAGGTTTCACCTGCGGTGAACATCGACACTGGAGAAAGGACTGCCCCAATTGGGGTCAGAACCAGGACGGACTGAATTTTGAGCAGCAGCAGCAGCAATGGTCGCAAACAAACTGAAAAAGGAGGGGGGCAGGACCCCAGGGCATGCTTCAGGCCGTGGTTTACCCAGAACACCAGAACAGGAAAGTGATGAACACACACACACACACACACACACACACACACACACATCTACATGCACTGACTCAGAATGAAGAGAAACACACACACACACACACACACACACACACACGGGAATGTTGATTCACTGAGAAGTGATGCACACACATACACATGCACACGCTTGTGCAATGAAGAGTGATCCACACGCACACACACATACACGCTGATGCAATGAAGAATGCTTTGCTTATGCTGATATGCAAAATGCTGCACACAAACATCCCAATGCATAATTTTTATGAGGAGCCATTGATTACTTAGAATGTGTTATATGTCACCTAGAAGGCATTTATGTAGATTTTAGGAATAAGCTCTAAAACGGTTTGGTTATGAAAACAATGTCTGTGCGTGATGTCTGTTTATGGCTCAAGGCCTTGACTGAATTCTTTGCTGTGCTTCACACAGCCCTGATGAGGAACAGTGGCACAGAGTGAAATTGATGAATTAATAGTGTAAGGTTAGGTTGGAGTACGGCATTTTCTGTGATTGAGTTTTAATTCAAGGAGGAACAAAAGGTGTTACGGCACCTGAGGTTCTCATTCCCACACAATATTGTCCCGGCAGGAAGCAAAATGTTCCTGTGAATTTCTGGTTGATTGTTTGGTTTTGGTTTAGCGCTAGCTTGATTTTATCAGTGAGCTTTGGCTTGTGTTCTGTCTCGTAAGCGAGAGAGGGATAGTTTTATGCTTGGACATGTCTGCAACGGGCCCTAGTTTGTGTTATTGTAGTAGTATTTTGTTGGTTATGTCTGTTTTCGTTTTTGTTACAGTGCACTGGAGAAAAAACATCTGAGAGGTGTGATCCACCGGTGGTGATATGTTGATATTTTGTGAGTTCATGATTTAACAATCAGCTCTTTAAACCAGGCCTGAAAGATTGAAATTTAAAGCGCTATAAAATATTATTACTGTAAACAGTTGCAAAGTGTGCTTCTCCATGATTGTAATTGGCTTGGGAGAAATTCACTTATAGGGAACACTGAGAAGTTCTGAGTCTAAAAGGATTGCACCGAGTCAATCCGGCCCAAAAAACAACAAGGAATTGTTTTCCTTTAAAATGATGACATCATCTTGCTGGTGATGGAGGCTCGAATAGGTTGCGCGGGAGACTCCATTATCAGCAACATCTGGTATGAATCAGAATAGAGATATGCAAGAATAAACATTGGTCCACATGATTTAGGTTCTCACTTGAAATAGTAAGTTATTAAATGTAGAATATAATCGACAGGGACATTTGATAGGATGTGGTACTGCAAAAGAACAAGAGCAAAGTAAATAAAGAAAATATTGTGTTTAGTTTGGATAAATTCAAATTAAAATGTACCATTACACTCAGAGGATCAATATGAAATAAAACATATGCAAAACTTGTAGGACGTACATGACTGATAACTGTTCTGTCCTGAGCGTTTGTTTCTAGAGCACCCACTTGACCACACCAACAGTTTCTCGCCACCGAGGAGGGGTACTTGCAAAAAGAATAAAATAAAAATCTGAGTTTAACAAAACATTTTAAATGTAAATATCAAGATTACCTTTCTTTTTCCATGAAATATGCTTGTGGGCACGCCAGCCATTTTGAAAAGGTGGGCAAAACAATTGGCAAGGCCACACCCCCACACATGTGATATAATTTTAAAGGTACTGTTGCCCTCTCTAAGAAACATCAGGAATTAGAGGAGTGGCAAGTAGAGTATGCGAGCTACAAGCAAAAACTAAAATGTGTACTACAGTGTGCAAAAATGAAATACTGGGTCATCAGGGGGACATGAGGGACATTTATAAAACTAAAAGTCCCACTAACCTTAAAGTGCACTTGAAAAGCTCACACAAGAAGGTTAACCTAGCTTACCTAGAAGACCTCATCAGGGGGAGCACACTCCCCCTCCTTGAAGAGCTCACCCACTCAACCCGCATCCCCAGAAAACAGCTAACCCCAGATAAGGCAGCGTGATGTATCCCGAGACAACAGGACTGGGACATCTAAATAAAGGTGTGAAACAATCGCCTTCAAAAGGTTATCAATTCACTTCAACCAAAATTAGGACCACTCGGTGCGGCAAGAGTTAATAGTTATTAGTCTCAACACCCAAGGATAACCAGAAGAGCATTATGGTAAAACGTAAGCTTATAATGTGTTAGACTTAGAAAGGGTTCACTAATTTTTTATTTCTTTTACACACACATAGATTATGATTAGAATAAGTCCTGAACATAATATTTTAAACCAAATTTGAATCATTAGAAGAACAATGGATAACAATATTAGATTATCAAGGCTAGGGAGAGAGGTGTTTTGGTTTTCTGTCTCTTGCAGAGAAAGGAACAGACACCAGACGGGGACCCGGAGATGTGAGGACCCTTCACAGCAGGGACAGATGTAGGGACTGCCGAGACAGCAACTGGGGTCAAGTGTCATGACGTTTGGGCTCCTGGAGAAGATGGATCCCACAAACACAGCAATAACCATGAAGGGGTTGGCGAAAACCAGGAACACCAGACCAACGAGGTTCAAGAGGCTCTTGGCAAAAAGGGGGACATGCCGGTGACCCCAAAATACACAGATCTTTGTTTGAAATCGGGGCAGAATAATCCCCAGAACTGTGCAATGACTAAAGGGTGGTCTAACCCCGGAGGTCGAAGAAAGAAGCTGAGAATCACCCAACTGGAAGACACTGGTAGCTGCAGCAATAAAAATAAAGGTTAAAAGCTCCTTAGACAGAGGTTCTAGTCTAAGTACATTTGAAAGGTATAAGGGGGCATTAAAATGGGAGTGGAAAACTGGAGCACCAAAAGTGGGAGAATTGGGGAGTGATGGGAGAGTCATCTGTAACTGCTGTTATGGTTGTAAATCTAACTTTGCTTGCATCTGAACTGCGTGAACACAGAGGTCATCCCCCATATGGTCCACCCGTTAAAGGGGGACAGAGGGCCTCAGGATCAAGAAAACCTGGACCTTGCGACCCTGGAGTGCATGTTGTAAGTGATCTCTTTCAGAGATCAAAAGGGGGAATTATTAGATTATTCTGTTATTATATGTTACCTTATATATGTAATCAAAGTAGTTGAATTAGAATACTGCTGTAGATCACATTATACCCTTTAATATAGAGTGTGTGAGCTGTATGTAGTTTAGTTCTCATTATACTTTTGAGTTAACAGAACATATTCACATATTAGTTCATTAGATAAATGTGCATCACTCTGTATCCTTGATCTGCTGGGAATGTGTGACACTGTTTTCTTGACATGCTTAATTGTTGAATCATGAAGAGAAGGTTGTAAGCAGGAGACTCTGTGTCTAAAGACAGGGGAGATAGATAGACCACATTCCACACCCCCACCTTACAGAAAGCAGAGAAACAACTGCCGAGGTCATAACTTAGGCGCTGTAACAGAGAAAAAATGTGATGTTTTGGCTTTTACGACTAGCTGGGGGCCACTAGAGACTATAAAAAGCTGAGCAACCCGTCACCATTTTGAGACATGTGCCTGACCCTCTGGTAGCATCTCTCCCGTCCGGACGTTGTAATGCTCTTATTGTTGAATTGTATGGAAATAAATGATTGTTGATTGAGCATTTATACACCGAGTATTGTCCCTCCTTCAGCCCAAAGATTCAAAGAATTGCGTGTTTTCAACACCACAAAAACCTTGAATCTTGAAGTTTCACTCCTGATGTATTTAAGAACAGAAGCACTGTCTGTCCAAAACACAGAATCCAGAAGTTCCATCTGCAGCTCTTTCCTCCAGAGTACATCCAATCGACTGGCCATGGTTGCTGCAATGAGCTCCATTCTCGGGATGGTAAAGGATTTAAGAGGAGCGACACGCGCTTTTCCCATAACAAACGCACAGTGTCGTTCTGAACAGATGTTTTCAATCAGCAGATAGGTCACTGTTCCATACCCATCCTCACTGGCATCACAGAAATGGTGCAACTGAGCACTCGTGATTTCTCCAAATCCATCAGGTTTCAAACAACGACTCACTTCAAACTTGCTCAATAGCTGGAGCTGCTGGAGCCATGTTAACCATCTTTTGGAAAACAGCTCGGTTACATTATTGTCCCAGCCGATTCCTTCCTGGCATAGATCTCTTAGGATTTTCTTAGCAGTTAAGACCACAGGACTTAGCATTCCAAGAGGATCATAGATAGAACTGACAATTGAAAGGATTCCTCTTCTGGTGAGCGGTCTGTCCTTGAGCACAATCTTGAATTTAAAAGAGTCTGATTTTATACACCATTCCACGCCCAAAACTCGCTCGGTCATTGAGGAATCCAATTCCATGTTCAACTCTTTCATTCCTATGGCTCTGTGACTTTCAGGAATTGATTCCAGCAGGCGAGTGAAAGAATAAATGATGACTCTGCTCCTCTCTCGGAGTCAGGGGACATGTTGCATGTCATCTCGGTGTCTTGGTACGCAGTGGTGCGGTGATGATGTGCTGGGCAGGGCCAGTTCAGAACAGAGTCAAGGGCATCGGGGTGACGGCAAGTTAAATGTCCAACTGTTCCCTGTCTGTTGGTGATCCACTTTTTGAGCAGAAATCCTCCTTTGGCACACAAAGAAACCAACTCGTGGTACATTAACACTGCTTCCTCATCAGTTTCAACGGACACAAGACAATCGTCCACATAAAAACAGTGCAACAACTTCTTCACAGCTTCCTCACTGTAGAGATGTCCAAAGTCATCCGCACACTTTCTGAGTGCAAAGTTGGCACAACTTGGTGACGAAGTTTCCCCGAAGAGATGTACATTCATCCTGTATTCAGATGTTGGTTGTTCCAGATCACCTTTAGGCCACCAGAGAAATCTCAATAGATCTTTATCTTCAGCTGGAATCATGACTTGATGGAACATGGATTCAATATCTCCCATAATTACAACTGGCTCCTTCCTGAATCTTGTGATCACTCCTATTAAAGAGCTTGTAAGATCAGGTCCTTGTAAGAGTTGGGAGTTTAAAGATGTTCCCTGATAACTCATTCCACAGTCAAACACAACTCTGAGTTTCTTCTTGGTCGGATGGTAAACACCATGGTGTGGTATATACCACAGCTTGCCATCATTGCGATTGATCTCCTCTTCCGGGACCTTTTCAGCATAACCTTTAGCCAGAAGCTCATTCATGAAGACTTTGTACTCAGTATGAAACACTGTGTCTCTCTCAAATCTCTTTTTTAGAAAGCACAGACGTTGTTGAACAACTTTCTTATTGTTTGGCATACTGATACTGGCATTCCAAAAAGGTAATGCTATCTGGATATGACCACCCACATATTTGGCAGAGTTAGTCACTATTTCCAGAAATCTCTGATCCTCTCTTGACAATCCAACCTGCTCATCAACTTTGCTCTCAGGAAAGTCATTCTTGAACCGTTGCTGCCAAAGCTCCTCCAGCGTGACAACAGAAATTCTGTTGACTGTAACTTGTGGATGCTTCTGATCACTTGTAGCTTCACAGTTTCCTGAAAGTGGTCCATTGATGGTCCAGCCAAGCCTTGTCCTTATGGCATACGGTCCTCCATCAACACTACACACCACTTCCAGAGGTTCCAAGGCTTTGGGAATGTTTGTTCCAATCAGAAGTTCGATTCCTGCATTTATTTGAGGCAGGGTTATGTGTTTTAAATGTGCCCATCCTTCAATATCTCCTGGTGTTGTAATATTTCCCTTATGTACAGGCATGGACTCCTGTGTGTACACTTTTGGCAGTTCCAGAAATTCGTCACCACAAAGAGCGGCAACCTCCAGTCCTGATAAAGTGTTGCTGCTCACAACTCTTTCCTGGCCCATGCTTCTGAGGAGGATGTTTCCTTTCCTTCCCTCAAGGTGAAGTCTGCGCATCAGACTCTCAGTGCAGAAAACTGCTGTGCTCCCTTGGTCCAAAAAAAGCATATGTTGTAATAATGTTGCTTCCTTTCTTTGACTTTACTTGGACAGGCACAATGGGCAGTTTACAGTCCTGGTCTCCAGCCCCTGTAAGACCACTCGACACTAGTGTGCTCACATGCGGCTGCATGTTCCTGTCGGTCTTTTCAGAAGGTGAACTTTCTTTGTGCAGGATGGTGGGATGTTTCCAGCTGCATTTGGAACAGGAAATCCTCTTACGGCAATCTTTACTGATGTGTCCTATACACAAACAGCCAAAACAGATGCCATTTTCCTTTAAGAAGGTTATCTTCTTCTCATGAGCCATTTTTCCCAACTGTGCACAGACGTCCAACATATGTCTTCCTCCACAACAAATACAGACGTTCCTTCCAACCTGATTATTTTTCATTTCCATTTCCGCAGGCTTAGGTGTACTCTCCACAACTTGCATAGTGGTGGCAAAGCTTGTTCCTTTATTTCCAGGTCTGCCTTGATACTTGGCTTTACTCATTCCTTTTGTTGGTAAAGAAAGCGGAGAATCTTGAATATTACCGAATACAGGATCAGTTAATATTCTTATTTGCTTCTCCAAAAAGTCTGCAATATCCATAAATTTGGCTCTTCTTTTATGCCTTTCTTGCAGGTCACAAACATGGCTTCTCCATTTGTCCCTAAATTTATACGGCAATTTTTTAATAATGTTCACCATATTAGAAGGCATGTCCAAATCGCTCAGATGCTGCACCTCCTCCATTGCATTACAGCATCCCCTGAGGAACAAACTGTAGTTCTGAAGAGCTTTTACTTCCTCTGTTTTAATTGATGGCCATGAAAGTGCCTTGTCCAGATATGCAGCTGCGACCTTCTGTTCATCGCCATAGTGCTCCTTTAACAGTGATTTTGCTTTGCGATAACCACGATCTGAGTTCATTTGTTGACAGCTTCTCACCAATTCCTTTGCATGGCCTCTTGTGTACTGTTCCAAAAAATATAAACGATCGCTGTTATTCTTCGTATTGCACTCAACTGCATTCTCAAATGCTTTAACAAATGAATAATATTGAAGTGGATCTCCATCAAAATGAGGTATTTCTCTCTTTGGTAAAGAAAAGAGGCTTTGTTGTTGGATTAAGAGTGTTGTTATTTCATTTTGTTTAGTCATTACTCCAATAACATCATTTTGTGGTTCCGGTTCCACCATACCATTTGTATAACAGTCATTTTATTTTATTTATTGTGGACTTCAGGAAGCACACAGCTCCACTCCCCCCCATCATCCTGTCTGACACCCCCATCACCTCTGTGGACTCGTTCCGCTTCCTGGGTACCACCATCACCCAGGACCGGAAGTGGGAGCCCACCATCACTTCCGTCATCAAGAAAGCCCAGCAGAGGATGTACTTCCTGAGGCAGCTGAAGAAATTCAACCTGCCAACACGGACGATGATGCAATCCTACACTGCAATCATTGAGTCCATCCTCACCTCCTCCATCACTGTGTGGTACGCTGGAGCCACTATCAGGGACAAACAGAGACTGCAGCGTGTTGTGCGCTCTGCTGAGAAGGTGATTGGCTGCAGACTCCCATCTCTGCAGGACCTGTACACCTCCAGGACACTGCAGCGTGCAGCTCGGATCTCAGCTGACCCTTCTCACCCTGGACACAGTCTGTTTGACCTGCTCCCCTCAGGCAGGAGGCTCCGGTCCATTCGCACCAGAACCTCTCGCCATAAGAACAGTTTGTTCCCCTCTGCTGTCGGACACATGAACAATAACCGTATGACTGTTCCCACCACTAACACATGACCCTATGCTGTGTTCACTGCATCATTCCATGTTTGGCACTGATCACCACCTGCACTCATGTATATATCTATCTACTTAGCACTTTTAATTCTTATTTTATATTTTTATGACAGTATGTTTGCACTGAAGCACCGCAGCAATTTCCTAATGTTGTAAACCTGCTCAACATTTGGCAATAAACCCTTTCTGATTTCTGATTTTGTCCATTTGCATCAGATGGGTTTGAAGGAATAACTGAATATTGTCGAGGATGCTTATTTTGAGAAGATTCAGTCAGCACAGCTTGTTGCATGACACATTCCTGGGTTTTATCTTTTCTCCGGTTTTGAGTTTCAGCATTAGTCAATGAATTTTGTTTTGCAGAAATGTGAGGTATAAATTCTAATGCATCAACATTAAGGGTTTGTTTAGATCTTTCATGGGAAATGTATGAATTCATTCCATCTGAAACTTTTAAAGATCCTTTTTTGCTTGTTATACTTTGAGCTTTAAGGACATTTATTGTAGCCATTTTTTCAGCAATTTCAGTGTCCAATTTTAGCCTTTCCTTTCTTTTACGAAGACGTTCCTCCTCTTCTTCCAGTACATGTTTCTCATCCAATAATTTCTGCTTTATCATTAAAGCTGCCAACTCTGCCTCAGCTTTCATATGAACAGATGAAGTTGAAGATTTTGATGAAGAAGTTTTGTGGCTTTCAACATTTGAAACACTATCACTTGGCTTGATATCATCCTCCACTTCTGTCTCAGTATTTGATGTAACATTGTTTTCCAATAAATTGATTTGCTTTGGACAAACAGCAGAATTTTGTTCTCTTTGATTTATCCAGTTCTGAATTTCATTTAAAAACACATTGGTGTATTTCATGATACTTGAAAACCATTCCTCTTGTTTTATTACTTCTTCCTCTGGCACCAAAGACAACACCTCAACATGTGAACTTGAAGCCTTTTCACACAGTGCCTTTAAATCCACCAAATACTGCTTAATTTGAGAAAGATTTTCATTGTGTTGCAGGAACGCTTTCATTTTTTGTATTAGTCCTTTCATTTTATTAACATATATTTTGCATTCATTTTGTGATTTTTCGATTTTATTCAACAATGCCTTTCCAGTCATTTTTCTTTCTCTCTTTCCCCCAAAATCATTAAAGGAACAATCATCACCACCTGTTTGACTCATGATTTTCCCGTTTGTTTGTTCGATTTTTTATTTATTTATTTTAATCTTCAGTGATTATCCATTAAAACATATCCACTGGAAGCCACAATAGACTTTGACCATAAAATCCTTTCAACGTAACGGCACTTTAATTGTCCATTTGAACGTCATCCAAGCAGCATAATTAATAAGACGCAGCGCAGTCATCAATCCAAGAGCGCAGCCAAAAACGTTGCACATTTAACCAACATTCATTCCATTCAGTGTCTCCTCTTGAAACATCTCAGCGCTAATGCAATGTCGCTTCCTTTTCCACAACCAGACATGCACAGGTATTCTTACCTGCGCTCCTCAGAATTGCGTCAGGTGTGTCGGTGCTGCTGGGCTCACTCATTCAGATGCGCTGCACTTACTTGTGGCTTTCAGGTTCCTTGATCTGATTCCTTTGATCCTGCTTGCGGCTGGCTTCTCCAGAATGCCGTTTTTTGTTGACTAAAGATATAGCGACTTCCACAGTCGCTACAGGCCGGGGATGGAGCCTGCCTATTTGCCTGACGCGCTGTCAAAGTTACGCAATAATGCGAGAGATGGAATTGTTTGCTCGTTTAATTAAAGTGCTTTGAGAGTTTACAGAGTAGTATCATCGGCTCCTGATTCAAACTCTTACAACATCACAGGCTCTAATATAACGAAGCGAAACATGTAGTGCAGCGGTCAACAAAAACTACGGCTACCCAGCCCTCCTCTCTGTCAAAATCAAAACCCGTGAATGACAGAGTGACAACGCCCATTTATGTCACCGCTAGCACCCACGTGACTCCCATAACAACCAAACAAATAAAAACCCAGTGATCATCAAAATTCAATACATTCAATTATGGCTCCTACAAATATAAAAGTCTTCTACTTTATGATGGAAATGTTCTTTCTGGCTCAAAATGACATCATTTATCTGAATCTGTAGAAGAAGAAACAATCTCGGAAAGTCACTTTACTCTGTGTCTCACTGGATGTTCAAAGTTTTTAACAAAAGAGAAAAAGAGAAGCATTCTTTGATTTTAGTCTGTTAGCCCACAAGCTGAGTTTTTATCAGAGTCCTGCATGAGTCAGTGTTATTTCACTGACACCATCACAGTTTTACACACCTGTTCTGTATGACTTTGTCTCAGGTTTGCGGTGATATCCAGCACTCTGAGCTGATGGCAGATCTGGTCAGTCCACAGTAGCTTCAACCACTAAATTATCTCTAACACATCACCAAACCAAAGTCTTCCTGCTAAGAGTACATCAAAGGTGAAAAGCGAGCCTAGAATGTCATCATTTCTGCTCTCCTCTTTCTTCTTCTTCTTCTTCTGGACCGCACACATCTGTCGCTGCCCTACTCAGGTCGATCTAATGAAAATCAGCCAGAAATAATAATCAGAAATCCAAATGTAGAATTTGTAGAACAAATGACTGACCAGTGATTAGTGTTTTACAGTGATTACGACAGAAAGCCTGTTTCTGCCACTGCTGCCAAGCATTTGCTCTTTTCAGCTTGTTCAATTGTGGAGGTTTTTACATTCTTTACCTTACAATATAAAGCACCTTGAGGCAACTGTTGTTTTTTGGCACTATATATAAATATAAATGAATTGAACTGGTAGCAACTTTATGAATGAGAAAATGAAAACAAGTGTCAGTCAGCTGGTTCATGTCCAGCAGGTGGGGAGGAATCAGTGAGTCTGTTACTCCAGTTACTTACTGAGAGGTAAAGTTAAAGAAAACGAGTTTCCTTCATCGCACTAAACCTGCCCACTAAACATGACCCTGAATGAACCCATATGTAAAGGACTGTAGGTTTTAAGCAGGCTCACGTAATGGCAACACAATAGATGAGGAAAGTGGGGGAACTCTGACGACATCTAGTGGACATCTTGAAGATGACGGGTCTGAACAGAGAGCAATGCAGGTCTGTGGAGAAGATTGCAGCACACTGTGAAATATGAACTATGAATAATATCTACATCTGTAATGATGTAATCAAAATAGGCTCCATGTAGTTTAAGTTCTGTTACTGTACTTATGAAGCAAACTGCACACACAGAGTTGGCAAACATTGAGTTTACTTGCATTTAGGCAAAATGATATAAACACTTATCATGAGCCAATATAGCACATTTAACTGCTTTTATTTAGCAGGGATTACACAATACACAAAATAAGTCACAAAAAATTTTAATCAAATCTTGCAACATGTTGCTAAGAATAACCAGGACAACCAGGTCAAAGCCATACTGAAGTATAACCTTCATTAACATAAATCACAAAGAAAACATATTTAAATAAAAATTGTATACTTGTCTTGAACTTTTTTAAATCTTTAGTCCTGTGTATCAAAACTTATTTATTGGCTGATAAAAAGGAATCACATCATGGTTGTTACAAGGAACAAGTGATGAAAAACTCATTTTCATGTTTGTTTTCTTCTATACTGAAGAAGAAATACAAGTTTCTGTGGTAAATATTAAAAGAGCATCCATGTTCAATAAATATTTGTGTCACCTTTAAAGACCAATAAAAAAAATATCAAGCTTAGAGAAACATAAAGTCAGGGCTGGAACAAACAACATAGAGTGCCCTTCACTGCTGTGGACAGGAAATGTACCGTGACTTGGAGCATGAGGTCATTTTCTACCTCGGGTGCTGCAGTGATTTGGTTTGTCACTCAGGTGGATCCTTAGATGAAAATTCAGTCCTGATTTCCAACTGAATCTTTCCCCACAGGAGCTACAAATATATGGTTTCTCACCTGTGTGGATCCTTCTGTGACTTTTCATAGTCGACAAGTCTCTAAACTCTTTCCTACAGACGTTGCAAGAATACGCTTTCTCACCGGTGTGGATTCTCAAATGAGTTTCTAGTCCTGATTTCTTACCAAATCTTTTCCCACATGTGCTACAGAAATACGGCTTCTCGCCTGTGTGGATTCTCACTTGTGTGAACTCTCATGTGTCTCGTCAGGTTGGATTTACACTGAAAAGTTTTTCCACAAGTGTCACAGCTTACAGATTTTTTACTTGTATCAGTTTCACTCCGAGACTTATCTGTTCGGTTTTTGTGACGTCTCCTTTTCTTCAGCTCCGCATTTCTAGTTGATCCCGAGTCCACATGCTGGTTTTCTTCCTGTTCCTCAAGCTCTGGTTCAGGAAAGTTAAGAGCAAGGAGCTGGTCATCGTTTGGTTCTGATTCACTGAGGTCACTTTCCTCAAAACTAGAAGTCACCATAAAACTATTGATCTCCTGCTTCAGTACAATCTCCTCCAGCTCCTGACTGGTGCAGAGTTCCTCCTGTTCCTCTTTAATCTGTGGAGGATCTGGGTCCTCCTGGTCCAGACTTGAGTTCCTCTCCTGCTGATTGGCGACAAACTCCTCCTCCTTACAGGCAGTTTGCTGGTGGAGGTCTAAACGAACAATAAAAAAAATGTAATTATAGAAAAACACTTCTGAGAAGATAAAGTTTTAGTTAAAGTCTGTAATGAGGGCATGTTGCTCACATTTGCAGGTGAAATTAAAAGTGTGTAAAAATGAAGTTATTTGTGCACTCTGATGCAAATGAGAACTTGAGTTCTGACATTTTTCAGCAACATTAAGAGTAAAAAAAACCTTTCAAACAAAAAAGAACTCACTTATTACTGACTGACTGATGATCTATTTTGGAGTTGATCTCGAAACTGATCTACATCTTGATATTTTTCAAAATAATCTTCACTATTGGGGGTGGCTGTAGCTCAGGCGGTAGAGCAGATCATCTACTGATCGGTTCGATTCCCGGCTTCACCTAGTCTGCATTTCAAATATCCTTGGGCAAGATACTAACTCCAAGTTGCCTCAAGTTGCTCTTTGATCTGTGGAATGTGTGTCTGAATGTTGGTAGAAAGCACTAAGAAAAATGTGCTTGTGCGAATGGGAGTGAGTGGGTGAATGCACAAGTTTTGTAAAGCGCTTTGAGTGCTCAAGATTGAGTAGAAAAGCGCTATATAAGAACCAGTCCATTTAAAACTCCCTGTCATGTTTTCACGAATACACATTAAATAGATCTGACTGATACAAACTGTAGGTTTAATATTAATGTTAACACTTCAGAAAAGCGATTACAGTTTTACCGCTGGTCTGTAAATCTTTCTCAGGTTTCCAGATGTTATGCAGCTGTCTGAGCCGCTCTTCCCCGCTCCAGACGACGATGCCTTCATCCTCGTGTTTCACTACAAGCTGTTCTCCCTCTTGACTGATGCAGAGTTCCTCCTGTTCCTCTTTGATCTGTGGGGGATCTGTGTCCTCCTGGTCCAGATTGAAGTTCCTCTCCTGCTTCCAGACCTGCTGGCCAGCCAGATCTTCCTCCTCCTTACACTTCATGTTGATGTGGGACTTGAGGAACAAAGTAAAAAGAAAAAGATTAGACAGGTAAAGGTGCAGCCTCAGTCAGCAGGGCTGTACACTGTGAGCATGTTGCTCACATATGTGAGAGAGGTTTGTACAAATGTTTCAGAAGCACCATGTGACTCCCTCTCTTTGTTGGAAAGTCTTATTAATTCACTTTATAACTATTACTTTGAAGATAAATTTCTACCATCACAAAAATATTATGACCTCTTTAAAAACAAACAACGGCAACTACATGACTTAAATTCCATGTTTAGATGAAGGTAATGGTCAATGCCTTTTGACAGGGGAAAAACCTCCACACAGAAGAATCTTACTTGGCTGAATCATAAATTATTCACCATGATTAAAACTGCAGATGAGCAATAATCTGCATTTTATTTTAGCCAAAGAGGAATGTTTCTGTTTGTCTGTGATCTGACTTTTTCTGCTGGGTCCAAATTTCATTTTATCCTGTGTAAGTTTGTTTCTCTTCCTGTTAACTAGCAAAGTCAAAATCACCTTGATTCATTTAACTTTAATTCAATTATAAATGTAATCATTTTATTGAACAATTAATTTCATTTCAATGAAAAACAATTACTTAAAAGAAAGAGATTAAGTTGGAGAGAGACATGTGGCCATCTTTTAGTGAGTTAGACCCTGATTAAGGGCTATTTTTAAAAGTAAAGCCCATCTCTCAAAGTCCCTGCCGGCCTGCCTCCACCTCGGGAAGTCTGTGGGTGCAGACGGAGGTGAGGAGCACCACAGGCGGCAGAGAACTGTCTGTAGCCCCGGAGTGAGGCGTCGTGAACCGAAGCAGACAGCGAACTGTGGCACAGTGCAGAAAACCGAAGCTTTCCCTCCCTGTTTGGTTTTGATGTGTCTCATGAAAGTCTATTGTTAAAAGTTGACCTTTAAAAAAAACGGACGCACTTGTTTGATTAGCTGCTCTCTGATTTTAGCCTGTTAGCTTACAGACTGAGCTCAGATCGTTCCTGTGTTAGTTCATTGAGAACATCACAGTTTTACATACCTGCTGCGTGACTTCATCTCGGGTCTCCGGCTGATATACAGCAGTCTGAGCCAGTGGCGGATCTCATCATCCTGGACGACTGTTTTTAATGTTTTTAACCACGGAGATTTCTTCTGCATCATCAGTCTCTCATTGTTAAACTCTCCCAGAAACTGAAGACAGTTGTGCCATTTCCGCGCTTCTTCTTCTTCTATTGAGTAGACGGCAGACTACACATGTCCAAGGGTAATACTGTCCTCCTCAGGCCATTGGCATCAAGTCAAAGCCTTAAAGTCTGGTACTTTGCGCATGGTCATTTTTTACGAACAGCAGAATCACAAGACAAAGCGTGCCAATGTTTATACTTTTCACTGTGACTGCCAAATAGATGAAAAAGTAGATGTTAAAAAACAACTTATAGTTTTGTCATTGGGCTGGTAGAAAGCTATGAGTTTCTGTCCCTTTGTCTGACCTTAGAGACTTATTTTAAAAGGAAACATTACAATCCTTTAAAGCAAGTATTTTCACATCTGTTCCCCCCTCTGTACTTAGCTTTTTTGTTGTCATGTCAGTAATTGTCCAGTTGATGGCTCCCTTGGATCACAAGCCTGTCTCATGAGTCCAAGTGAATATATTCTTAATAAACAGCTTTGAAGAATTTGTGACCAACTTTGTTTAATTCGGAACATCATCATCATGAGTCAAACTCACTCTTGGATCTACAAAATATTTAACAAAAACAAACATCACTGAATCATAAGGTATTTGCTCCAACTCTTAGTCCAGAAACACATGAGTGAACTAGATCAGCTGCTCCTCCAGTTCAGCTGTGGATTTATATCATTATTTATATTTGTAAAGTGGATATGCAGTTTTTCAGTACTAATATAAGCATTTTATATCATTGCTTTATTGACAGATGTTTGGTGTTCAAGGTCAGGCATCAGTTTGAAAAAAACAAACAAACACACTGAGTTGAACTTGAACTTCCTACTGACAAAAACTAAAATTGGTGCAAAAATAACCAGAAACATATAAGAAGCATCCTGGAGGTGCTGCAGACAAGATAGGACCAATAACATGTCAACAGGAAATCCTTTTTACTAATTTGTTTATTTCTTTTTAGATTTTTACTCTCCATTTTAAGCCATGATGTTTGCTGATACTGTGTTCCTACTGTTTGTTCTCATTAATAGTTCTGTTTTTAACATTCTGTGCTGAAGCTGGAGGAAATGTTTCTACAGTGTCAGATGATACAGCTCCAAACTAAATAAGTGACTAACTAACGATGCTTTAATACACTTTACTATAAATTATGATATAGTGCACTTTCTTAAAATTTCTTATTGCTCTGTAATTAATTGTTTTCTTTATAAATGTACAAATGAGAATAAAATCTGTGTGATAAAGGAAGGTCTGTAGACTTCTCTGTTAAGATCAGTGAAGAGAAACAACAACATACAAATACCTAAGAAAAATATTCAGTAAACATTTAGAAGATAGAGAAGTTTATGTTGTCATGTGGAGAAATTTTTCAAATAAAAATATCCATAAGCATTGATAGTCTCCATGGCTGAACAGACACAGGAAAGAGCTCCACCTATAAAACGTAAAAACATCAAGACAACATGTTGAAGATGTCGAGGTACTGCCCATAATGTTTGACTGACATCTGATTTATGTGCAGCACATAAATACCACAATAATGATGGAGAGAAACTAAAAGGGAACTAAAATACAGATTTAAACTTACAACAATATGAAAGACTTCAGTCTATTTCACTTTAATCAACTCAGCAGTGGCTCCATAGTAAAGCCTCAGTCCAGCATAACAGTAAAACATCAGTCCAGCATAGAGCGGCTGAGTGAATGTGGTCTGGACTCTGTGGAGGAGAGTCATGGTTTCAGAGACGCTGTAGAAGGACAAAATACCTGCTCTGTGATCCAGGTACACTCCTACTCTGGAGGAACGAGGACCTGAGACACGAGTTTGGATGTTGTTGTACCAAAATGTAAAACTGTTGTTGTTACAATTTAATGACCAAGATTTGTCATTACGTCCAAATTCAGATTCACCTCCTTTTCTGCTGATATTCTTGTATGCGACTGCTACATAAACTCCCCCTCTCCACTCCACCTCCCAGTAACAACGTCCAGTCAGACTCTCTCTACTCAGGACCTGATACCATCCAGTGAATCTGTCTGGATGATCAGAATAAGACTGTTGTTGATTCATTAATGTTGCTTTTCTGTTCCCCTCTGATAATAACAGCCATGTGTTTGCTGTGTTTGGATCCAGTGTGATTTCACGTGAATATTTTAAGAATCCAGCTCTGGTCTTTGGCTCTGGTTGTGACAGTAAAACATCCACTTCAGTGACTGTCAGTGAGATGTTTGTCCATTCCTCTCTCAGAATGTCCTGTAGTTTATCTCTGACCTCTGACACAGCTGCTGTCACATCCTCAAAGTAGCTCAGAGGACGGATATTGATGCTGGATGAGTCTGTAGACTCACTGAGTGCTGACAGTGAGGGGTAGTTGTGTAGAAACTGGATGTGATCCTCTGTGTGTGAGAGCTGCTTCAGCTCAGCATCTTTCCTCTTCAGCTCAGTGATCTCCTGCTCCAGCTTCTCCTGAAGCTCTTTGACTCGACTCACTTCAGTTTCCTGCTGGGATCTGATCTGCTGCTTCACATCAGAGCTTCTTTTCTGGATGAGATGGATCAGCTCAGTGAAGATCTTCTCACTGTGCTCCACTGTTTGATCAGCAGACTGATTGATGGCCTCCACCTCCTGTTGAAGCAGCTTCACATCTTTCTCTCTGTCCTGGATTCTCTGCTGGATGTTTTGTCGACTCACCTCCAGCTCTCTCTGCCTCTCAGTCCTTTCTGCTGCAGCTGAGACTGTGTCGTGGCCTTTATGTTCATCCACAGAGCAGAGATAACAGATACTCTGCTGATCAGTACGGCAGAACATCTTCATCACCTCATCATGACGAGAGCAGATGTTCTCCTGGAGCTTCTTGGAGGGCTCCACCAGCTTGTGTTTCTTGAATGTAGGTGAATCATAATGAGTCTGAAGGTGTTTCTCACAGTAAGATGCCAGACAGAATAAACAGGACTTGAAGGCTTTCATTTTTCTTCCAGTGCAGACATCACAGGCCACATCTTCAGGTCCAGCATAGCAGTGATCAGCAGGAGCAGCTTGGAGTCCAGTCTTCTTCAGCTGCTCCACTAAAACTGCTAACATGGTGTTTTTCACCAGGACAGGCCTCGCTGTGAAAGTCTGTCTGCACTGAGGGCAGCTGTAGATTTTCTTCTTTTCCTCTTCATCCCAGAAGCTTTCAATACACTTCATGCAGTAGCTGTGTCCACAGAGAAGAGCCACCGGATTCTTCAGTAGATCCAAACAGATCGAACAAGAGAAGGTTTCTCGGTCCAGCTGAACACTTTTCTGCGCCATTTCACCCAACAGTGTCAGTGACTGTGTGAGTTTCACTTCCTCAGAACTGAAACTGCTCTGATCTAAACAACATAGGTTTCTGTAGCGAATGGGATCTGTCAGCTCTTATACGTCACCACATGTTGGTTGCACCCATCTTCAAACTGCAGATCAGAAGGGGAGGGAACAAGGGAACATGTGGACAGAGAGGAGGTGCTGAGTTAGAGAGCAGGAAGAGGGAGGGTTATCAGACACTAATTCAATCCTGGAACATGTGAGCCTGTGAGTTTTTCATTTAAAAATAGCACTGCTCAGCCTTTAAAGTTGTTAAATAACCTTAACATTTAAAAGACAATCTTTTTATGTAAATTAGTTTAAATTATCATTTTAGTCATTACAGGATATCAAATACTGCAGCTGAACTAAGAAATTGTTGTAGAAAAAAGCAATAAAAGGTCGTTCCCCCTCTGTCCCCTCCTGGTCACCTGTGCCTCAATTTTATGAGATGAGATGGATCAGCTCAGTGAAGATCTTCTCACTGTGCTCACTGTTTTATCAGCAGACTGATTTTATTCCACAACCTAGACATCCACATTACTCACACTCTCATAACACATACATATAGGGCCTTGGGATCGGGCATGTTATACGGTGTCCAGAGGACGGTCTTTGTATTCAACCTCACCTCTGGCGCTGGTGCCTATGGAGCGCCAGGACTGCCATAATGAATTAATTAAATACACCATTAAATAATGAATTAAATGTGGCAATAATTAATTAAAATTGGAATTAATTAATTAAATAAATAGTTATGACACATGTAATTAATTAATTATTGACACGTTTAATTAATTATTTATGTATTTCACATTTTAATTAATTATTCATCCATCCATCCATCCATCCATTCGCTTCCGCTTATCCTTTTCAGGGTCGCGGGGGGCGCTGGAGCCTATCCCAGCTGTCATAGGGCGAGAGGCGGGGTACACCCTGGACAGGTCGCCAGTCTGTCGCAGGGCCAACACACATTTAATTAATTAATTATTGACACATTTAATTAATTATTTAATGATATATTTATTTATTTCATTTTGGCAGTCCTGACGCCTGGCTCTCATCTTGAAATAATTTTATCTGTCAGCCTCACCCATCAAACTCAGGGGGCGGGGTTAACGCTGATCAAGTCAAAACCATTGCTTAGGCCTGGTGGCCATTGTTTCTAGCACACAACAACCGGCATGTGGAAGCTAACAGAACTGAACTTTGAAAAACCCTGTTTGTGTGTCCCCAAATACCGTTTTAATATTTTTTTAGCCGAGAATGTAGTGGTTTAATCTTCATGTGTCTGGTCGGTTTGTCAAGATACAGCCTCTTTGCAAAAGTGCTTCGATGATTTCGGAGACGTCTGCCCAGTCTCACGGCAAAGCGTGGGATAGACCCGCTCGCCTCGCAAGCAATCCCACCGACAAAGCGCAGGCCCCGGTACACAGCTGTAGTAACCCCCGCTGACTTCTTTTACTGAGGTTATATTTATCGGTGTTTTATTTCCTGATGTTCTTATGTGTCCTACGTGTTTCAGTCGCCAATTCTGAATTATAACTAACATTAAAAACATGTTTAAGGAGGAGAGAGAGCAAATAAATCTGTTTAACATCTGATCTTTGGGTTTTTGTTCAGTAATCAGCGTGACCTGTGTATAAACGCATAAAAGAGATAACGTTGGTGTTTCTGTCATGTAGTAACTGCTGGCTTTAACTGTACAAAGGTTGTTCGACACTATGAAACACATACAGACTTCATGATGTTCGGCTAATATTTTTATTGTGAATATTAATCATGAGGGTAAACGGCCCTGTACACCACGGAGCGAGGTCAGCATATCCACGATATGCAGAGTTTCCCAGCTGACTAACTGCCAACTATTCCAGAGACGTGAAAATATACAGCATAAAGAAAAGTGTAAGAGACCCAGCAGCAGATTAGAATAACAGTTATACATTTAATAAATCACCAAATGAATCCAAGAAACGAGCAAACCTGTTCCGACAATTTGAGTTTGTGTTCCCTCAGCTGCAGACTCGCTGCTGTTTAAATGTTTGAAAAGGAAGATTAGATATAAACAAACGTCAAACGTAGACTCATTCTGCCTTCACATTTGATATGAGGCCACACAGTAAAAAACTGTCAATTTTACACTTAGAGAGTTGATTTTAACTCTGTTTCAGATAACATTTGGTCCCACTCAAAATTAGGGTAAAATTTACTCTATGGCCAGTGTTAACTTTTTAGTGTTAATTCTACTCAGTTTAGTGTCAAAATTAACAACAAAATGTGTAAAAATATTTAACACTGAGGGTTATTCACACTGTTTAGAGTAATATGATTTCACTTTATAGAGTTATTTTTAGTCCAAGTTCACTCTAATGTGTAATAATATTTCATTTTCATTATTTTTTCATATTTATCATATGATGCTATATTTCTAAATGGCTGTGATCTATCCTATATTATGAAAATAACTACAAACATACAGGTTACAGTAACAGCATTTATTAGCATAACAAACTCTTACAAATGACAGTAAGTAATGACAGTTGTCATTCACTCCATACGACAATTGTATGTCAAAAGGCCTGGGATAATGCAGGCTGTCAACATGAAAGACAACTAAATCTTGCTTTGTCCTGGTCAACTCATAAGCATGGAAATGTTCTTGAAAGGCTACTGTACATAATGGCAAAATGAGAAGTACCAGTTTCTCATGTATTATCAGAACTGACTCAATCTGGTAAAACACAGGCATTTCAGACACTACTTTGCCACAAATAACCAAATGCGGGCGGTAAACAATACCATTCTGTTTAGCCCAGTTCACTTTCATAACTTGAACTCTATTGGGCAGTTGCATTGCTATTGCAATTCCAGAACCTCCTTTTACCATATCTAAAGACACCATTTTTCCTGGACCAATGTCTAACCGACTAAAGGTTGTTGAAGATTGCCAAATGTATGCCATATAATTCTGGTGTTTTTTTGGCCAGCGTTTTGGTGATATTTTTGAATGATTTGAGCAGTTTCTTGAAAAAATTGTGCTTACCTTCATAGCGCATGCACCAACTATGAAGTACAGGCCCTATTTTTTGGATGCAGCGAGGATAATGGATAAGAAAATGGTGCTTTGGTAAAAGTTTTTTCTGGGGATACAACATCTTGAACAGTTTGTGGTGTTCCACAATCAAATGTTTTAAATATACACACATACCTTGAGATAACATAGGAGAAAATACAATGTTAACTATCTGTAGTAATAAAAGTAGTAGGCCCCGATGTTGGTCAGTAGAGGTTACCAAATCTCCAAACATGAGGGGAACATTCCTCAGTAAGCACCATGTCTGAATAGCATTCAGTCCCAGATCATTAGACTCTCCACCTAAATTCACAGCTACTGGCCTATTGTTTTTCTCCATGAATCCATAATCAAAACTTTGTATTCTCAAATTCACTTCTCCCAATGTAAGATGTTGTTCTTTTAAATACAAAAACAATAACTTCAGTTTGTACTGGGCCACTCCTTCCAAAACATCATGCATCACATCAACTGAGAAGTTCTCAGTTGTGTGAAAATATGTCAGTGAATTCAATAAGCATGAACTCTTTACACCAAAAACATAAGGAAGCAATGGATTATTAGACATTTCCTGACAGTGAGCAGTGTGGTTGTCTTTGGTGCGCAACACTATTTTGGGGGAATCTTCAGAGAATTCTGTTTGAAAGTCATCTTTATCAGCTAAACAAAACCTGCAACAGTACCTTGCACTGAAAGACTCCACCAGACCAAACAAGCTATGTAAGCCTAAATTATCACCAGTGACCTGTACCACACTACCACGAACATAACCACCGAATAGTGGAATCTCAATACCATCGCTCTCTAACACTTTAATGTCTCGAACAATAGGAACAAGAATTTCACTAAAACCATAACGTTTCAGATCTTGTGCATGAAATAAGGCACAAAGGTGTATGTTGGCCAAAAAAGAATTCCATTTGGGAGAGAAGTTTCTTAAGGTAAAATATACTGCACCCAACTTGTGAATACCTCGCTTGGAACCAAGAGGATTTGCAACCTCAAAGTCATCATAGAACATTTGGATCTGAACTGTGTGCTTTTCTGTTGAAAAAAAGAGGGCGTGTCTTCAATAGAGATCCATCACAAATATCTCTGCGTCTTGAATCACAAGTGTCTGATTTTTTCAACATTTCTCCAACATGCTGACTCTTAAATATTGATTCCAATGTTGATAAAACTGGAACATACATGAATTTATCTTGAACAACTGCCTGATCATATGTTCCAGTCTTTTTATTTCGCCTTGTGTCAAATCTTGAGCCAATTACACATTCAACTGGTTCTACAGTTTCCCACTTGTCTGATAAATATTTTGACCTCTTGTACTCAGAATTAAGAACTGAGAAAGGATTCTCTAACTCATCAAAACATGCTTCAACTTTCTTGCACATTTCTGTTTCTCTTTCATTACTAAATACATGCTTAATGACTGTTTCTTTAGCATGTTGTTGGATATCTTGAACAATCTCTTCCATGGAATTCACTACAGAATTCACTACACTTTGGCCTACACCTGCTGCCTTTAGATCAGAAATAACAGCTGCACAACTATTTACAAGGTCTGCTGAAGATAATTCCGACTCAGCCTCTAAATCAGGGGTGTCAAACTCAAATACACAGTGGGCCAAAATTCAAAACTTCCTCTAGATATAAGAATGAATCTTTTTTTATGGACTCAAACAAGTTTTGCTGAAAACCTGAATATGGAACAAGCAAAGCTTAATACTAAACAATATATATATATTAACTGTATAATACCAGTAGGCCAGCTCTAATAGTAATTTGGTATGGCTTCGCGGGCCAAATGTAATCAGGCTGCGGGCCAAATCTGGCCCACGGGCCAGAGTTTGACACCTATGCTCTAAATGTTCAGGCACCACATCAACATTAGCAGTAGTACTTGTGTCCGTAACACTTTGAACTGGTGAAAAATCTAGTTCTGCAGAATCAAATGAACTGCTTACGTGGCATTTGTTCAGGTGCTTTCTAAAGCCAGAAAAACTACTAAAAGAACGTGAGCATCCCACTTGGCCACATTTGAGATATAGTGTCCTCCCAGTACAGAGACCATGAATTACCTTAAGGTGTTTTACAAGGCTGTTTGGTCTACCATGATCACTTTTGCAAAGAAAGCACTTCATTATTTTGATCTCAATGGATACTAACGCACCATTCTTGCTCGCAACTCTGGGAGTTTCCTTTGTTTCCCCAACATCAATGTTGTAAATGGTTGTTTGCAGAAAAGTGAAAAAGTTGGTCAGGGATGAACTGTATGACGTATCAAAGACATAATGGGCCTTAAAGAGTTCATCAAGGGCTCCTACTGAACCTGTTGCTTTACATGGAAGTGCATGCTTGTCAATCACAATGAAGAAGGTGTGGATGCTGCTTCTTGTGGGTCCCTGAGCAAGAAGGTAGGGCTGACTGCTTCGGGTGATGTTGTCTAGATGCTGCTGTACACTGGTTCCAGCCTACAACAACACATTAAACAGCAGTATTTAGTGACTATCCCATTAGATTAGATCACCTTACTGTACATTACAATGGCGGTGATGGAATATATATTTTAAATAACATACCTTTAGGAATTTGATGAGGTTATCGACAGCTTGAGATGCAGACATCTTTCCTGGTCTCTTTCACCCTTGTGCAGATGGCGGTAGCAGATGTAGCAGCAGCAAGATAGCAGACATGTCACTGTCCCAGCCTACAGACGAATAAACAAAGAATTACTCCAAAAATACATTCGATAGACAGAATTGCCTATATAACCAACAATGGCAAATAAAAACAGTCAGTCATACCATTCTCAACTTCAGTAGCTGACTCAGCATTGCACATCAACTCCAAGAGCTCCGAGGTGGGTACAAGTCCATGACTTTCCTTTACAATCTTTGATTTGAGATCGATGGGCCACCTCTCCAAGAATTTGTTGGCAGTGACCTCATCAAACAGGAGTCTGAAATCTTGTTCTATCTATAATGCAAAAATAGAAGATAAGAGGTGTAATGAGTGAAATTGCAAGCTGCATGGAATATTTCAGTGATTCAACAAATGAAGATGTCTTACCAGTCCTGGTGTGTCCAGAAACCGCGGGAAGACTATGAAGACATCTGCTGCATTCTTATCATCGCTGACCATTGAATGCCGATAAATGAAGGTAGCTTTCATCTTTTCACGGATAGTGTCTTCATCAGCAGAGTGTCTCAAAAGAGCAATAGCTGCTTTTACATCCTCATCTGATAACACTGTCTCAGTGGTGAGTGGTCTGGATCGACCACGGCCTGGCCCGCCAACTTAAGAAAAAACAATTTGATTGACTCCTGCCTACAAATTAGATCAGAATCATTTAAATCACAAGTGAACTTACTTTTAGGAGATTTGGAAAGTGAGACACTTCTTTCCTCTGCAGCTTTTCTTTGAATTGTCTTCAACCGCCACGCAAGGTATCCTGAACCGCTCTCTGGATCATAGTAATGTTCTTATGTAATTAAATACAAGCAGAATGTTATCAACATTTCTGAGGGCAACTATGTGTTTAATGTTGCAAAGTCCCCTTTACTTACATATCCATGTTGTGAATATGGGTCTTCCAGATATGGAAACAGAGCAACAATCCCCTGCGCATACATCACTCTTACACTTTTAGGGGGAGATGTCCTAATGTATAAATTCAGTGATGACCGTCACTCAATTGGCATTGAACATCACAATTAAAAATAATACAATACTAAAAATGTTTCTTTATAGACTACATTTATGATTCTTACCCATGTGCTTCTGTCATCTCAGCAGCAAGTATGTTTATCATCTGTCTTCTAGTTGCATCTGTCAGAGATTTGGTTTTTGCATACTCTTGTATGATGTGTTCACCACCAGGCTTTGTTGTTAGGATTTTTTCAATCAACTTAAATAGACATAAAATATGAAGTCAGAAATTTTTTAAACCTTGAGAAAAACTGGAAAACGATTACATAAAAACACTTCACATCAAACATGCAAATTAGACTAACAATGTTCACTACCCACAGCTTTTGCCTCATAGTTTATATGGCATGGCCTTTTAGGTTGTCTTCCTTCAGTGGTTGCTGCTTCTTCAGGAGGTTCACACATTGTGAAGTTTAGAATGATTGTATCATCCGATGGAGAAGATGATGATGACAGAGATACACCTGTGCATTAAGGAACATGACCAAAGCAGAAGCATTAAATTTAACTGTTAATGCTTCAATCTCAACCTTTAAATTTCATATAAACATATACGTATGTGAGTGATTACCAAGTTCTTCATTGCTCAGCATGACTCGGAAGGTTACAGGTGACCCCTTCACTATTTCTTCAAACACCTCTGCGTCTACTTCTGTGTCAGACTGGTCAAACACCTTCATATCTAGCTGTCTGCCTTCTGGTATGTTAAATTTTAGGCACACTGAAGTAAGGTAAGAGAAAAGAAATGTTACAGAAATTGTTAAAAAAAAAAAAAAAGGCCATGCATTTTCTTATCAAATGGTAGAGTAAGGCTATGTCTTCACAAAATATTGATGAGATGAAGCTTAAGAATATAGGTAATTCTCATTCATTGTTGAAGTAGAAACAATTATCAACTTAGGTAGTTGACTTAGAATATAATTAAGCTTGTTTATTGACCAGGTAAACGTTGTTATCTTGTTTTATCCTGATATTCTAACCTTCTTTCATGAAAGCATCAAATGTCAGGGCCCTATTTCAGGAAGCCGGTTTAGAAAACTCAGAGTGAAAAACGATACTCAGGGTTGAGTAACCCCGAACTGTCCAACTCGGAATATTCGGTTTCAGAAAGGCTGATAACAATCAGTTCAATCAACGCGGAGTTGCTTTAACCCCAAGTCAAGCGCGCGCACGAGGATACATAAAGCCCTGATTAGTGGAGCACAGATTAAGCGAGTCACCATGGAGACGGAGGGAAAGAAGGCGCGGTCAATGTATTTTACAGCGCTTGAGGCCGAAATTCTGATGGCAGCATATGCCGATAACATGCAAATTTTGCGGAAAAAAAGTAACACAGCCTCAGCTGCAAAACAAAGGGAGCATGCATGGCAAAACATAGCCGACAGAGTCAATGCGTGAGTGTTACTTTAAACATTGATCTAGGGATTTCCACCCATTTAACACGTTATTTTATTTTATTTTTTATTTTATACATTTTATTTTGTGACGTGATGTGAGCGCAGGTGCAACCCAACAGGCCCCAAACGTTCCTGGCAGCAAGTAAAAATGAAATATAAAAATATAGTCCAAACAGGTAAGGTGTAATTGTATTATGAGCCATAGTGCTTGGTCTGTTTGTCCCATGTAAATCAATTGCAGTTAGAGGCTACATTAATTTTCCTTCTGTAAGCACTTATTGAAATTATCTGAGCACATTACAAGTACATATTTGCTTACTCTGTATGCTCAAATGTGACCCCGTTATAGCCAACAGAAAAAAAGCGGAGGCCCGAAAAACAGGTGGGGGTCCTCCACCACCACCACTCACAGAGGCTGAGCAGTTGGCCCTCAGCCAAAACAGTGGGCGCCCTGTGGCTGAAGGCATCTCTGCGGGGACATCCTCTGAGTCAATAACCCCGCAAGACACAAGTGCCTACATAAGAGGTAAATTCAAAATAATACATGATGTGCATACATCCTTTCTTCACAGTCACCTTTGCAGTGCTACTCATTCATTTGATAAACTCTTTACCATAATGAATTATTTTGTAGTGAAGTTATTTTCCTACTGATTTTGCCTTCCCTCAGTCTTGGCTGTCTTTGAGAGCATAATGACAATGAAGTGTAAGGTGATTGGTATATGTTTGTTAATTGCCATTTGGTCCCTTGTAAGTTATAAGTGACCTGTATAAACCTCATATTCTATCAGTTGATGGTGATGGTGTACTGCATCTGGTGCAGCCTCCTGTTGAGCCAGACCAACATGCAGTTATGAGTACTCTTAATACTCCACAGATTATATGAGTTTACAGTAGAACAGCAATGTTGTTAATTTCTTTACTACAGGAAAATAATGAAGAAACATTGACAGCTGTTACAGAGGAGGAAGCAACAGAGACACTTTATGAGGTTTACATCTTACAATGGAAAATATAACAATTGAATAAAATGTGGTACTATAATAAAACCATGGACTTTCTATGTCTCTAACAGAGTGATGATGGAAATGAAGAGGAAGAGGGTCCAGCCACGTCTCCAACAAACCTTTCCTCAGTAAGATGTTCAGCACTGATTTACAACCAACCTAAGTAGGCATGTACTATGAATGTCAATGCTATTTTCTGTGTTTCAATAGCTCCCTGTAAAGCAGCTGTACAAGACCCATTTGATCAAGAAAATAAAAAAATGTGACTTGGAAATGGAACACTTCAAGCAGCAGATCCAAAAGACCAAGATTGAGATTTTACTGCTAGAACATCAGTTAAGGGTGGGTGAAGTGGTCAGAGATGGACGAATTATTTCAGTGTTATATACTTATACATAATAATATACTTATTAATACTTTGTGTACAGGAAATACAGGCGACCAATAAAGCCAGTTGAACAAAAAATCTGTTTATTCTTCTTTCAACATGTTGAGATGATGGGTCAAAGGAAATGATTGTGACATATGGTGTCTCTGACTGCTCTTCCATCTTGTATGTCCGTGGGAGGGTCAGGATGTTCATGGTTTGGATCACTGCTGATGTTTGGTTCAGAAGGACAGTGTTCTCCTCTAATTGTGGCAATGTTGTGAAGAATCACACATGCCACAATAATGTCACATGCCCTTTCTGGGGTGACTCTGAGTCTTTGAAGGCACTGGAACCGGGCCTTAAGCATTCCGATAGTCATTTCAACTCTGGCTCTTGTCCTGCAATGAGCCAGATTATATTGCTGCTGTGGGCCCGGTTCAGGGTCAGGGTAAGGGGTAAGCAAATAGGGTAAACATGGATACCCCCTATCACCAAGCAAGTAGCCAGTGAACTCTCCTAAGACAGAAGGATACACTTCAGTTCAAATGTCCCTGTAGCAATTGGTCTTTATATATTTTAAAGTATTTTCAACTCACCATGTCCAAATTTTGTGCTCAGTGTACATTCACGAAAGATTCGTGAGTCATGAACAGAGCCTGGCCACTTGGCTTCCACATTTGTCATAATGTTGGCAGCATCACATATGATCTTCACAGTGCAGAGAACACAAATTAGCATCCATTACTATAATGAAATAATTTGTTAGTTTGAAATGCTACAGGGAACTATGTACCTGTACATTAATGCTGTGGAAAGACTTCCTGTTCACATAGTCTCCTTCATTTACTGAAGGAGCAATGATTGGAATGTGAGTGCCATCTATACAGCCAATCACGCCTGGGAACCCTGAAAATAAATGTAAAATTTAAGTAGTAGTTCAAGTATCACCACATCATGAATTGAGTTTTGTTCATCCTGATACCTGCAATTTTGTGGAATCCCTCTTTGATAAATCTTGTGGGTCTATGACCGGGGAACACCACAGACGAGTACAGGAGACGTTTCAGTGCAACTGTAACATTCCTGACTGCCCGACAGACGGTAGTCTTGGAAACGTGCTCAGCGTCACCAATATTATACAGAAAGCTCCCGTTTGCAAAAAAACGAAGTGCAATATGTACAGAACTGAGAGGATGTCCGCGATGTGTCACATGAGCAATATTAGGCCTGAGGATGTTATTCAAATGAATTATAGATTGTGCTGAAAAACGGTAACGTTCACACAGAAAATCATCAGGAAATGATCAAATGTCCAAACGCGCTCTAATCACTCTCTCCCGGCGGAGAGCTCTGCGGAGAATTTGGGCTTCAACATCTACTGGCTCTTCGAGGTAGGGGCACGCCATGTCCGACACTTCCTACTGTCAGGTTTCCGACAAAGAGGCGGAGACAGTCAGGGTTAGTTGTGGTAAACCTGCTAGGGGGCAGGTTAGCTTCACGGAGTGTGTCGTCATAGTGACTCACTCAGGATTCATCTGAACTCGCTTTGTGAAACCGAAAACCCAGAGTTTTCGTTAACTCAGGGTATACTTACTCAGAGTTTGCACTAAACCGGCTTTCTGAAATAGGGCCCAGGTCAGACAGCCTAACATACTTCTGCTCCCCACCAAACAAAACACGCAGCAACATATTCTGTTCACAAAACAAAAGAGAAAAAAATAATAAAGGAAAGAGTTTAAAACTGTGGATGTACTTTAGAGCTTTAGTTTTTATACAAAATAGAAGCAGTTAAAAGTCAATATTACTTAACAGCTACAGCATGAAGAAATAAGTAACAGATTAACTGCTAATAAAGATCCTTTATCAACCAGTGTTACTGCAAATGGACCAAGTGTGACTAACATCTAATATTGTTTAATAACTTTAGTCTACTTATCAAGTATTGGTCGCTCTTACTGCAATTCGCTTTATTTCTGTGAACAATTACTGTATATTAACATATCATTAACATTGCTGTCAATTAATTTATATAAAATAATCTGAATTAATTCTAAATTAGTGTAAGCCTTTGGCATTTGCTTAAAAGAATATAAATCAGTAGAGTAAACTTTATTGTAATGTTACCCACTTTTTCTGATAGTTCCTTCGAAGCTAATTAGCGATTATTAGCTTACTAATAAACGGTAATTTAGTTGCTAAAACTATCCCATTAGACATGTGACAATAATATTATCTAAGCTGCACTTAGAAGAAATACATAGTTAACATGTTTTAGGTTAATCTTAACTCAGTGAGAATATAACGAACATTTGAACTTTTAGCAATGGTTAGCATGTAGCTACTCGACAATATCATTAAACCTATGGGTAAATGCTGCTAACTCGACATCAATGTAACTATAAAGAGCTATTTAGTTTAAAAATACTTACTAAACAATGTTACCAGTATGGGAATGTTAACTTAACTTACCTGACTGTGGTAGCTCTCAGACCGCACACGCCTGCGGACTGGTACTAATCAACACTGTGTGGAGTTATGTCTTCACTCCGTGTCTACAGAACTTTACACTGACTTTTAACTCTGACGTTAGAGCTGGTTTACTCCTCACAGAGTTGTATATACTCTCTCTAGGTTAAAATAGGTTTACACTGAAATATTGACACTCCATTTTTTACTGTGCAGCACGTATAGTGGCTGTGTCCTGTTTTAAGATCATACATGTAAAATTGTTGTCTGACCTCTGTCTGCATGCAGGTAAACTGAGGGTCTGTTGAGCTGATCGCTGGTTTCGTGAGAAAAATGTCAGCTCGTTCTTTATGTTACAGAAGCACAGAGACACAAGACCAGGCGGAAAGAGACGATCGTTCGGTGAAAATGAGAATCTGCGAATGCAACATGTGGAACACGGAGAGTGGAATTTGTAAACAAACCGGTTAACGTAACCCCCTCGGTGCACTCTGCATGCTAACTGTTAGCAGAGCTAGTGAAATCTCTGAAAACATCTGAGCACTTTTGCAAACATGTTCTATGTTGACAACCTGACCAGACATGTGAAGATTACGGCGCGACATTCGCAGCTAAAACACTGTTAAAAGTGTAGTTGGTGACAGAAAAACGGGATATTTTAAAACTACACCACCACCATTGCTGCCTGTGATTTGAAATGCATTCTGGGATACCTGGCTGCCCCAAGTCTACACAAGCAATCGATTATCTAGGATCGACCTGTTTTGACTTACTTTGCACGGCAACCAATCAAATGTTAGAGAAGCTGCATGGGCAGCGTTAACCCCGCCCCCTGAGTTTGATGGGTGAGGCTGACAGATAAAATTATTTCAAGATGACAGCCAGACGCCAGGACTGCCAAAATGAAATAAATAAATATAGCATTAAATAATTAATTAAATGTGTCAATAATTAATTAAATGTGTCAATAATTAATTAAAATGTGAAATACATAAATAATTAATTAAATGTGTCAATAACTAATTAATTACATGTGTCATAACTATTTATTTAATTAATTAATTCCAATTTTAATTAATTATTGCCACATTTAATTAATTATTTAATGATGTATTTAATTAATTCATTATGGCAGTCCTGGCGTTCCATAGTGCCCACCACCCAGTTTTAAATGCATGTAGACATTGAGGGTTCTCAGGAGGGGCCGTGCTGTACAGTACATGTACAGTGTCCATTTTTTATTTATTTATTTATTTATTAACCTTTATTTAACCAGGAAGATCCCATTGAGATTAAAAACCTCTTTTTCAAGGGAGACCTGGCCAAGATAGGCAGCAGCAGATGTCTCACAGTTACAGAAATTACTCAAACACAGGCAGCAACAACACACATGCAACAATAAGTGAAAGAATACAAATAAAATAAAAAATAAAATTCAATAAAATTCAAATAAAATAAAAAGTCAGTTAAAATGACAATCAATCTAATTGAAACAGTTGCATGTTATGGACTTGGCCTCAAGGATTTGTAGTTTAGATTTAAAATCACTTAATGAAATGAATTCAGTCATTTTCCATTCCTTCTGCAGTTTGTTCCAGGCCAAGGGTGCTAAATGGACAAAAGCTCTTTTACCAAGTTCAGTTCGGGCAAATGGAACAGAAAGCAACAAGTAACCATGCGGACGAAGAGAATACCGACCAGCATGTTTCATTACAAGCAGGGAACATATATAAGAAGGCAGCAACCCAAGTATCGCCTTATATATAAAACTGTATAAATGAGAGTTCCTCCGACTTACCAAAGCAGGCCATCCTACCTGAGAGTATAACTCACAGTGGTGAGTCTGAAATTTACGGTTAGTGATGAACCTCAGAGAAGCACGATACACAGAATCAACCATTCGAAGACATTGAGCAGAAGCATTCATATATAGAATATCACCATAATCCAGCACAGGCAAGAATGTTGCAGCAACAAGCCGCTTCTTTGTATTAAAAGAGAAACACAACTTATTTTGAAAATAAAATCTCAGTTTTAACTTCAGGTTTTTCACAAGATTCTCTACATGTGGTTTGAAGGTAAGCGAGTCATCAATTAAGATTCCCAGATATTTATAGGTGTGAACCAACTCTATTTTATTACCTTCAAGAGTGGTTACTGATGGGATTGTTTGGGCTCGTCTCCTTGATTTAGAAAACAACATGAGCTTTGTTTTGTCTGCGTTGAGAACAAGTTTAAGCTGATGTAATGAGTGCTGGACAGCAGAAAAGGCTTTCTGCAAGGAGTCGATGGCTTGGACAAGAGTTGAACCACAGCTGTAAATAACTGTATCATCAGCATAGAAGTGCAAGTTTGCATCTGGCACATGTAGACTAAGATTGTTTACGTAAATGATAAATAGAAGGGGACCTAATACAGAACCCTGTGGCACTCCGTTGTGCACTGTAACAAAGTCAGAACATAGACCGTCAGATTTAATGCACTGAGTCCTGTTACTGAGGTAGTTTGAGAACCATGCCACTGCTCTCTCAGAGAGTCCTGACTGGAAGAGTCTAAGTTTTAAAATACAATGATCAACAGTGTCAAATGCTTTTGACAAATCAATAAAAAGGGATGCACAGTGTTGTTTTTTATCAAGTGCAATAGTAATATCATTTACCACTCTAATTGCAGCTGTGATAGTACTGTGATTCTTCCTAAAGCCTGATTGATATTCAGATAAAATGGCATTGATGTGCAAAAACTCCTTTAACTGCTCACACACAAGAGCTTCAAGAACTTTAGCCAGCACAGATAGATTAGATATTGGTCTGTAATTAGTTAACACTGCTGGGTTGCCCCCTTTTAATAGAGGAACAACAAAAGCTGATTTCCATACTGAGGGAATTTTATTCGTATCCAGTGTGAGGTTGAAAAGTGTTGTGAGAGGCTCTGCTACAAAATCAGCTGCCAGTTTCAAGAAGTAAGGATCTAGTAAGTCTGGCCCTGGAGATTTTCTAGGATCTAACAGTTTAAGAGCTTTACAGACCTCCTGCACAGAGAAAGGAACAAAGTTAAATGGCTGACCAGTGTACACCGGAAGGTTTGTGCCAGATTTTACAGAGACTGGGTTCAGAGAGTCAAACAAAGAGCCAGAAGATATAAAGTGCTTGTTAAAACAATTCATAATCTCCTTCCTATCATAAACAGGAACAGAATCCTTAAAAACATAGGTGGGTAGAGCGTGGGAGCTTTTACTCACTGAAAGAGACTTAATGATTTTCCAGAACTTCTGTGGATTATTTAGGTTCTCAGTGGTGACAGACAGATAATATTCTGTTTTAGCTTTCTTAATAGAGGAAGTACATCTGTTTCTTAGTTGTCTGAAAAGAAGCCAATCACTGGGGTAGCCTGTTTTCCTCGCTTTGGCCCAAGCCAGATTACGCTCATGAATGATATCTGCCAGCTCTTGGGAGAACCAGGGGTTTTCACAACCTTTTATCCTATATCTTCTTAATGGAGCATGTTTATTCACAATTTGCATAAACCCATCCTTAAAGAATGCCCACGCTAATTCTACATCAAGGATCAATCCTATTTTCTTCCAGTCATAATTTGACAAATCATGATAAAATGCTTGCTCATTAAAATGTTTAAGAGTTCTTTTAAAAATAATACCATGTTGTGACTTGGCCACTTTAGTATTTCTAATAGCAGCAACAACACAGTGGTCACTTAAGTCGTTACAAAAGACACCCAAAGATGAAAATTTATGAGGAACATTTGTCAAAATCAAGTCAATCAAGGTAGACTTTTCGGGGCTTTTGAGATTCGGCCGAGTGGGTAAATTGACCAGCTGGGTAAGACTGATAGAATCACAGAAAGATTTAAAATCATCTGAAACAGTTTTGAGCCAATCCCAGTTAAAGTCACCAGCTAGAACAAGCTCCCCATAATTTAGTCTGGACAGCAAAAGGTTTAAAGAACGCAGAGCTTCTGTGGAGGCAGAAGGGGGTCGATAGCAACAAGCAACTGTTATGCAAAGACCCTTTGCAACATTCACATTCAGAGCCAAAAATTCCAATTGTTTGCAAATTGATTCTGATAGAACTATTGTAGCATCAAATTTTGACTTAACATAAGCAGCAACACCACCACCTTTCTTAAACCTATCGGTGCGATAGATATTGTAGCCAGCCATGCTAACATGTTCATCAGATATATATTTAGACAACCAAGTTTCAGAAATGAGGACAATATCTGCATCTGTTGATTGAACCCAGATCTTGATCATATCCATCTTGGGTAACAAACTGCGCACATTAAGATGAACTATCTTCAGCCCAGGTGAGGATTTAAATTCAGATGGTGTCTGGCTACATTGCAGCTCAGGGCCTGGGTTAGGTTGCACATTACCAGATAAGAGCAGTAGTAAGACGATCAGAAGTCTCTGCTTTGTACTTATTGATTTTGACGTGTGAAATGTTGACACAAAGCAGGATTTTTCGTAACTAATTTTGTAATTGTACAAAGCAAGAAGGTTTTGAAGATGAGGTAAATCTTTCTGTAGTTCAAAATGATTAATGTCCTGTTCCAAATACATTGGAAATTGTACAGGATGTATAGCAGCAGTGACGCATGTAGATCTGGGAACCATGTCTCGCAGAATGGGGTCACTGTTAAATGTTCTCATCTTAGAAAAATTGAGAGTCCAAAAGTCCCCCACGGCCAATAAGCAAAGTAAAGTTATTAAAAAAGCCATTATCCAAAACACAATGATTGTTGATGCTGAATTAAATAGGCTGCACAAACCTAGGATGGCAAGTAAGGCTCCAGCCAAAAGTTCGGGTCCTGGTGGCTTGCTAGCAGAGGGCTTCTGCTAGCACATTCACCAATGTGGTGTAGAAGGCTTCAATCAACAGCACAGCGCCCGATGTATTGCAGATAAGCTTTTCGAGCAGCACAGGCCTTGGTGTGGTGCTGATGTCTTGCACTAGCAACACAGATGCAGTTTGTTCAGCCGGCAGCAAAGGCCCTGGTGTGCTGCAGACGGCCCCAGCCAGCAGCACAGGCCCTGGGGTGTTGCCTATGGGTCCAGACGGCAGAACAGGCCCTGGTGTGCTGCAGATGGCCCCAGCCAGCAGTACAGGCCCTGGGGTGGTGCAGATGGGTCCAGCCGGCAGTACAGGCCCTGGTGAGGCTCAGTTGGTTTATGCTAGCAGCACAGGCCCTGATGTGGTGCCTATGGGTCCAGCCGGCAGTACAGGCCCTGGTGAGGCTCAGTTGGTTTATGCTAGCAGCACAGGCCCTGGTGTGGTGCAGACAACCTCTGGTAGTAGCAGAGGTCCCCCCCAAAAAAGACCACTTTCCAAGAATTTACAGAATAGTTTAAAATACTCTTTGTGTCTGTATCCAGGTTGGATGAGCGCCGAGTATTTGTATATGTGTGCATGAGGGTGGGAATGCATGTTTAGGTCTGTGTGCGCCTATTCGTCTGTGTCTATATGTCAGCTCGGGTCTTACACTCCACCCCCTTGGAACATCTCAGGCCCTCCAAGGTATGGAGGCTTATTTCCCCTCACCACACTCCCTGCTGGTGGCTGATGCCCTCAGACATCGGTGCGTTCTTGGTGTCCAGGGCTGGGCGCTCAGGTCTGTACCAGCTCACTCCCCGGTACGGCTGCTTGGTGGGGCCTGGTGCCTGTGGCTCGGTCGGGCCCCTTGCGGGGGCTCGATTCACTCTGGCACAGCTGACTGCCGGCAGAGCCCGCGTGTACGTCACTGCCGCCCCCTCTGGCTTCTGCTCTGTGGCTGTTGGGTGACCCCTCATCTGGGGTTCTCCTCAGCTCTTCCCAGGAAGGTGGCACGGTTGCCCCTCCGGTGGTCCTCTTTGGGCGCTCGCACTCTGGGGGCCTCTGGATGTCTGGGGCCTGGATCTCCTCCATGCCTGCTTCATGCCCTGGGGGACGGGGCTATGGCTCCCCACACCTTCTAGCAGATCGTTACATGGAGAAGCCTTTTGAATAGACGAGCACTCATCCACACAGGTGTTCACACACACAAGCTACACCTTTCTTGGCTGCTACCTCAAACCACATTGTGCGATGTCAATCTTGCGTGCTGCACAATCACATTCAGTATTTAATATTTACTGTTATTTACACTTAGCTAGATTATTGCAATGGTGTTGTGTTATTATGTTGCTCTCTTTTTTGCTTGTTTTCTCTTATTTTCTTCTCTCAACAGGTGACCTGGGAGATATTTTTTAAGTGCCCTTTCTCACTGTCCCTCTTCCCCTTTTCTTCCTTCCTTCCTATCCCCCAGTCATGTCTGTCCTATCTGTAACAACTGAAAATAAATTAAAATAAATAAATAATAACAAAGGTTGATCAAATGGACCAATATGGCAAGGCCGTGATGGTCCATTTGGTAAATTAAGTTAGTTGGGCATCTTTTTTGGCCTTCAGACAATAATTCTGATGGCTAAAAAACGAAACGGGACAACAACAAGAAAAGAAAGAAAGAAAAAAGTAATAAAAATGTATCTAAAACATATTTTAAGATGAATCTTTTTATGACTGAGTAAAAAAAAATGCTAAAATTCGAGTGCAGTGTTGAGTAAAATGGTTTTATTAAAATTTAATTGACCCTTTGAAATTATTTGTTGGAAGTCTTAAATCCCACTGAACAGGGGAAGAGAAAGAGACAGAGACACAAAGATAGCAACACAGAGGTAAATAAACATGGAGACAAGACACTGAGAATAAGACAGAAGGGGAAATGCCCAAAGTCTCATATCTCTGACAAGTTAAGTCACTTTTATTCATAAAAAAACCCAGAACTTAAATATAATTATAAACCACACATAAACATAATCATAGAACAATTAAAAGTAAAACATACCAAAAACACATCAAATGGAGAGTGAAGCAAATATTATTAATAACAACAAATGCACATATTAATAATATAAACCAAAATCCTTCAATAAAAAGGCTACAAACAGAAACAACAATTTGAAACAGCAATAAGAAAACAGTGAAAGTGACTACAGATATAGACCTTCCTAGGGAGGCCTGAAGTGCAAACATACCCTCTACACTCCCTTCATAAAACAGGGGACCATGATTACCACCATAGTTGGCCGGTCTGAAGGCACTGACCTCAACTTCCATACAATGTTTGAGCAGGACAACCAGGACAGACCCACAACATACAGAGCCTTAAGTGACCGCAGGCAAATCTCATCCACCCCACCACCACAGTGATGGGCAAGTCTCCCTGCCCACTGTACAAAATGTGCTTCACAGACGTTGTTTCATGTTGTAAAGATTGTGCCTTAAAAAAATAGCCACAAGAAGTTTTAAAGAAATCTTTATTTCACTTTTAAGACACATAACCAACACCAACATACGAATCAACAGGATGAGCACATGCTGAAATTCAGTCTTCATGAAAATCAAGATTAAATCACAAAATGTTTGGTCTCATGTGTGTTTCTTTCCAGCTTTGACTCTGTGGAGTAAAACCTCTCCACTAAACAAAAAAATAAAACATCTCAGCAACTTTTTTGTCACCTCCACAGCTCAACACGATACAAATATCACATCAAATGAATGTAAATACGTGTTTCATCTTCATTACAGGTTTTAATGGAATATGCAACAAACAGAATTAGGGCTGTGACATATCATATGATCTGCAATAATACTGGTATAAATGTTTACAAAAAAGTGTGTTTAGAGGAACATCATGTGTTTGCATTCACCCCAATGAGTCAACCCCAGTCATGTCTCACAGCCAGAGCCATATGTCGGGCTCCAGTCACAGTTTGGTAGCTGAATGTTCGCAAAATATGCAAGAAAACTTTTCCCACTGAAAGTGAAAAAAGCAAACCTGTTACAACACTTTAAGCAAAAACACACTTGAGTACAACCGGGCTGTGAAGGCACGTGAGCAGGAGATACTAGCAGCAGTGATGTGCGACCCAAAGGTAAACAAATGATTCAACCATGCATCACTGGAGCACTCGCGAGTTACATTTCATATAACAGCAAGAGCAGTCAGTGGATGGAAATTACTGATGTGCTACACGGTGGAAAAGCAAGAGGTTAAAAAGCTCGACCCAAGATGAAACAAACCAGGTAGAATTTCTTTTCCTTATATGCAGAGGTGGAAAGAGTACTAAAATATTTTACTCAAGTAAAAGTACTATTACTTTGCTGAAATTTTACTCAAGTACAAGTAAAATTACCTGTCTAAAAATGTACTCAAGTAAAAGTAAAAAGTAGCTCATTTAAAATGTACTCAGAGTAAAAGTTACATAGTTACTTTTCTGTCAGCAGGAGGACAGCCGCTTCTGAGTAGTGCAAAAAAGGACAGTGGGATATAAATCTCAAAGTAGTTCTTTTTTAGTGAAAAGAAAAACTTTACAAATTAAAGTGCAGTGGCAGTTAAAGTGCAAGTCTATACATGAAAATGGATAATGGTCACCAAACCAATCAACCAAACCAAACCGTCAGGTATCACAGTGTTTTCAATACAAAACCATATCATTCTTTCACATGAGAATGTGTTCTAAACTGTCAAATAAGAGAACAAGTACTGAACTGAACGGCAGCTGCTTTAAAAATGTTTTTGAATTTTTTAAACTTGGCCCTGCCCTACTGTACCTCTAGATTAAAGTTCCTTTGTATCCATCCTAGAGTGTTACTCTCTGAACTTCCTGTTAATTTTGAGGAGCAGTTGATTTTCAGAGTTAGTAGAGTTCATCCTTGCTCACTTTGCAGTGAACAGTAGTCCAGCACAGCTAAAGAGACGCTCGAAGGCAGCTGAGGCAGGCAGGCCAGTGTTAAGTTTGAGAGAAAGTTTTTTGATGTCCCTAATAAGACATCAATGCATTACATAGCTACCGCTGGTAAATTATACCAATATACCTCGTGGGGTTTTTTTATTGGACAGTAACAGGCTAGTTAACGGGAGGTTGCAAGTGCTAATTAACAAGTAACAGAAGTCAGCTGTCTTTGACTAATCTAAGGTAAGTGAGCGCTCTGTTATTCTTTTGCCTGCAGTGTGAACATATGTGGGTTAAGTAAGAAAGTAGCCGCTTCTGTCTTTAATTTAACTCTTTTTTTAAATAAATTCTTATTATTAACAAACAGGAAAAACGTAGGTAAACACATTTTCTTTTGGCAATTTACCAACCCAGTAAAAAAAATGTAAGTTGCGTGGACAACAACGTGCCCGATTACAGCAAGTTGCTAGTACCAACCAACGTTATCTGTGTTCTTCACAGATGTCTTAACTTAATGTGATTAATTTGAACACAGCCTTTTTGCTACCATAACGGTACGAGTTGTATTTAACTTACCTCCACATGCTTGCGCAGGTTTGATGTGGAATTTTTAAAAGCTGCTAACTCGGTCTCTCTGGGCAAACACAGCTTACACTGCATAATAAAGCTGTTGCCTTTCTTGCACTTGAAGCCGAAATGGTCCCTTAAATACGGCCAGGGGTTCACATCCGTTTCTTCGAGTTCAGGGTCAGCAGAATTCGACGGGGCTTCTTTTTTCACTGGATCCATAACACCGATGTCAGACTCCATCTTTAACGTGACCTTAGCGCCAATTTGTTCTACTACCCATCATTCCCTGCAGTATTTCCGAAGTGCAATGGTTTTTTTAATTTACTCAGTAACGGGTGTGATTGAAAACGTAGCGAACTACAATACTTTTTAAAAAATATACTTAAGTAAAAGTAAAATTACAGACTTGAAAAATGACTTTAAAAAGTACAAATACACAAAAAAACTACTCAATTACAGTAACGCAAGTAAATGTAATTCGTTACTTTCCACCTCTGCTTATATGACAGAATTGTGCAGGCTCCGCATTACAAGGTTATTTTGGATATTAAGCTAGAGTGTAAGCACTTGTAATACACTTTTCTTAAAACTTCCAGGAAAAACACCCCTGAGGATACTTATGTGCTCATATTTCATGTATGCCGTGTCACTAACATTGCACTATAATGTTGTTCATAGAGTATTTAAAGGTAGAATGGGAGGCAGAGCCTTCAGCTTTTAAGATTAGACTTAAAACTTTCCTTGTTGCAGATGGGGGTCCCTCCCTGAGCCTGGTTCTGCTGGAGGTTTCTTCCTGTTAAAAAGGAGTTTTTCCTTCCCACTGTCGCCAAAACGCTTGCTAATAGGGGGTCATATGACTGTTTGGGTTTTCTCTGTTTTCATTGTATTATTGTTGGGTCTTTACCTTACAATATCAAGCACCTTGAGGTGGCCACATTTTCACACTTTGAATTAGCTAAGCTGTCATCAGTGACAGCAGCTCACTGGAAGAGAAAGATGGAAAATCCATCATTTACTTACACATATAAATGCTGCTGCCTGCCGAGCTGATAAAATGTACATTATTTTTTTTAAATGTAAGTTTCTTGAAATATTATTTTGAGGCTATATCTCCCACCCCTACATACAATAAACAATACAGAGTTTTTTAAGGAAGGAGGTCATCTGATCTGCTCTGATCTGGCTTCTCAGTGGACTGCTTCATCTGACAGTTCTCCCACTTTTAACTAGTGTGAATCCTCATGTGTCTTTGTAACTGTATCCTCTGAATGAAGCTTTTCACCTGTGTGGATTCTCATGTGAGTTTTCAAGTTTATCATCTGACTGAATCCCCTCCCACAGGTGCCGCAGGAGTGCAGCTTCTCGCCTGTGTGGCTTCTCTGGTGTCTCTCCAGTGTTGGTTTCTGACTGAAGCTTTTCCCGCAGGTGCTACAAGAATAAGGCTTCTCACCTGTGTGAACTGTCATGTGCTTTTTGAACGTTGATTGGTCTCTAAATTCTTTTCCGCAGATGCCACAAGAATACGGCTTCTCACCTGTGTGGATTCTCATGTGAGTTTTCAAGTTTATCATCAGGCTGAATCTTTTTCCGCAGGTGCTGCAAGAATGTGGCTTCTCACCTGTGTGAACCCTCATATGTCTCGTTAGTTTGGATCTGTACTCAAAGGTTTTTCCACAAATCTCACATTTCACAAACTTTTTACTTGTGTCAGTTTTACGCTGACTCTCTGACACAGGAAAGTTGTCTTGCTGATCTCTGCTCTCTGGTTCAGGAGAGCTGGAAGAAAGGAGATGTTCACTGTCCAGCTCTGGCTCACTTTCCTCATAAGTAGGAGCCACCATGAAGATAATAATGCCTTCAGTCTCCTGCTTCACTACAAGCTGATCTACGTCCTGACTGGTGCAAGGTTCCTCCTCTTCCTCTTTTATCTGTGGAAGCTCCGGATCCTCCTGGTCGAGGCTGAAGTTTCTCTCCTGGTCCCCAAAAACCAGTTCCTCCTCACATTCATGCTGTTGTGGGAAAGCTGAGGTGACAAATGGACAAAATTACTTGTCTTAGATAAATATAGAAGTATAACAAGAATGACTACTCGGCAGTGGTGTCTACAGCTGTCCATTTCCAACTCTACAACAGAGTTTAATCAAAATATCATCCGAAATATCATCATATCATTTACCCAGACCTGGAAACTGTTAAAATAAGATTTCATGCACTCACTTCTAACACGTTAGTAAATTTCTATGCACCAATCACAGTTTGTCCACCAATTACTGTTGGAAAGATGTTTATGTAAATGATAAGACAAACATCAGACAGAAGGGGAAATTTAAAAGTAGGATTAAAATATGGGGATAAAAAGCAGCGAAGCTCTCAGAAAACCTCGACTAACAATCAGCTGAGTTTATTTAAACACTGGCCTTGAAGAACTCTGATGTGTTTCCAAAATATCTTTATTGAATGAATTAAAGTCATATTAATTTTTAGGTAAGACCATTACGGTTTTACATACCCCTGCTGTGTAAGTTCATTTCAGGTTTCCAGATGTTATCCAGCTGTCTGAGCTGCTCTTCTTCAGTCCAGATGAGGCCTTCGTCCTCCTGTTTGAGTACAATCTTTTCTACGTCATCGCTGATGCAGAGTTCCTCCTCTTCCTCTTTGATCTGTGGAGGATCTGGGCCCTCCTGGTCCAGACTGGAGTTCCTCTCCTGGTTGGAGACCTGCTGGTCATACAGGCCCTCCTCTTCCTCACACTTCATGTTAGGGGGAGATCTTGAGGAACAAAGGGTCACTGAGGAAAAAGGTTAATAATGTGATGACAGGAAAACACATCTGAGCAAATATAGTCCACTCTGAGCATGTCCTCATATGGGAGTGAAATTTAAACTGTACAAATGTGAAAAATGAAAGTGTAAGTTACTCTCGAGCTCTGATACTCTTATTAGGAAAGTTCAGAGTACAAATCATTCAGGTAGCTGCTGCCAGCTTCACGCTGCAAGTAAATGTTTGTCATTGTTGTAGATTAAACTGAAAATCTCACAGTGCCATAGCAGATAAGTACCAGTCAGGTTTCACAGCCAGTCATTGCACAGAATCAACCCAACTAAAGTCATCAGTGATCTGAAGATTATTAGGGACTCAGAGTTTCAGTCTTAGTTCTATTTGATCTCATTGCTGCCTTTGATACTGTTGATCATGACATTTTAAATCAAAGGTTTCATCATTTAGTTGGTTTAACTGGACAGTTCTCAATTGGCTCTCGACCTTTGACCCAGTTAAACCTCTCAGGTCATCAGGTTCAGATCTGTTAACTGTTCCCAAAATCAGATGTAAGTGTGCTAAGAGTGTGTTCAGTTACTGTGCTCCTGTTCTTTGGAGCATGCAGCCATAGTTTGCCTGCTGTGGCTGCATTCAAAACTAACAACTATGTTTCCATGCTTTGTGAATAACACTGACATCTGTGAGATTTGAGCTGATTTAGTTCGAGTTAAGACTGTTTATTAGAACATTACAAAGTTATTTTAAAAACTTCATCATTTTCTTGAACCCAAATATAATTCAGTTGAAAAATATACATTTTAACATGAGGTGAGGATGGTGGGGGAGGCACGATGGTCTTGTAGGGTTAGACCCTGATTAAGGGGTATTTTTGAAAGTAAAGCTCATCTCTCAAAGTCCCTGCCGGCCTGCCTCCACCTCGGGAAGTCTGTGGGTGCAGACGGACGTGAGGAGCACCACAGGCGGCAGAGGACTGTCTGTAGCCCCGGAGTGAGGGTCAGAGAGCCGAAGCAGACAGCGAACTGTGGCACAGTGCAGAAAACAGAAGCTTTCCCTCCCTGCCTCCTTTATCTTAATCTTCTAAATAAATCTTCTATAAAGGCACTTTCTCTCGGTCTCAAGGTTTGTTTAATGCTAAAAGTTCACCGTAAAAAAGAGACGCACTTGTGTGATTAGCCGCTCCCTGATTTCAGTATGTTAGCCTACAAGCTGAGCTCTGATCAGGTCCTACATGAGTTGTATTCTTGTGTTAGTCCACTGAGACCATCGCAGTTTTACCTGTTATGCGTAACTTTATCTCGGGTTTCCGGCTGATATCCAGCAGTCTCTGCTGAAGGTTGATCTCATACTGGACGATCAGACGTTCTGTTAACCTCAGAGCAGATTTCTTCTGCAGCAGTCAGCCGGTCTCTCCACTATTGCTTCTAAACGAACAATAAAAAAAATGTAATTATAGAAAAACACTTCTGAGAAGATAAAGTTTTAGTTAAAGTCTGTAATGAGGGCATGTTGCTCACATTTGCAGGTGAAATTAAAAGTGTGTAAAAATGAAGTTATTTGTGCACTCTGATGCAAATGAGAACTTGAGTTCTGACATTTTTCAGCAACATTAAGAGTAAAAAAAACCTTTCAAACAAAAAAGAACTCACTTATTACTGACTGACTGATGATCTATTTTGGAGTTGATCTCGAAACTGATCTACATCTTGATATTTTTCAAAATAATCTTCACTATTGGGGGTGGCTGTAGCTCAGGCGGTAGAGCAGATCATCTACTGATCGGTTCGATTCCCGGCTTCACCTAGTCTGCATTTCAAATATCCTTGGGCAAGATACTAACTCCAAGTTGCCTCAAGTTGCTCTTTGATCTGTGGAATGTGTGTCTGAATGTTGGTAGAAAGCACTAAGAAAAATGTGCTTGTGCGAATGGGAGTGAGTGGGTGAATGCACAAGTTTTGTAAAGTGCTTTGAGTGCTCAAGATTGAGTAGAAAAGCGCTATATAAGAACCAGTCCATTTAAAACTCCCTGTCATGTTTTCACGAATACACATTAAATAGATCTGACTGATACAAACTGTAGGTTTAATATTAATGTTAACACTTCAGAAAAGCGATTACAGTTTTACCGCTGGTCTGTAAATCTTTCTCAGGTTTCCAGATGTTATGCAGCTGTCTGAGCCGCTCTTCCCCGCTCCAGACGACGATGCCTTCATCCTCGTGTTTCACTACAAGCTGTTCTCCCTCTTGACTGATGCAGAGTTCCTCCTGTTCCTCTTTGATCTGTGGGGGATCTGTGTCCTCCTGGTCCAGATTGAAGTTCCTCTCCTGCTTCCAGACCTGCTGGCCAGCCAGATCTTCCTCCTCCTTACACTTCATGTTGATGTGGGACTTGAGGAACAAAGTAAAAAGAAAAAGATTAGACAGGTAAAGGTGCAGCCTCAGTCAGCAGGGCTGTACACTGTGAGCATGTTGCTCACATATGTGAGAGAGGTTTGTACAAATGTTTCAGAAGCACCATGTGACTCCCTCTCTTTGTTGGAAAGTCTTATTAATTCACTTTATAACTATTACTTTGAAGATAAATTTCTACCATCACAAAAATATTATGACCTCTTTAAAAACAAACAACGGCAACTACATGACTTAAATTCCATGTTTAGATGAAGGTAATGGTCAATGCCTTTTGACAGGGGAAAAACCTCCACACAGAAGAATCTTACTTGGCTGAATCATAAATTATTCACCATGATTAAAACTGCAGAGGAGCAATAATCTGCATTTTATTTTAGCCAAAGAGGAATGTTTCTGTTTGTCTGTGATCTGACTTTTTCTGCTGGGTCCAAATTTCATTTTATCCTGTGTAAGTTTGTTTCTCTTCCTGTTAACTAGCAAAGTCAAAATCACCTTGATTAATTTAACTTGAATTAAATTATAAATGTAATCATTTTATTGAACAATTAATTTCATTTCAATGAAAAACAATTACTTAAAAGAAAGAGATTAAGTTGGAGAGAGACATGTGGCCATCTTTTAGTGAGTTAGACCCTGATTAAGGGCTATTTTTAAAAGTAAAGCCCATCTCTCAAAGTCCCTGCCGGCCTGCCTCCACCTCGGGAAGTCTGTGGGTGCAGACGGAGGTGAGGAGCACCACAGGCGGCAGAGAACTGTCTGTAGCCCCGGAGTGAGGCGTCGTGAACCGAAGCAGACAGCGAACTGTGGCACAGTGCAGAAAACCGAAGCTTTCCCTCCCTGTTTGGTTTTGATGTGTCTCATGAAAGTCTATTGTTAAAAGTTTACCTTTAAAAAAAACGGACGCACTTGTTTGATTAGCTGCTCTCTGATTTTAGCCTGTTAGCTTACAGACTGAGCTCAGATCGTTCCTGTGTTAGTTCATTGAGAACATCACAGTTTTACATACCTGCTGCGTGACTTCATCTCGGGTCTCCGGCTGATATACAGCAGTCTGAGCCAGTGGCGGATCTCATCATCCTGGACGACTGTTTTTAATGTTTTTAACCACGGAGATTTCTTCTGCATCATCAGTCTCTCATTGTTAAACTCTCCCAGAAACTGAAGACAGTTGTGCCATTTCCGCGCTTCTTGTTCTTCTATTGAGTAGACGGCAGACTACACATGTCCAAGGGTAATACTGTCCTCCTCAGGCCATTGGCATCAAGTCAAAGCCTTAAAGTCTGGTACTTTGCGCATGGTCATTTTTTACGAACAGCAGAATCACAAGACAAAGCGTGCCAATGTTTATACTTTTCACTGTGACTGCCAAATAGATGAAAAAGTAGATGTTAAAAAACAACTTATAGTTTTGTCATTGGGCTGGTAGAAAGCTATGAGTTTCTGTCCCTTTGTCTGACCTTAGAGACTTATTTTAAAAGGAAACATTACAATCCTTTAAAGCAAGTATTTTCACCTCTGTTCCCCCCTCTGTACTTAGCTTTTTTGTTGTCATGTCAGTAATTGTCCAGTTGATGGCTCCCTTGGATCACAAGCCTGTCTCATGAGTCCAAGTGAATATATTCTTAATAAACAGCTTTGAAGAATTTGTGACCAACTTTGTTTAATTCGGAACATCATCATCATGAGTCAAACTCACTCTTGGATCTACAAAATATTTAACAAAAACAAACATCACTGAATCATAAGGTATTTGCTCCAACTCTTAGTCCAGAAACACATGAGTGAACTAGATCAGCTGCTCCTCCAGTTCAGCTGTGGATTTATATCATTATTTATATTTGTAAAGTGGATATGCAGTTTTTCAGTACTAATATAAGCATTTTATATCATTGCTTTATTGACAGATGTTTGGTGTTCAAGGTCAGGCATCAGTTTGAAAAAAACAAACAAACACACTGAGTTGAACTTGAACTTCCTACTGACAAAAACTAAAATTGGTGCAAAAATAACCAGAAACATATAAGAAGCATCCTGGAGGTGCTGCAGACAAGATAGGACCAATAACATGTCAACAGGAAATCCTTTTTACTAATTTGTTTATTTCTTTTTAGATTTTTACTCTCCATTTTAAGCCATGATGTTTGCTGATACTGTGTTCCTACTGTTTGTTCTCATTAATAGTTCTGTTTTTAACATTCTGTGCTGAAGCTGGAGGAAATGTTTCTACAGTGTCAGATGATACAGCTCCAAACTAAATAAGTGACTAACTAACGATGCTTTAATACACTTTACTATAAATTATGATATAGTGCACTTTCTTAAAATTTCTTATTGCTCTGTAATTAATTGTTTTCTTTATAAATGTACAAATGAGAATAAAATCTGTGTGATAAAGGAAGGTCTGTAGACTTCTCTGTTAAGATCAGTGAAGAGAAACAACAACATACAAATACCTAAGAAAAATATTCAGTAAACATTTAGAAGATAGAGAAGTTTATGTTGTCATGTGGAGAAATTTTTCAAATAAAAATATCCATAAGCATTGATAGTCTCCATGGCTGAACAGACACAGGAAAGAGCTCCACCTATAAAACGTAAAAACATCAAGACAACATGTTGAAGATGTCGAGGTACTGCCCATAATGTTTGACTGACATCTGATTTATGTGCAGCACATAAATACCACAATAATGATGGAGAGAAACTAAAAGGGAACTAAAATACAGATTTAAACTTACAACAATATGAAAGACTTCAGTCTATTTCACTTTAATCAACTCAGCAGTGGCTCCATAATAAAGACTCAGTCCAGCATAGAGCGGCTGAGTGAATGTGGTCTGGACTCTGTGGAGGAGAGTCATGGTTTCAGAGACGCTGTAGAAGGACAAAATACCTGCTCTGTGATCCAGGTACACTCCTACTCTGGAGGAACGAGGACCTGAGACACGAGTTTCAATGTTGTTGTACCAAAATATATATCTGTTGTTGTTCCAAAATGTAAAAATGTTGTTGTTACAATCTAATGACCAAGATTTGTCATTATGTCCAAATCCACATTCACCTCCTTTTCTGCTGATATTCTTGTATGCGACTGCTACATCAACTCCTGCCCCTCTCCACTCCACCTCCCAGTAACAACGTCCAGTCAGACTCTCTATACTCAGGACCTGAGACCATTCATTGAATCTGTCTGGATGATCAGAATAAGACTGTTGTTGTTCCATTAATGTTGCTTTTCTGTTCCCCTCTGATAATAACAGCTGTGTGTTTGCTGTGTTTGGATCCAGTGTGATTTCACATGAATATTTTAAGAATCCAGCTCTGGTCTTTGGCTCTGGTTGTGACAGTAAAACATCCACTTCAGTGACTGTCAGTGAGATGTTTGTCCATTCCTCTCTCAGAATGTCCTGTAGTTTATCTCTGACCTCTGACACAGCTGCTGTCACATCCTCAAAGTAGCTCAGAGGACGGATATTGATGCTGGATGAGTCTGTAGACTCACTGAGTGCTGACAGTGAGGGGTAGTTGTGTAGAAACTGGATGTGATCCTCTGTGTGTGAGAGCTGCTTCAGCTCAGCATCTTTCCTCTTCAGCTCAGTGATCTCCTGCTCCAGCTTCTCCTGAAGCTCTTTGACTCGACTCACTTCAGTTTCCTGCTGGGATCTGATCTGCTGCTTCACATCAGAGCTTCTTTTCTGGATGAGATGGATCAGCTCAGTGAAGATCTTCTCACTGTGCTCCACTGTTTGATCAGCAGACTGATTGATGGCCTCCACCTCCTGTTGAAGCAGCTTCACATCTTTCTCTCTGTCCTGGATTCTCTGCTGGATGTTTTGTCGACTCACCTCCAGCTCTCTCTGCCTCTCAGTCCTTTCTGCTGCAGCTGAGACTGTGTCGTGGCCTTTATGTTCATCCACAGAGCAGAGATAACAGATACTCTGCTGATCAGTACGGCAGAACATCTTCATCACCTCATCATGACGAGAGCAGATGTTCTCCTGGAGCTTCTTGGAGGGCTCCACCAGCTTGTGTTTCTTTAACTGGGCTGCTACATAATGAGGCTGAAGGTGTTTCTCACAGTAAGAGACCAAACACACAAAACAGGACTTGAAGGCTTTCATTTTTCTTCCAGTGCAGACATCACAGGCCACATCTTCAGGTCCAGCATAGCAGTGATCAGCAGGAGCAGCTTGGAGTCCAGTCTTCTTCAGCTGCTCCACTAAAACTGCTAACATGGTGTTTTTCACCAGGACAGGCCTCGCTGTGAAAGTCTGTCTGCACTGAGGGCAGCTGTAGATTTTCTTCTTTTCCTCTTCATCCCAGAAGCTTTCAATACACTTCATGCAGTAGCTGTGTCCACAGGGAATAGTCACTGGATCCTTCAGTAGATCCAAACAGATCGAACAAGAGAAGGTTTCTCGGTCTAGCTGAACTCCTTTCTGCGCCATTTCACCCAACAGTGTCAGTGACTGTGTGAGTTTCACTTCCTCAGAACTGAAACTGCTCTGATCTAAACAACATAGGTTTCTGTAGCGAATGGGATCTGTCAGCTCTTATACGTCACCACATGTTGGTTGCACCCATCTTCAAACTGCAGATCAGAAGGGGAGGGAACAAGGGAACATGTGGACAGAGAGGAGGTGCTGAGTTAGAGAGCAGGAAGAGGGAGGGTTATCAGACACTAATTCAATCCTGGAACATGTGAGCCTGTGAGTTTTTCATTTAAAAATAGCACTGCTCAGCCTTTAAAGTTGTTAAATAACCTTAACATTTAAAAGACAATCTTTTTATGTAAATTTGTTTAAATTATCATTTTAGTCATTACAGGATATCAAATACTGCAGCTGAACTAAGAAATTGTTGTAGAAAAAAGCAATAAAAGGTCGTTCCCCCTCTGTCCCCTCCTGGTCACCTGTGCCTCAATTTTATGAGATGAGATGGATCAGCTCAGTGAAGATCTTCTCACTGTGCTCACTGTTTTATCAGCAGACTGATTTTATTCCACAACCTAGACATCCACATTACTCACACTCTCATAACACATACATATAGGGCCTTGGGATCGGGCATGTTATACGGTGTCCAGAGGACAGTCTTTGTATTCAACCTCACCTCTGGCGCTGGTGCCTATGGAGCGCCAGGACTGCCATAATGAATTAATTAAATACACCATTAAATAATGAATTAAATGTGGCAATAATTAATTAAAATTGGAATTAATTAATTAAATAAATAGTTATGACACATGTAATTAATTAATTATTGACACGTTTAATTAATTATTTATGTATTTCACATTTTAATTAATTATTCCATCCATCCATCCATCCTTTCGCTTCCGCTTATCCTTTTCAGGGTCGCGGGGGGCGCTGGAGCCTATCCCAGCTGTCATAGGGCGAGAGGCGGGGTACACCCTGGACAGGTCGCCAGTCTGTCGCAGGGCCAACACACATTTAATTAATTAATTATTGACACATTTAATTAATTATTTAATGATATATTTATTTATTTCATTTTGGCAGTCCTGGCGCCTGGCTCTCATCTTGAAATAATTTTATCTGTCAGCCTCACCCATCAAACTGATCAACGTTGATCAAGTCAAAACCATTGCTTAGGCCTGGTGGCCATTGTTTCTAGCACACAACAACCGGCATGTGGAAGCTAACAGAACTGAACTTTGAAAAACCCTGTTTGTGTGTCACCAAATACCGTTTTAATATTTTTTTAGCCGAGAATGTAGTGGTTTAATCTTCATGTGTCTGGTCGGTTTGTCAAGATACAGCCTCTTTGCAAAAGTGCTTCGATGATTTCGGAGACGTCTGCCCAGTCTCACGGCAAAGCGTGGGATAGACCCGCTCGCCTCGCAAGCAATCCCACCGACAAAGCGCAGGCCCCGGTACACAGCTGTAGTAACCCCCGCTGACTTCTTTTACTGAGGTTATATTTATCGGTGTTTTATTTCCTGATGTTCTTATGTGTCCTACGTGTTTCAGTCGCCAATTCTGAATTATAACTAACATTAAAAACATGTTTAAGGAGGAGAGAGAGCAAATAAATCTGTTTAACATCTGATCTTTGGGTTTTTGTTCAGTAATCAGCGTGACCTGTGTATAAACGCATAAAAGAGATAACGTTGGTGTTTCTGTCATGTAGTAACTGCTGGCTTTAACTGTACAAAGGTTGTTCGACACTATGAAACACATACAGACTTCATGATGTTCGGCTAATATTTTTATTGTGAATATTAATCATGAGGGTAAACGGCCCTGTACACCACGGAGCGAGGTCAGCATATCCACGATATGCAGAGTTTCCCAGCTGACTAACTGCCAACTATTCCAGAGACGTGAAAATATACAGCATAAAGAAAAGTGTAAGAGACCCAGCAGCAGATTAGAATAACAGTTATACATTTAATAAATCACCAAATGAATCCAAGAAACGAGCAAACCTGTTCCGACAATTTGAGTTTGTGTTCCCTCAGCTGCAGACTCGCTGCTGTTTAAATGTTTGAAAAGGAAGATTAGATATAAACAAACGTCAAACGTAGACTCATTCTGCCTTCACATTTGATATGAGGCCACACAGTAAAAAACTGTCAATTTTACACTTAGAGAGTTGATTTTAACTCTGTTTCAGATAACATTTGGTCCCACTCAAAATTAGGGTAAAATTTACTCTATGGCCAGTGTTAACTTTTTAGTGTTAATTCTACTCAGTTTAGTGTCAAAATTAACAACAAAATGTGTAAAAATATTTAACACTGAGGGTTATTCACACTGTTTAGAGTAATATGATTTCACTTTATAGAGTTATTTTTAGTCCAAGTTCACTCTAATGTGTAATAATATTTCATTTTCATTATTTTTTCATATTTATCATATGATGCTATATTTCTAAATGGCTGTGATCTATCCTATATTATGAAAATAACTACAAACATACAGGTTACAGTAACAGCATTTATTAGCATAACAAACTCTTACAAATGACAGTAAGTAATGACAGTTGTCATTCACTCCATACGACAATTGTATGTCAAAAGGCCTGGGATAATGCAGGCTGTCAACATGAAAGACAACTAAATCTTGCTTTGTCCTGGTCAACTCATAAGCATGGAAATGTTCTTGAAAGGCTACTGTACATAATGGCAAAATGAGAAGTACCAGTTTCTCATGTATTATCAGAACTGACTCAATCTGGTAAAACACAGGCATTTCAGACACTACTTTGCCACAAATAACCAAATGCGGGCGGTAAACAATACCATTCTGTTTAGCCCAGTTCACTTTCATAACTTGAACTCTATTGGGCAGTTGCATTGCTATTGCAATTCCAGAACCTCCTTTTACCATATCTAAAGACACCATTTTTCCTGGACCAATGTCTAACCGACTAAAGGTTGTTGAAGATTGCCAAATGTATGCCATATAATTCTGGTGTTTTTTTGGCCAGCGTTTTGGTGATATTTTTGAATGATTTGAGCAGTTTCTTGAAAAAATTGTGCTTACCTTCATAGCGCATGCACCAACTATGAAGTACAGGCCCTATTTTTTGGATGCAGCGAGGATAATGGATAAGAAAATGGTGCTTTGGTAAAAGTTTTTTCTGGGGATACAACATCTTGAACAGTTTGTGGTGTTCCACAATCAAATGTTTTAAATATACACACATACCTTGAGATAACATAGGAGAAAATACAATGTTAACTATCTGTAGTAATAAAAGTAGTAGGCCCCGATGTTGGTCAGTAGAGGTTACCAAATCTCCAAACATGAGGGGAACATTCCTCAGTAAGCACCATGTCTGAATAGCATTCAGTCCCAGATCATTAGACTCTCCACCTAAATTCACAGCTACTGGCCTATTGTTTTTCTCCATGAATCCATAATCAAAACTTTGTATTCTCAAATTCACTTCTCCCAATGTAAGATGTTGTTCTTTTAAATACAAAAACAATAACTTCAGTTTGTACTGGGCCACTCCTTCCAAAACATCATGCATCACATCAACTGAGAAGTTCTCAGTTGTGTGAAAATATGTCAGTGAATTCAATAAGCATGAACTCTTTACACCAAAAACATAAGGAAGCAATGGATTATTAGACATTTCCTGACAGTGAGCAGTGTGGTTGTCTTTGGTGCGCAACACTATTTTGGGGGAAATCTTCAGAGAATTCTGTTTGAAAGTCATCTTTATCAGCTAAACAAAACCTGCAACAGTACCTTGCACTGAAAGACTCCACCAGACCAAACAAGCTATGTAAGCCTAAATTATCACCAGTGACCTGTACCACACTACCACGAACATAACCACCGAATAGTGGAATCTCAATACCATCGCTCTCTAACACTTTAATGTCTCGAACAATAGGAACAAGAATTTCACTAAAACCATAACGTTTCAGATCTTGTGCATGAAATAAGGCACAAAGGTGTATGTTGGCCAAAAAAGAATTCCATTTGGGAGAGAAGTTTCTTAAGGTAAAATATACTGCACCCAACTTGTGAATACCTCGCTTGGAACCAAGAGGATTTGCAACCTCAAAGTCATCATAGAACATTTGGATCTGAACTGTGTGCTTTTCTGTTGAAAAAAAGAGGGCGTGTCTTCAATAGAGATCCATCACAAATATCTCTGCGTCTTGAATCACAAGTGTCTGATTTTTTCAACATTTCTCCAACATGCTGACTCTTAAATATTGATTCCAATGTTGATAAAACTGGAACATACATGAATTTATCTTGAACAACTGCCTGATCATATGTTCCAGTCTTTTTATTTCGCCTTGTGTCAAATCTTGAGCCAATTACACATTCAACTGGTTCTACAGTTTCCCACTTGTCTGATAAATATTTTGACCTCTTGTACTCAGAATTAAGAACTGAGAAAGGATTCTCTAACTCATCAAAACATGCTTCAACTTTCTTGCACATTTCTGTTTCTCTTTCATTACTAAATACATGCTTAATGACTGTTTCTTTAGCATGTTGTTGGATATCTTGAACAATCTCTTCCATGGAATTCACTACAGAATTCACTACACTTTGGCCTACACCTGCTGCCTTTAGATCAGAAATAACAGCTGCACAACTATTTACAAGGTCTGCTGAAGATAATTCCGACTCAGCCTCTAAATCAGGGGTGTCAAACTCAAATACACAGTGGGCCAAAATTCAAAACTGGAACAAAGTCGCGGGCTAACATTAATATTTATTGAAAAAAAAAATCTTCCTCTAGATATAAGAATGAATCTTTTTTTATGGACTCAAACAAGTTTTGCTGAAAACCTGAATATGGAACAAGCAAAGCTTAATACTAAACAATATATATATTAACTGTATACTACCAGTAGGCCAGCTCTAATAGTAATTTGGTATGGCTTCGCGGGCCAAATGTAATCAGGCTGCGGGCCAAATCTGGCCCGCGGGCCAGAGTTTGACACCTATGCTCTAAATGTTCAGGCACCACATCAACATTAGCAGTAGTACTTGTGTCCGTAACACTTTGAACTGGTGAAAAATCTAGTTCTGCAGAATCAAATGAACTGCTTACGTGGCATTTGTTCAGGTGCTTTCTAAAGCCAGAAAAACTACTAAAAGAACGTGAGCATCCCACTTGGCCACATTTGAGATATAGTGTCCTCCCAGTACAGAGACCATGAATTACCTTAAGGTGTTTTACAAGGCTGTTTGGTCTACCATGATCACTTTTGCAAAGAAAGCACTTCATTATTTTGATCTCAATGGATACTAACGCACCATTCTTGCTCGCAACTCTGGGAGTTTCCTTTGTTTCCCCAACATCAATGTTGTAAATGGTTGTTTGCAGAAAAGTGAAAAAGTTGGTCAGGGATGAACTGTATGACGTATCAAAGACATAATGGGCCTTAAAGAGTTCATCAAGGGCTCCTACTGAACCTGTCGCTTTACATGGAAGTGCATGCTTGTCAATCACAATGAAGAAGGTGTGGATGCTGCTTCTTGTGGGTCCCTGAGCAAGAAGGTAGGGCTGACTGCTTCGGGTGATGTTGTCTAGATGCTGCTGTACACTGGTTCCAGCCTACAACAACACATTAAACAGCAGTATTTAGTGACTATCCCATTAGATTAGATCACCTTACTGTACATTACAATGGCGGTGATGGAATATATATTTTAAATAACATACCTTTAGGAATTTGATGAGGTTATCGACAGCTTGAGATGCAGACATCTTTCCTGGTCTCTTTCACCCTTGTGCAGATGGCGGTAGCAGATGTAGCAGCAGCAAGATAGCAGACATGTCACTGTCCCAGCCTACAGACGAATAAACAAAGAATTACTCCAAAAATACATTCGATAGACAGAATTGCCTATATAACCAACAATGGCAAATAAAAACAGTCAGTCATACCATTCTCAACTTCAGTAGCTGACTCAGCATTGCACATCAACTCCAAGAGCTCCGAGGTGGGTACAAGTCCATGACTTTCCTTTACAATCTTTGATTTGAGATCGATGGGCCACCTCTCCAAGAATTTGTTGGCAGTGACCTCATCAAACAGGAGTCTGAAATCTTGTTCTATCTATAATGCAAAAATAGAAGATAAGAGGTGTAATGAGTGAAATTGCAAGCTGCATGGAATATTTCAGTGATTCAACAAATGAAGATGTCTTACCAGTCCTGGTGTGTCCAGAAACCGCGGGAAGACTATGAAGACATCTGCTGCATTCTTATCATCGCTGACCATTGAATGCCGATAAATGAAGGTAGCTTTCATCTTTTCACGGATAGTGTCTTCATCAGCAGAGTGTCTCAAAAGAGCAATAGCTGCTTTTACATCCTCATCTGATAACACTGTCTCAGTGGTGAGTGGTCTGGATCGACCACGGCCTGGCCCGCCAACTTAAGAAAAAACAATTTGATTGACTCCTGCCTACAAATTAGATCAGAATCATTTAAATCACAAGTGAACTTACTTTTAGGAGATTTGGAAAGTGAGACACTTCTTTCCTCTGCAGCTTTTCTTTGAATTGTCTTCAACCGCCACGCAAGGTATCCTGAACCGCTCTCTGGATCATAGTAATGTTCTTATGTAATTAAATACAAGCAGAATGTTATCAACATTTCTGAGGGCAACTATGTGTTTAATGTTGCAAAGTCCCCTTTACTTACATATCCATGTTGTGAATATGGGTCTTCCAGATATGGAAACAGAGCAACAATCCCCTGCGCATACATCACTCTTACACTTTTAGGGGGAGATGTCCTAATGTATAAATTCAGTGATGACCGTCACTCAATTGGCATTGAACATCACAATTAAAAATAATACAATACTAAAAATGTTTCTTTATAGACTACATTTATGATTCTTACCCATGTGCTTCTGTCATCTCAGCAGCAAGTATGTTTATCATCTGTCTTCTAGTTGCATCTGTCAGAGATTTGGTTTTTGCATACTCTTGTATGATGTGTTCACCACCAGGCTTTGTTGTTAGGATTTTTTCAATCAACTTAAATAGACATAAAATATGAAGTCAGAAATTTTTTAAACCTTGAGAAAAACTGGAAAACGATTACATAAAAACACTTCACATCAAACATGCAAATTAGACTAACAATGTTCACTACCCACAGCTTTTGCCTCATAGTTTATATGGCATGGCCTTTTAGGTTGTCTTCCTTCAGTGGTTGCTGCTTCTTCAGGAGGTTCACACATTGTGAAGTTTAGAATGATTGTATCATCCGATGGAGAAGATGATGATGACAGAGATACACCTGTGCATTAAGGAACATGACCAAAGCAGAAGCATTAAATTTAACTGTTAATGCTTCAATCTCAACCTTTAAATTTCATATAAACATATACGTATGTGAGTGATTACCAAGTTCTTCATTGCTCAGCATGACTCGGAAGGTTACAGGTGACCCCTTCACTATTTCTTCAAACACCTCTGCGTCTACTTCTGTGTCAGACTGGTCAAACACCTTCATATCTAGCTGTCTGCCTTCTGGTATGTTAAATTTTAGGCACACTGAAGTAAGGTAAGAGAAAAGAAATGTTACAGAAATTGTTAAAAAAAAAAAAAGGCCATGCATTTTCTTATCAAATGGTAGAGTAAGGCTATGTCTTCACAAAATATTGATGAGATGAAGCTTAAGAATATAGGTAATTCTCATTCATTGTTGAAGTAGAAACAATTATCAACTTAGGTAGTTGACTTAGAATATAATTAAGCTTGTTTATTGACCAGGTAAACGTTGTTATCTTGTTTTATCCTGATATTCTAACCTTCTTTCATGAAAGCATCAAATGTCAGGGCCCTATTTCAGGAAGCCGGTTTAGAAAACTCAGAGTGAAAAACGATACTCAGGGTTGAGTAACCCCAAACTGTCCAACTCGGAATATTCGGTTTCAGAAAGGCTGATAACAATCAGTTCAATCAACGCGGAGTTGCTTTAACCCCAAGTCAAGCGCGCGCACGAGGATACATAAAGCCCTGATTAGTGGAGCACAGATTAAGCGAGTCACCATGGAGACGGAGGGAAAGAAGGCGCGGTCAATGTATTTTACAGCGCTTGAGGCCGAAATTCTGATGGCAGCATATGCCGATAACATGCAAATTTTGCGGAAAAAAAGTAACACAGCCTCAGCTGCAAAACAAAGGGAGCATGCATGGCAAAACATAGCCGACAGAGTCAATGCGTGAGTGTTACTTTAAACATTGATCTAGGGATTTCCACCCATTTAACACGTTATTTTATTTTTTATTTTATACATTTTATTTTGTGACGTGATGTGAGCGCAGGTGCAACCCAACAGGCCCCAAACGTTCCTGGCAGCAAGTAAAAATGAAATATAAAAATATAGTCCAAACAGGTAAGGTGTAATTGTATTATGAGCCATAGTGCTTGGTCTGTTTGTCCCATGTAAATCAATTGCAGTTAGAGGCTACATTAATTTTCCTTCTGTAAGCACTTATTGAAATTATCTGAGCACATTACAAGTACATATTTGCTTACTCTGTATGCTCAAATGTGACCCCGTTATAGCCAACAGAAAAAAAGCAGAGGCCTGAAAAACAGGTGGGGGTCCTCCACCACCACCACTCACAGAGGCTGAGCAGTTGGCCCTCAGCCAAAACAGTGGGCGCCCTGTGGCTGAAGGCATCTCTGCGGGGACATCCTCTGAGTCAGTAACCCCGCAAGACACAAGTGCCTACATAAGAGGTAAATTCAAAATAATACATGATGTGCATACATCCTTTCTTCACAGTCACCTTTGCAGTGCTACTCATTCATTTGATAAACTCTTTACCATAATGAATTATTTTGTAGTGAAGTTATTTTCCTACTGATTTTGCCTTCCCTCAGTCTTGGTTGTCTTTGAGAGCATAATGACAATGAAGTGTAAGGTGATTGGTATGTTTGTTAATTGCCATTTGGTCCCTTGTAAGTTATAAGTGACCTGTATAAACCTCATATTCTATCAGTTGATGGTGATGGTGTACTGCATCTGGTGCAGCCTCCTGTTGAGCCAGACCAACATGCAGTTATGAGTACTCTTAATACTCCACAGATTATATGAGTTTACAGTAGAACAGCAATGTTGTTAATTTCTTTACTACAGGAAAATAATGAAGAAACATTGACAGCTGTTACAGAGGAGGAAGCAACAGAGACACTTTATGAGGTTTACATCTTACAATGGAAAATATAACAATTGAATAAAATGTGGTACTATAATAAAACCATGGACTTTCTATGTCTCTAACAGAGTGATGATGGAAATGAAGAGGAAGAGGGTCCAGCCACGTCTCCAACAAACCTTTCCTCAGTAAGATGTTCAGCACTGATTTACAACCAACCTAAGTAGGCATGTACTATGAATGTCAATGCTATTTTCTGTTTCAATAGCTCCCTGTAAAGCAGCTGTACAAGACCCATTTGATCAAGAAAATAAAAAAATGTGACTTGGAAATGGAACACTTCAAGCAGCAGATCCAAAAGACCAAGATTGAGATTTTACTGCTAGAACATCAGTTAAGGGTGGGTGAAGTGGTCAGAGATGGACGAATTATTTCAGTGTTATATACTTATACATAATAATATACTTATTAATACTTTGTGTACAGGAAATACAGGCGACCAATAAAGCCAGTTGAACAAAAAATCTGTTTATTCTTCTTTCAACATGTTGAGATGATGGGTCAAAGGAAATGATTGTGACATATGGTGTCTCTGACTGCTCTTCCATCTTGTATGTCCGTGGGAGGGTCAGGATGTTCATGGTTTGGATCACTGCTGATGTTTGGTTCAGAAGGACAGTGTTCTCCTCTAATTGTGGCAATGTTGTGAAGAATCACACATGCCACAATAATGTCACATGCCCTTTCTGGGGTGACCCTGAGTCTTTGAAGGCACTGGAACCGGGCCTTAAGCATTCCGATAGTCATTTCAACTCTGGCTCTTGTCCTGCAATGAGCCAGATTATATCGCTGCTGTGGGCCCGGTTCAGGGTCAGGGTAAGGGGTAAGCAAATAGGGTAAACATGGATACCCCCTATCACCAAGCAAGTAGCCAGTGAACTCTCCTAAGACAGAAGGATACACTTCAGTTCAAATGTCCCTGTAGCAATTGGTCTTTATATATTTTAAAGTATTTTCAACTCACCATGTCCAAATTTTGTGCTCAGTGTACATTCACGAAAGATTCGTGAGTCATGAACAGAGCCTGGCCACTTGGCTTCCACATTTGTGATAATGTTGGCAGCATCACATATGATCTTCACAGTGCAGAGAACACAAATTAGCATCCATTACTATAATGAAATAATTTGTTAGTTTGAAATGCTACAGGGAACTATGTACCTGTACATTAATGCTGTGGAAAGACTTCCTGTTCACATAGTCTCCTTCATTTACTGAAGGAGCAATGATTGGAATGTGAGTGCCATCTATACAGCCAATCACGCCTGGGAACCCTGAAAATAAATGTAAAATTTAAGTAGTAGTTCAAGTATCACCACATCATGAATTGAGTTTTGTTCATCCTGATACCTGCAATTTTGTGGAATCCCTCTTTGATAAATCTTGTGGGTCTATGACCGGGGAACACCACAGACGAGTACAGGAGACGTTTCAGTGCAACTGTAACATTCCTGACTGCCCGACAGACGGTAGCCTTGGAAACGTGCTCAGCATCACCAATATTATACAGAAAGCTCCCGTTTGCAAAAAAACGAAGTGCAATACAAATAATATGTACAGAACTGAGAGGATGTCCGCGATGTGTCACATGAGCAATATTAGGCCTGAGGATGTTATTCAAATAAATTATAGATTGTGCTGAAAAACGGTAACGTTCACACAGAAAATCATCAGGAAATGATCAAATGTCCAAACGCGCTCTAATCACTCTCTCCCGGCGGAGAGCTCTGCGGAGAATTTGGGCTTCAACATCTACTGGCTCTTCGAGGTAGGGGCACGCCATGTCCGACACTTCCTACTGTCAGGTTTCCGACAAAGAGGCAGAGACAGTCAGGGTTAGTTGTGGTAAACCTGCTAGGGGGCAGGTTAGCTTCACGGAGTGTGTCGTCATAGTGACTCACTCAGGATTCATCTGAACTCGCTTTGTGAAACCGAAAACCCAGAGTTTTCGTTAACTCAGGGTATACTTACTCAGAGTTTGCACTAAACCGGCTTTCTGAAATAGGGCCCAGGTCAGACAGCCTAACATACTTCTGCTCCCCACCAAACAAAACACGCAGCAACATATTCTGTTCACAAAACAAAAGAGAAAAAAATAATAAAGGAAAGAGTTTAAAACTGTGGATGTACTTTAGAGCTTTAGTTTTTATACAAAATAGAAGCAGTTAAAAGTCAATATTACTTAACAGCTACAGCATGAAGAAATAAGTAACAGATTAACTGCTAATAAAGATCCTTTATCAACCAGTGTTACTGCAAATGGACCAAGTGTGACTAACATCTAATATTGTTTAATAACTTTAGTCTACTTATCAAGTATTGGTCGCTCTTACTGCAATTCGCTTTATTTCTGTGAACAATTACTGTATATTAACATATCATTAACATTGCTGTCAATTAATTTATATAAAAGAATCTGAATTAATTCTAAATTAGTGTAAGCCTTTGGCATTTGCTTAAAAGAATATAAATCAGTAGAGTAAACTTTATTGTAATGTTACCCACTTTTTCTGATAGTTCCTTCGAAGCTAATTAGCGATTATTAGCTTACTAATAAACGGTAATTTAGTTGCTAAAACTATCCCATTAGACATGTGACAATAATATTATCTAAGCTGCACTTAGAAGAAATACATAGTTAACATGTTTTAGGTTAATCTTAACTCAGTGAGAATATAACGAACATTTGAACTTTTAGCAATGGTTAGCATGTAGCTACTCGACAATATCATTAAACCTATGGGTAAATGCTGCTAACTCGACATCAGTGTAACTATAAAGAGCTATTTAGTTTAAAAATACTTACTAAACAATGTTACCAGTATGGGAATGTTAACTTAACTTACCTGACTGTGGTAGCTCTCAGACCGCACACGCCTGCGGACTGGTACTAATCAACACTGTGTGGAGTTATGTCTTCACTCCGTGTCTACAGAACTTTACACTGACTTTTAACTCTGATGTTAGAGCTGGTTTACTCCTCACAGAGTTGTATATACTCTCTCTAGGTTAAAATAGGTTTACACTGAAATATTGACACTCCATTTTTTACTGTGCAGCACGTATAGTGGCTGTGTCCTGTTTTAAGATCATACATGTAAAATTGTTGTCTGACCTCCGTCTGCATGCAGGTAAACTGAGGGTCTGTTGAGCTGATCGCTGGTTTCGTGAGAAAAATGTCAGCTCGTTCTTTATGTTACAGAAGCACAGAGACACAAGACCAGGCGGAAAGAGACGATCGTTCGGTGAAAATGAGAATCTGCGAATGCAACATGTGGAACACGGAGAGTGGAATATGTAAACAAACCGGTTAACGTAACCCCCTCGGTGCACTCTGCATGCTAACTGTTAGCAGAGCTAGTGAAATCTCTGAAAACATCTGAGCACTTTTGCAAACATGTTCTATGTTGACAACCTGACCAGACATGTGAAGATTACGGCGCGACATTCGCAGCTAAAACACTGTTAAAAGTGTAGTTGGTGACAGAAAAACGGGATATTTTAAAACTACACCACCACCATTGCTGCCTGTGATTTGAAATGCATTCTGGGATACCTGGCTGCCCCAAGTCTACACAAGCAATCGATTATCTAGGATCGACCTGTTTTGACTTACTTTGCACGGCAACCAATCAAATGTTAGAGAAGCTGCATGGGCAGCGTTAACCCCGCCCCCTGAGTTTGATGGGTGAGGCTGACAGATAAAATTATTTCAAGATGAGAGCCAGACGCCAGGACTGCCAAAATGAAATAAATAAATATAGCATTAAATAATTAATTAAATGTGTCAATAATTAATTAAATGTGTCAATAATTAATTAAAATGTGAAATATATAAATAATTAATTAAATGTGTCAATAACTAACTATTTATTTAATTAATTAATTCCAATTTTAATTAATTATTGCCACATTTAATTAATTATTTAATGATGTATTTAATTAATTCATTATGGCAGTCCTGGCGTTCCATAGTGCCCACCACCCAGTTTTAAGTGCATGTAGACATTGAGGGTTCTCAGGAGGGGCCGTGCTGTACAGTACATGTACAGTGTCCATTTTTTATTTATTTATTTATTTATTAACCTTTATTTAACCAGGAAGATCCCATTGAGATTAAAAACCTCTTTTTCAAGGGAGACCTGGCCAAGATAGGCAGCAGCAGATGTCTCACAGTTACAGAAATTACTCAAACACAGGCAGCAACAACACACATGCAACAATAAGTGAAAGAATACAAATAAAATAAAAAATAAAATTCAATAAAATTCAAATAAAATAAAAAGTCAGTTAAAATGACAATCAATCTAATTGAAACAGTTGCATGTTATGGACTTGGCCTCAAGGATTCGTAGTTTAGATTTAAAATCACTTAATGAAATGAATTCAGTCATTTTCCATTCCTTCTGCAGTTTGTTCCAGGCCAAGGGTGCTAAATGGACAAAAGCTCTTTTACCAAGTTCAGTTCGGGCAAATGGAACAGAAAGCAACAAGTAACCATGCGGACGAAGAGAATACCGACCAGCATGTTTCATTACAAGCAGGGAACATATATAAGAAGGCAGCAACCCAAGTATCGCCTTATATATAAAACTGTATAAATGAGAGTTCCTCCGACTTACCAAAGCAGGCCATCCTACCTGAGAGTATAACTCACAGTGGTGAGTCTGAAATTTACGGTTAGTGATGAACCTCAGAGAAGCACGATACACAGAATCAACCATTCGAAGACATTGAGCAGAAGCATTCATATATAGAATATCACCATAATCCAGCACAGGCAAGAATGTTGCAGCAACAAGCCGCTTCTTTGTATTAAAAGAGAAACACAACTTATTTTGAAAATAAAATCTCAGTTTTAACTTCAGGTTTTTCACAAGATTCTCTACATGTGGTTTGAAGGTAAGCGAGTCATCAATTAAGATTCCCAGATATTTATAGGTGTGAACCAACTCTATTTTATTACCTTCAAGAGTGGTTACTGATGGGATTGTTTGGGCTCGTCTCCTTGATTTAGAAAACAACATGAGCTTTGTTTTGTCTGCGTTGAGAACAAGTTTAAGCTGATGTAATGAGTGCTGGACAGCAGAAAAGGCTTTCTGCAAGGAGTCGATGGCTTGGACAAGAGTTGAACCACAGCTGTAAATAACTGTATCATCAGCATAGAAGTGCAAGTTTGCATCTGGCACATGTAGACTAAGATTGTTTACGTAAATGATAAATAGAAGGGGACCTAATACAGAACCCTGTGGCACTCCGTTGTGCACTGTAACAAAGTCAGAACATAGACCGTCAGATTTAATGCACTGAGTCCTGTTACTGAGGTAGTTTGAGAACCATGCCACTGCTCTCTCAGAGAGTCCTGACTGGAAGAGTCTAAGTTTTAAAATACAATGATCAACAGTGTCAAATGCTTTTGACAAATCAATAAAAAGGGATGCACAGTGTTGTTTTTTATCAAGTGCAATAGTAATATCATTTACCACTCTAATTGCAGCTGTGATAGTACTGTGATTCTTCCTAAAGCCTGATTGATATTCAGATAAAATGGCATTGATGTGCAAAAACTCCTTTAACTGCTCACACACAAGAGCTTCAAGAACTTTAGCCAGCACAGATAGATTAGATATTGGTCTGTAATTAGTTAACACTGCTGGGTCGCCCCCTTTTAATAGAGGAACAACAAAAGCTGATTTCCATACTGAGGGAATTTTATTCGTATCCAGTGTGAGGTTGAAAAGTGTTGTGAGAGGCTCTGCTACAAAATCAGCTGCCAGTTTCAAGAAGTAAGGATCTAGTAAGTCTGGCCCTGGAGATTTTCTAGGATCTAACAGTTTAAGAGCTTTACAGACCTCCTGCACAGAGAAAGGAACAAAGTTAAATGGCTGACCAGTGTACACCGGAAGGTTTGTGCCAGATTTTACAGAGACTGGGTTCAGAGAGTCAAACAAAGAGCCAGAAGATATAAAGTGCTTGTTAAAACAATTCATAATCTCCTTCCTATCATAAACAGGAACAGAATCCTTAAAAACATAGGTGGGTAGAGCGTGGGAGCTTTTACTCACTGAAAGAGACTTAATGATTTTCCAGAACTTCTGTGGATTATTTAGGTTCTCAGTGGTGACAGACAGATAATATTCTGTTTTAGCTTTCTTAATAGAGGAAGTACATCTGTTTCTTAGTTGTCTGAAAAGAAGCCAATCACTGGGGTAGCCTGTTTTCCTCGCTTTGGCCCAAGCCAGATTACGCTCATGAATGATATCTGCCAGCTCTTGGGAGAACCAGGGGTTTTCACGACCTTTTATCCTATATCTTCTTAATGGAGCATGTTTATTCACAATTTGCATAAACCCATCCTTAAAGAATGCCCACGCTAATTCTACATCAAGGATCAATCCTATTTTCTTCCAGTCATAATTTGACAAATCATGATAAAATGCTTGCTCATTAAAATGTTTAAGAGTTCTTTTAAAAATAATACCATGTTGTGACTTGGCCACTTTAGTATTTCTAATAGCAGCAACAACACAGTGGTCACTTAAGTCGTTACAAAAGACACCCAAAGATGAAAATTTATGAGGAACATTTGTCAAAATCAAGTCAATCAAGGTAGACTTTTCGGGGCTTTTGAGATTCGGCCGAGTGGGTAAATTGACCAGCTGGGTAAGACTGATAGAATCACAGAAAGATTTAAAATCATCTGAAACAGTTTTGAGCCAATCCCAGTTAAAGTCACCAGCTAGAACAAGCTCCCCATAATTTAGTCTGGACAGCAAAAGGTTTAAAGAACGCAGAGCTTCTGTGGAGGCAGAAGGGGGTCGATAGCAACAAGCAACTGTTATGCAAAGACCCTTTGCAACATTCACATTCAGAGCCAAAAATTCCAATTGTTTGCAAATTGATTCTGATAGAACTATTGTAGCATCAAATTTTGACTTAACATAAGCAGCAACACCACCACCTTTCTTAAACCTATCGGTGCGATAGATATTGTAGCCAGCCATGCTAACATGTTCATCAGATATATATTTAGACAACCAAGTTTCAGAAATGAGGACAATATCTGCATCTGTTGATTGAACCCAGATCTTGATCATATCCATCTTGGGTAACAAACTGCGCACATTAAGATGAACTATCTTCAGCCCAGGTGAGGATTTAAATTCAGATGGTGTCTGGCTACATTGCAGCTCAGGGCCTGGGTTAGGTTGCACATTACCAGATAAGAGCAGTAGTAAGACGATCAGAAGTCTCTGCTTTGTACTTATTGATTTTGACGTGTGAAATGTTGACACAAAGCAGGATTTTTCGTAACTAATTTTGTAATTGTACAAAGCAAGAAGGTTTTGAAGATGAGGTAAATCTTTCTGTAGTTCAAAATGATTAATGTCCTGTTCCAAATACATTGGAAATTGTACAGGATGTATAGCAGCAGTGACGCATGTAGATCTGGGAACCATGTCTCGCAGAATGGGGTCACTGTTAAATGTTCTCATCTTAGAAAAATTGAGAGTCCAAAAGTCCCCCACGGCCAATAAGCAAAGTAAAGTTATTAAAAAAGCCATTATCCAAAACACAATGATTGTTGATGCTGAATTAAATAGGCTGCACAAACCTAGGATGGCAAGTAAGGCTCCAGCCAAAAGTTCGGGTCCTGGTGGCTTGCTAGCAGAGGGCTTCTGCTAGCACATTCACCAATGTGGTGTAGAAGGCTTCAATCAACAGCACAGCGCCCGATGTATTGCAGATAAGCTTTTCGAGCAGCACAGGCCTTGGTGTGGTGCTGATGTCTTGCACTAGCAACACAGATGCAGTTTGTTCAGCCGGCAGCAAAGGCCCTGGTGTGCTGCAGACGGCCCCAGCCAGCAGCACAGGCCCTGGGGTGTTGCCTATGGGTCCAGACGGCAGAACAGGCCCTGGTGTGCTGCAGACGGCCCCAGCCAGCAGTACAGGCCCTGGGGTGGTGCAGATGGGTCCAGCCGGCAGTACAGGCCCTGGTGAGGCTCAGTTGGTTTATGCTAGCAGCACAGGCCCTGGTGTGGTGCAGACAACCTCTGGTAGTAGCAGAGGTCCCCCCCAAAAAAGACCACTTTCCAAGAATTTACAGAATAGTTTAAAATACTCTTTGTGTCTGTATCCAGGTTGGATGAGCGCCAAGTATTTGTATATGTGTGCATGAGGGTGGGAATGCATGTTTAGGTCTGTGTGCGCCTATTCGTCTGTGTCTATATGTCAGCTCGGGTCTTACACTCCACCCCCTTGGAACATCTCAGGCCCTCCAAGGTATGGAGGCCTATTTCCCCTCACCACACTCCCTGCTGGTGGCTGATGCCCTCAGACATCGGTGCGTTCTTGGTGTCCAGGGCTGGACGCTCAGGTCTGTACCAGCTCACTCCCCGGTACGGCTGCTTGGTGGGGCCTGGTGCCTGTGGCTCGGTCGGGCCCCTTGCGGGGGCTCGATTCACTCTGGCACAGCTGACTGCCTGCAGAGCCCGCGTGTACGTCACTGCAGCCCCCTCTGGCTTCTGCTCTGTGGCTGTTGGGTGACCCCTCATCTGGGGTTCTCCTCAGCTCTTCCCAGGAAGGTGGCACGGTTGCCCCTCCGGTGGTCCTCTTTGGGCGCTCGCACTCTGGGGGCCTCTGGATGTCTGGGGCCTGGATCTCCTCCATGCCTGCTTCATGCCCTGGGGGACGGGGCTGTGGCTCCCCACACCTTCTAGCAGATCGTTACATGGAGAAGCCTTTTGAATAGACGAGCACTCATCCACACAGGTGTTCACACACACAAGCTACACCTTTCTTGGCTGCTACCTCAAACCACATTGTGCGATGTCAATCTTGCGTGCTGCACAATCACATTCAGTATTTAATATTTACTGTTATTTACACTTAGCTAGATTATTGCAATGGTGTTGTGTTATTATGTTGCTCTCTTTTTTGCTTGTTTTCTCTTATTTTCTTCTCTCAACAGGTGACCTGGGAGATATTTTTTAAGTGCCCTTTCTCACTGTCCCTCTTCCCCTTTTCTTCCTTCCTTCCTTCCTTCCTTCCTTCCTATCCCCCAGTCATGTCTGTCCTATCTGTAACAACTGAAAATAAATTAAAATAAATAAATAATAACAAAGGTTGATCAAATGGACCAATATGGCAAGGCCGTGATGGTCCATTTGGTAAATTAAGTTAGTTGGGCATCTTTTTTGGCCTTCAGACAATAATTCTGATGGCTAAAAAACGAAACGGGACAACAACAAGAAAAGAAAGAAAGAAAGAAAAAAGTAATAAAAATGTATCTAAAACATATTTTAAGATGAATCTTTTTATGACTGAGTAAAAAAAAAATGCTAAAATTCGAGTGCAGTGTTGAGTAAAATGGTTTTATTAAAATTTAATTGACCCTTTGAAATTATTTGTTGGAAGTCTTAAATCCCACTGAACAGGGGAAGAGAAAGAGACAGAGACACAAAGATAGCAACACAGAGGTAAATAAACATGGAGACAAGACACTGAGAATAAGACAGAAGGGGAAATGCCCAAAGTCTCATATCTCTGACAAGTTAAGTCACTTTTATTCATAAAAAAACCCAGAACTTAAATATAATTATAAACCACACATAAACATAATCATAGAACAATTAAAAGTAAAACATACCAAAAACACATCAAATGGAGAGTGAAGCAAATATTATTAATAACAACAAATGCACATATTAATAATATAAACCAAAATCCTTCAATAAAAAGGCTACAAACAGAAACAACAATTTGAAACAGCAATAAGAAAACAGTGAAAGTGACTACAGATATAGACCTTCCTAGGGAGGCCTGAAGTGCAAACATACCCTCTACACTCCCTTCATAAAACAGGGGACCATGATTACCACCATAGTTGGCCGGTCTGAAGGCACTGACCTCAACTTCCATACAATGTTTGAGCAGGACAACCAGGACAGACCCACAACATACAGAGCCTTAAGTGACCGCAGGCAAATCTCATCCACCCCACCACCACAGTGATGGGCAAGTCTCCCTGCCCACTGTACAAAATGTGCTTCACAGACGTTGTTTCATGTTGTAAAGATTGTGCCTTAAAAAATAGCCACAAGAAGTTTTAAAGAAATCTTTATTTCACTTTTAAGACACATAACCAACACCAACATACGAATCAACAGGATGAGCACATGCTGAAATTCAGTCTTCATGAAAATCAAGATTAAATCACAAAATGTTTGGTCTCATGTGTGTTTCTTTCCAGCTTTGACTCTGTGGAGTAAAACCTCTCCACTAAACAAAAAAATAAAACATCTCAGCAACTTTTTTGTCACCTCCACAGCTCAACACGATACAAATATCACATCAAATGAATGTAAATACGTGTTTCATCTTCATTACAGGTTTTAATGGAATATGCAACAAACAGAATTAGGGCTGTGACATATCATATGATCTGCAATAATACTGGTATAAATGTTTACAAAAAAGTGTGTTTAGAGGAACATCATGTGTTTGCATTCACCCCAATGAGTCAACCCCAGTCATGTCTCACAGCCAGAGCCATATGTCGGGCTCCAGTCACAGTTTGGTAGCTGAATGTTCGCAAAATATGCAAGAAAACTTTTCCCACTGAAAGTGAAAAAAGCAAACCTGTTACAACACTTTAAGCAAAAACACACTTGAGTACAACCGGGCTGTGAAGGCACGTGAGCAGGAGATACTAGCAGCAGTGATGTGCGACCCAAAGGTAAACAAATGATTCAACCATGCATCACTGGAGCACTCGCGAGTTACATTTCATATAACAGCAAGAGCAGTCAGTGGATGGAAATTACTGATGTGCTACACGGTGGAAAAGCAGGAGGTTAAAAAGCTCGACCCAAGATGAAACAAACCAGGTAGAATTTCTTTTCCTTATATGACAGAATTGTGCAGGCTCCGCATTACAAGGTTATTTTGGATATTAAGCTAGAGTGTAAGCACTTGTAATACACTTTTCTTAAAACTTCCAGGAAAAACACCCCTGAGGATACTTATGTGCTCATATTTCATGTATGCCGTGTCACTAACATTGCACTATAATGTTGTTCATAGAGTATTTAAAGGTAGAATGGGAGGCAGAGCCTTCAGCTTTTAAGATTAGACTTAAAACTTTCCTTGTTGCAGATGGGGGTCCCTCCCTGAGCCTGGTTCTGCTGGAGGTTTCTTCCTGTTAAAAAGGAGTTTTTCCTTCCCACTGTCGCCAAAACGCTTGCTAATAGGGGGTCATATGACTGTTTGGGTTTTCTCTGTTTTCATTGTATTATTGTTGGGTCTTTACCTTACAATATCAAGCACCTTGAGGTGGCCACATTTTCACACTTTGAATTAGCTAAGCTGTCATCAGTGACAGCAGCTCACTGGAAGAGAAAGATGGAAAATCCATCATTTACTTACACATATAAATGCTGCTGCCTGCCGAGCTGATAAAATGTACATTATTTTTTTTAAATGTAAGTTTCTCGAAATATTATTTTGAGGCTATATCTCCCACCCCTACATACAATAAACAATACAGAATTTTTTAAGGAAGGAGGTCATCTGATCTGCTCTGATCTGGCTTCTCAGTGGACTGCTTCATCTGACAGTTCTCCCACTTTTAACTAGTGTGAATCCTCATGTGTCTTTGTAACTGTATCCTCTGAATGAAGCTTCTCACCTGTGTGGATTCTCATGTGAGTTTTCAAGTTTATCATCAGGCTGAATCTTTTTCCGCAGGTGCTGCAAGAATGTGGCTTCTCACCTGTGTGAACCCTCATATGTCTCGTTAGTTTGGATCTGTACTCAAAGGTTTTTCCACAAATCTCACATTTCACAAACTTTTTACTTGTGTCAGTTTTACGCTGACTCTCTGACACAGGAAAGTTGTCTTGCTGATCTCTGCTCTCTGGTTCAGGAGAGCTGGAAGAAAGGAGATGTTCACTGTCCAGCTCTGGCTCACTTTCCTCATAAGTAGGAGCCTCCATGAAGATAATAATGCCTTCAGTCTCCTGCTTCACTACAAGCTGATCTACGTCCTGACTGGTGCAAGGTTCCTCCTCTTCCTCTTTTATCTGTGGAAGCTCCGGATCCTCCTGGTCGAGGCTGAAGTTTCTCTCCTGGTCCCCAAAAACCAGTTCCTCCTCACATTCATGCTGTTGTGGGAAAGCTGAGGTGACAAATGGACAAAATTACTTGTCTTAGATAAATATAGAAGTATAACAAGAATGACTACTCGGCAGTGGTGTCTACAGCTGTCCATTTCCAACTCTACAACAGAGTTTAATCAAAATATCATCCGAAATATCATCATATCATTTACCCAGACCTGGAAACTGTTAAAATAAGATTTCATGCACTCACTTCTAACACGTTAGTAAATTTCTATGCACCAATCACAGTTTGTCCACCAATTACTGTTGGAAAGATGTTTATGTAAATGATAAGACAAACATCAGACAGAAGGGGAAATTTAAAAGTAGGATTAAAATATGGGGATAAAAAGCAGCGAAGCTCTCAGAAAACCTCGACTAACAATCAGCTGAGTTTATTTAAACACTGGCCTTGAAGAACTCTGATGTGTTTCCAAAATATCTTTATTGAATGAATTAAAGTCATATTAATTTTTAGGTAAGACCATTACGGTTTTACATACCCCTGCTGTGTAAGTTCATTTCAGGTTTCCAGATGTTATCCAGCTGTCTGAGCTGCTCTTCTTCAGTCCAGATGAGGCCTTCATCCTCCTGTTTGAGTACAATCTTTTCTACGTCATCACTGATGCAGAGTTCCTCCTCTTCCTCTTTGATCTGTGGAGGATCTGGGCCCTCCTGGTCCAGACTGGAGTTCCTCTCCTGGTTGGAGACCTGCTGGTCATACAGGCCCTCCTCTTCCTCACACTTCATGTTAGGGGGAGATCTTGAGGAACAAAGGGTCACTGAGGAAAAAGGTTAATAATGTGATGACAGGAAAACACATCTGAGCAAATATAGTCCACTCTGAGCATGTCCTCATATGGGAGTGAAATTTAAACTGTACAAATGTGAAAAATGAAAGTGTAAGTTACTCTCGAGCTCTGATACTCTTATTAGGAAAGTTCAGAGTACAAATCATTCAGGTAGCTGCTGCCAGCTTCACGCTGCAAGTAAATGTTTGTCATTGTTGTAGATTAAACTGAAAATCTCACAGTGCCATAGCAGATAAGTACCAGTCAGGTTTCACAGCCAGTCATTGCACAGAATCAACCCAACTAAAGTCATCAGTGATCTGAAGATTATTAGGGACTCAGAGTTTCAGTCTTAGTTCTATTTGATCTCATTGCTGCCTTTGATACTGTTGATCATGACATTTTAAATCAAAGGTTTCATCATTTAGTTGGTTTAACTGGACAGTTCTCAATTGGCTCTCGACCTTTGACCCAGTTAAACCTCTCAGGTCATCAGGTTCAGATCTGTTAACTGTTCCCAAAATCAGATGTAAGTGTGCTAAGAGTGTGTTCAGTTACTGTGCTCCTGTTCTTTGGAGCATGCAGCCATAGTTTGCCTGCTGTGGCTGCATTCAAAACTAACAACTATGTTTCCATGCTTTGTGAATAACACTGACATCTGTGAGATTTGAGCTGATTTAGTTCGAGTTAAGACTGTTTATTAGAACATTACAAAGTTATTTTAAAAACTTCATCATTTTCTTGAACCCAAATATAATTCAGTTGAAAAATATACATTTTAACATGAGGTGAGGATGGTGGGGGAGGCACGATGGTCTTGTAGGGTTAGACCCTGATTAAGGGGTATTTTTGAAAGTAAAGCCCATCTCTCAAAGTCCCTGCCGGCCTGCCTCCACCTCGGGAAGCCTGTGGGTGCAGACGGAGGTGAGGAGCACCACAGGCGGCAGAGGACTGTCTGTAGCCCCGGAGTGAGGGTCAGAGAGCCGAAGCAGACAGCGAACTGTGGCACAGTGCAGAAAACAGAAGCTTTCCCTCCCTGCCTCCTTTATCTTAATCTTCTAAATAAATCTTCTATAAAGGCACTTTCTCTCGGTCTCAAGGTTTGTTTAATGCTAAAAGTTCACCGTAAAAAAGAGACGCACTTGTGTGATTAGCCGCTCCCTGATTTCAGTATGTTAGCCTACAAGCTGAGCTCTGATCAGGTCCTACATGAGTTGTATTCTTGTGTTAGTCCACTGAGACCATCGCAGTTTTACCTGTTATGCGTAACTTTATCTCGGGTTTCCGGCTGATATCCAGCAGTCTCTGCTGAAGGTTGATCTCATACTGGACGATCAGACGTTCTGTTAACCTCAGAGCAGATTTCTTCTGCAGCAGTCAGCCGGTCTCTCCACTATTGCTTCTAAACGAACAATAAAAAAAATGTAATTATAGAAAAACACTTCTGAGAAGATAAAGTTTTAGTTAAAGTCTGTAATGAGGGCATGTTGCTCACATTTGCAGGTGAAATTAAAAGTGTGTAAAAATGAAGTTATTTGTGCACTCTGATGCAAATGAGAACTTGAGTTCTGACATTTTTCAGCAACATTAAGAGTAAAAAAAACCTTTCAAACAAAAAAGAACTCACTTATTACTGACTGACTGATGATCTATTTTGGAGTTGATCTCGAAACTGATCTACATCTTGATATTTTTCAAAATAATCTTCACTATTGGGGGTGGCTGTAGCTCAGGCGGTAGAGCAGATCATCTACTGATCGGTTCGATTCCCGGCTTCACCTAGTCTGCATTTCAAATATCCTTGGGCAAGATACTAACTCCAAGTTGCCTCAAGTTGCTCTTTGATCTGTGGAATGTGTGTCTGAATGTTGGTAGAAAGCACTAAGAAAAATGTGCTTGTGCGAATGGGAGTGAGTGGGTGAATGCACAAGTTTTGTAAAGCGCTTTGAGTGCTCAAGATTGAGTAGAAAAGCGCTATATAAGAACCAGTCCATTTAAAACTCCCTGTCATGTTTTCACGAATACACATTAAATAGATCTGACTGATACAAACTGTAGGTTTAATATTAATGTTAACACTTCAGAAAAGCGATTACAGTTTTACCGCTGGTCTGTAAATCTTTCTCAGGTTTCCAGATGTTATGCAGCTGTCTGAGCCGCTCTTCCCCGCTCCAGACGACGATGCCTTCATCCTCGTGTTTCACTACAAGCTGTTCTCCCTCTTGACTGATGCAGAGTTCCTCCTGTTCCTCTTTGATCTGTGGGGGATCTGTGTCCTCCTGGTCCAGATTGAAGTTCCTCTCCTGCTTCCAGACCTGCTGGCCAGCCAGATCTTCCTCCTCCTTACACTTCATGTTGATGTGGGACTTGAGGAACAAAGTAAAAAGAAAAAGATTAGACAGGTAAAGGTGCAGCCTCAGTCAGCAGGGCTGTACACTGTGAGCATGTTGCTCACATATGTGAGAGAGGTTTGTACAAATGTTTCAGAAGCACCATGTGACTCCCTCTCTTTGTTGGAAAGTCTTATTAATTCACTTTATAACTATTACTTTGAAGATAAATTTCTACCATCACAAAAATATTATGACCTCTTTAAAAACAAACAACGGCAACTACATGACTTAAATTCCATGTTTAGATGAAGGTAATGGTCAATGCCTTTTGACAGGGGAAAAACCTCCACACAGAAGAATCTTACTTGGCTGAATCATAAATTATTCACCATGATTAAAACTGCAGATGAGCAATAATCTGCATTTTATTTTAGCCAAAGAGGAATGTTTCTGTTTGTCTGTGATCTGACTTTTTCTGCTGGGTCCAAATTTCATTTTATCCTGTGTAAGTTTGTTTCTCTTCCTGTTAACTAGCAAAGTCAAAATCACCTTGATTCATTTAACTTTAATTAAATTATAAATGTAATCATTTTATTGAACAATTAATTTCATTTCAATGAAAAACAATTACTTAAAAGAAAGAGATTAAGTTGGAGAGAGACATGTGGCCATCTTTTAGTGAGTTAGACCCTGATTAAGGGCTATTTTTAAAAGTAAAGCCCATCTCTCAAAGTCCCTGCCGGCCTGCCTCCACCTCGGGAAGTCTGTGGGTGCAGACGGAGGTGAGGAGCACCACAGGCGGCAGAGAACTGTCTGTAGCCCCGGAGTGAGGCGTCGTGAACCGAAGCAGACAGCGAACTGTGGCACAGTGCAGAAAACCGAAGCTTTCCCTCCCTGTTTGGTTTTGATGTGTCTCATGAAAGTCTATTGTTAAAAGTTGACCTTTAAAAAAAACGGACGCACTTGTTAGTGTGAATGCTTGAAAAGCATTCACAGTATTGTTGTTGTAATCTTTATTATTATTAGTGTGAATGCTTGAAAAGCATTCACAGTATTGTTATTCTAATCTTTATTAGTGTGAATGCTTGAAAAGCATTCACAGTATTGTTCTTCTAATCTTTATTATTAGTGTGAATGCTTGAAAAGCATTCACAGTATTGTTGTTGTAATCTTTATTATTATTAGTGTGAATGCTTGAAAAGCATTCACAGTATTGTTCTTCTAATCTTTATTAGTGTGAATGCTTGAAAAGCATTCACAGTATTGTTCTTCTAATCTTTATTATTATTATTAGTGTGAATGCTTGAAAAGCATTCACAGTATTGTTATTCGAATCTTTATTATTATTATTATTATTATTATTATATATTCCGTACGTTTTTTGGCATCTCACTCCTTCAAAACCGCTCAACTTAGAAAAACCATTCAAACACCGTTAGATTCCTATTCTTTTGGACAACATTGCTTCTACTTTTCTCATTTTTAACATTTATATTTTTAATTTTATTCAACTTTATTCAACAAAAATTTATAATGTATTTCAATGGGGAGACCCTTCAAATCCTCATTCAACTTCCTCCTCTTTAAACTGTATCTACTTCCACATACATTGACATAGAGCCACCATTCAAACTTTAAAACGAAGACAAGACATTCAACTATTCAACTTGTATTTATCTTTTCAATATCTATTATACTTTTTCTTCAGTTCCAGTTTAAGTTTCATGATGTTTTTTCACCCGTTTCAGAGTTTATAATGGGTGTGTATGGGACGGAATGTTGGGGCTAGAGTGAGGCAGCTCAACTGCTAGAGTGAGAGGAGCAAAAAAATTAATCTTAAAATCTTTTTTAAAACTGCTGCTGTGTCCGCAGCGTTTGCTCTACAGGTATGATTTTACCCTCAAAACGTAGCCATGGCTGTCCTCTTTCATCCAATGTGTTTACTATTGTACTAGGTGTTATGGTTCTTTCATAAATGTCACCAATGCACAGCCTCCTCCCTCCAACTCTTCCATAGACTCTAATGTTAAAACGGCTCAGAAGGTTGGTTTGAAAATCAGAAGAGCATGGTGTCTTTACACTGTCACCACGTCCATATAATAAACTCCACAGGCATGAAAACTGAGAATTAGGTAGACTAGACATTGCTGCCGCTCACGGTGAAAGAATTTCGTCAATACGACCTATACTTTTCATTTGGGAACGATTTGTTTCGGCCTGACTTTTCTGTTCATTTTAAGCAGCAAAAGTGAGGTGCATGTCTGTGTCGTGTGTATGGAGCCATTGGGTGCGGTCACTATAGCAACCAGGCTCACACCTGCCTGCTTAACGAGCTCTCTCTCTCTCTCTCTCTCACTCTGCCAAGATTCATCTTAAACACTTCTCTTTCAACTGCTGCTGTGTCCACAGTGTTAAAGCCATCATTTTACCCTCAAAACGTCGCCATCGTTGTTCTCTTTCCAACATCTTGTCTTTCAAAGCTCAGAGATGTAAACTTTTTAAACTGTGTGGATCCAAGTGGAGGGATCACATTTGAGTCATTCAGTGATTCAAAGAATATGACCTTTTAATATTCTTTCAGATGTTTTCTGACTCTAAATGTTCTTTTCTCATTTCTTAGGTTTTTCTAATTTACAATTAAAACATTTTCAGCTTTTTTCCAACTTCTTCTTCTGTGTAACCTTCAGCTTTTAGCAGTTCAGCACTTTTGTTTTCAGGTTAAATTTGGTTTTTTTTTTTTTATCTCATTAAAAAAGTTTTAACTCAAAATTCAGCAATTAATTCATTTCAGTGCATACATTCAGATTCAAGCATTCACACTGCAGTTTCTTCAGAAAATGCACTTTCTAGTTCCATTTTATTATTATTATCTATTCCGTACGTTTTTTGAAAGCCTACTCCTTCAAAACCGTTCAACTTAGAAAAACCATTCAAACACCGTTAGATTCCTATTCTTTTGGACAACACTGCTTCTATTTTTCATATTTTTAACATTTATATTTTTAATTTTATTCAACTTTATTCAACAAAAATTTATAATGTATTTCAATGGGGAGACCCTTCAAATCCTCATTCAACTTACTCATTTTTAAACTCTTACTACTTCCACATACATTGACATAGAGCCACCATTCAAACTTTAAAACGAAGACAAGACATTCAACTATTCAACTTGTATTTATCTTTTCAATATCTATTATACTTTTTCTTCAGTTCCAGTTTAAGTTTCATGATGTTTTTTCACCCGTTTCAGAGTTTATAATGGGTGTGTATGGGACGGAATGTTGGGGCTAGAGTGAGAGAGCTCAACTGCTAGAGTGAGAGGAGCAAAAAAATTAATCTTAAAATATTTTTTAAAACTGCTGCTGTGTCCACAGCGTTTGCTCTACAGCCACCATTTTACCCTCAAAACGTAGCCATCGCTGTCCTCTTTCATCCAATGTGTTTACTATTGTCCTAGGTGTTATGGTTCTTTCATAAATGTCACCAATGCACAGCCTCCTCCCTCCAACTCTTCCATAGACTCTAATGTTAAAATGGCTCAGAAGGTTCTTTTGAAAATCAGAAGAGCATGGTGTCTTTCCACTGTCACCACGTCCATATAATAAACTCCACAGGCATGAAAACTGAGAATTCAGTAGACTAGACATTGCTGTCGCTCACGGTGAAAGAATTTCGTCAATACGACTTGTACTTTTCATATGGGAACGATTTGTTTCGGCCTGACTTTTCTGTTCATTTTAAGCAGCAAAAGTGAGGTGCATGTCTGTGTCCGTGTGTATGGAGCCATTGGGTGCGGTCACTATAGCAACCACGCTCACACCTGCCTGCTTAACGAGCTCTCTCTCTCACTCTGCCAAGATTCATCTGAAACACTTCTCTTTCAACTGCTGCTGTCTCCACAGTGTTACAGCCATCATTTTACCCTCAAAACGTCGCCATCGTTGTTCTCTTTCCAACATCTTGTCTTTCAAAGCTCAGAGATGTAAACTTTTTAAACTGTGTGGATCCAAGTGGAGGGATCACATTTTAGTCATTCAGTGATTCAAAGAATATGACCTTTTAATATTCTTTCAGATGTTTTCTGACTCTAAATGTTCTTTTCTCATTTCTTAGGTTTTTCTAATTTACAATTAAAACATTTTCAGCTTTTTTCCAACTTCTTCTTCTGTGTAACCTTCAGCTTTTAGCAGTTCAGCACTTTTGTTTTCAGGTTAAATTCAGGTTGTTGTTTTTTTTTTTATCTCATTCAAAATTTTTAACTCAAAATTCAGCAATTAATTCATTTCAGTCCATACATTCAGATTCAAGCATTCACACTGCAGTTTCTTCAGAAAATGCACTTTCTAGTTATTATTAGTGTGAATGCTTGAAAAGCATTCACAGTATTGTTCTTCTAATCTTTATTAGTGTGAATGCTTGAAAAGCATTCACAGTATTGTTCTTCTAATCTTTATTATTAGTGTGAATGCTTGAAAAGCATTCACAGTATTGTTCTTCTAATCTTTATTATTATATTTTCTTATTCCGTACGTTTTTTGAAAGCCTACTCCTTCAAAACCGTTCAACTTAGAAAAACCATTCAAACATCGTTAGATTCCTATTATTTTGGACATGACTGCTTCTATTTTTCTCATTTTTAACATTTATATTTTTAATTTTATTCAACTTTATTCAACAAAAATTTCCCATGTATTTCAATGGGGAGACCCTTCAAATTCTCATTCAACTTACTCATTTTTAAACTCTTACTACTTCCACATACATTGACATAGAGCCACCATTCAAACTTTAAAACGAAGACAAGACATTCAACTATTCAACTTGTATTTATCTTTTCAATATCTATTATACTTTTTCTTCAGTTCCAGTTTAAGTTTCATGATGTTTTTTCAGCCGTTTCAGAGTTTATAATGGGTGTGTATGGGACGGAATGTTGGGGCTAGAGTGAGACAGCTCAACTGCTAGAGTGAGAGGAGCAAAAAAATTTATCTTAAAATCTTTTTTAAAACTGCTGCTGTGTCCACAGCGTTTGCTCTACAGGTATGATTTTACCCTCAAAACGTAGCCATGGCTGTCCTCTTTCATCCAATGTGTTTACTATTGTCCTAGGTGTTACGGTTCTTTCATAAATGTCACCAATGCACAGCCTCCTCCCTCCAACTCTTCCATAGACTCTAATGTTAAAATGGCTCAGAAGGTTCGTTTGAAAATCAGAAGAGCATGGTGTCTTTACACTGTCACCACGTCCATATAATAAACTCCACAGGCATGAAAACTGAGAATTTGGTAGACTAGACATGGCTGTCGCTCACGGTGAAAGAATTTTGTCAGTACGACTTTTACTTTTCATTTGGGAACGATTTGTTTCGGCCTGACTTTTCTGTTCATTTTAAGCAGCAAAAGTGAGGTGCATGTCTGTGTCCGTGTGTATGGAGCCATTGGGTGCGGTCACTATAGCAACCAGGCTCACACCTGCCTGCTTAACGAGCTCTCTCTCTCTCTCTGCCAAGATTTATCTCAAACACTTCTCTTTCAACTGCTGCTGTGTCCACAGTGTTACAGCCATCATTTTACCCTCAAATTGTCGCCATTATTGTTCTCTTTCCAACATCTTGTCTTTCAAAGCTCAGGCATTTAAACTTTTTAAACTGTGTGGATCAAAGTGGAGGGATCACATTTGAGTCATTCAGTGATTCAAAGAATATGACCTTTTAATATTCTTTCAGATGTTTTCTGACTCTAAATGTTCTTTTCTCATTTCTTAGGTTTTTCTAATTTACAATTAAAACATTTTCAGCTTTTTTCCAACTTCTGCTTCTGTGTAACCTTCAGCTTTTAGCAGTTCAGCACTTTTGTTTTCAGGTTAAATTCGGGGTTTTTTTTTTATCTCATTCAAAATTTTTAACTTAAATTCAGTAATTATTTCATTTCAATGCATACATTCAGATTCAAGCATTCACACTGCAGTTTCTTCAGAAAATGCACTTTCTAGTTATTATTGTGTGGATGCTTTAAGCATCCACACTATTGAGTTCCTGTTTCTCTTTATTCTTTATTATTATTATTATTCTAGTTGCTTCCGTACACTTTTCGCCGTTAAACTACTTCCACAATTTTCAGCCGATTTTCACCGTTCAAATTTTAAACTATTCAGCTATTTTTGCTAATTCCTGCTACGATTTTTGCTATTTTTAACTATTATACTTTTTAAAATATTAAGCTTTTTTCCTTTAATTTGTCCCATTGAAATGAATGGGAAACTTCAGCAATTCTGCTAAATTTTGCTTGTTTTTGAAACTTAACTACTTCCTCATATTTTCACCTAGAACAACCATTCAAACTTTAAAATGTTCACAAATTATTGGGCTATTCAGGTATGATTCAGCTTTTTCAAATCTTTTACTGTTTTACTTTTATGCCTCTTAAAGTTTTGAGTTGCAAAATTGTGATTTTTCACAAAATACATGTGTTGTTATGGTTGCTATGCTCTTGGCTTCCAGTGTGCCACTGAAGGTTTTGCAATTTTCACTTCATGTCCGAACAACTTCCTGCTACTTGCTCAATTTTCACTCAACTTCCACAAATTATACATCAAAACGTAGGTATTTTTGCTGGCTTTCAGAAAATGTCACCATCATTGTTGTGGGATTTATAGAATTTTTGCAAATCTCCTCAGACTAACACAAGGTCAGAAAACTCTCCATATAAAGTGAATGGAGAGCTTGTTCAAAATCACCGCTGGATTTCTGTAATGAGAGGCATATTCGAATCGTCATATCTCCTTAACGAAGCAAAGTTAAGACATGAGGCTTGTCCCCGAATATCTTCAGACACCCCTGACGCTCACAATTCAAGAATTTCTTTCTCACCTATTACCGTTCTGAAATGAGTTGGACTTGTTTGAGGGTAGGAAATTCGTCCTTCGCTCAGATTTCTTCAGATTTCAAACTGTGGAAATGAACCACTTTTTTCTCTCGTCATAACTTTTTGTTGGATTTCCACAGAGACCTGAAAATTTCCATGATTGTTCACCAAAGCCTGCTGTCTCTTACGGTGAAAGAATGATATCGATACTCCAAATAGATTTCGAGTTAGAAAGCGTTGTTTGAGGGCAAGTCAAGGCAGTTTTTGCTTCGCTCTACTCAGTTATGGTGCATTAGAAGTCAAATATCTTTAATAATTCATATTTTAATGATAAATTGTAAACACTGGAAGATTCCCCCATCTCTTCTGAACAAAACGGTGTAAGAATGACCGCTCTAGCCCCTACGGTTTGGAAATTATGGTCATTTGTTTGAGGGGAGTCCTCACTATGAGAAATAGGCTGCAATAATCCTGTGCCTCTCTGTGCTGCGTGTGTAAAAAGAGGCACATGTTTTGGCGGGAAAAAGTACACAGGCTCTCTGATTGGTGGATTCAAATTCAGCAGCTCCCAGGCTGACCTAGAAACTTACTTCTCTCTCCCTGTGCATTTTTTTGCTGATTTTTTCATTTAACAAGTATATTTGAGGGACCCTCAGCATGTTCAGCATTTTTTCAGCTGTCCATTTTGCTTTTCCAATTTTTCTGTTTAACTTATTACTATTGTGCTAAATAATACAATTTCTGCTATTTTATAAGATTTGTGCCTAATATAGTATTTCTGCTAAATTACAATATTTCTGCTTTTTATACTATTTGTGCTAAAACATAGTATTTCTACTAAATGTAGTATTTATGCTTAATCATACTATTTCTGCTTTTTATGGGATTTGTGCCTAATATAGTATTTCTGCTTTTTATAGGATTTTTGCTCAAACATAGTATTTCTACTAAATGTAGTATTTATGCTTAATCATAGTATTTCTATATATTTCTGCCAGGTCCCCAGGCAGCCAATCCTCTGTGAGGACTGAGAAATTCAAATTTTCAAATCAGGGCCTGCACGGCTTCCCAGCCAATCATATATGTGTCCTGAGGCATTCAAATTTGCATATTGGGGCCTTCATGGCTTCTAAGCCAGCCAATCATATCTGAGGGCTGAGGAATTCAAATCCACAAATCAGGGCCTGCACGGCTTCCCAGCCAGCCAATCATATATGTGGTCTCAGGCATTCATATTTGCATATTGGGGAATTCGTGGCTTCTAAGTCAACAAGTCATCCATGTCATATATCTCTAAAAATTCACATTTTAATGATAAATTGTCAACACTGGAAGATTCCCCCATCTCTTCTGAACAAAACAGTGTAAGAATGACCGCTCTAGCCCCTACGGTTAGGAAATTATGGTCATTTGTTTGAGGGGAGTCCTCACTATGAGAAATAGGCTGCAATAATCCTGTGCCTCTCTGTGCTGCTGCGTGTGTAAAAAGATGCACCTGTTTTGGCGGGAAAACGTAAACAGCCACTCTGATTGGTGGATTTAAATTCGGCAGCTCTCTCCCTCTGTGTGTGTGTGTGTGTGTGTGTGTGTGTGTGTTTAGTGGGAGAGAGAGGACCCTGCCCTTATTTGGCAGCATGTCATTGTAGGATTTAAATTGAATATAGTTAGACTGGTTGACTGGATTAGAGCCTGTGTTTGTGTGTCCCTCTGTGCATTTGTGTTTCAATAAGTTATTACTATTCTGCTAAATCATATTATTTCTGGTACTTTTCGGTACTTGTGCTAAATACAGTATTTCTGCTAAATCATACTATTTCTGCTTTTCATAGGATTTATGCCTAATATAGTATTTCTGCTAAATTATAGTATTTCTGCTTTTTATAGGATTTGTGCCTAACATAGTATTTCTGCTAAATTATAGTATTTCTGCTTTTTATAGGATTTGTGCATAACATAGTATTTCTGCTAAATTATAGTATTTCTGCTTTTTATAGGATTTGTGCTTAATATAGTATTTCTGCTAAATTATAGTTTTTCTTCTTTTTATAATATTTGTGCTAAAACATAGTATTTCTACTAAATGTAGTATTTATGCTTAATAATAGTATTTCTATATATTTCTGCCAGGTCCCCAGGCAGCCAATCCTCTGTGAGGACTGAGACATTCAAATTTTCAAATCAGGGCCTGCACAGTTTCCCAGCCAATCAAATAAGTGTCCTGAGGCATTCAAATTTGCATATTGGGGCCTTCGTGGCTTCTAAGCCAGCCAATCATATCTGAGGGCTGAGGAATTCAAATCCACAAATCAGGGCCTGCACGGCTTCCCAGCCAGCCAATCACATATGTGGTCTCAGGCATTCAAATTTGCATATTGGGGAATTCGTGGCTTCTAAGTCAACAAGTCATCCATGTCATATATCTCTAAAAATTCATATTTTAATGATAAATTGTCAACACTTGAAGATTCCCCCATCTCTTCTGAACAAAACGGTGTAAGAATGACCCTTCTAGCTCCTACGGTTAGGAAATTATGGTCATTTGTTTGAGGGGAGTCGTCATTATGAGAAATAGACTGCAATGATCCTGTGTCTCTCTGTGCTGCGTGTGTAAAAAGGATGCACCTGTTTTGGAGGGAAAGAGTGCACAGGCTCTCTGATTGGTGGATTCAAATTCAGCAGCTCCCAGGCTGACCTAGAAACTCACTTTTCTCTCCCTGTGTGTGTGTGTGTGTGTGTGTGTGTGTGTGTGTGTGTGTGTGTGTGTGTGTGTGTGACAGAGAGAGAGAGAGAGAGAGAGAGAAAGGCTTTTAATGGGATGATCTCATTCTAAGATTCAAATTCAATATATTTAGACTGGTTGACTGAATTGGATCTTGTGTGTGTGTCTCTCTGTGCATGTGTGTTTTCTTATGTGTACATATTTGTGATTGTGTGGCTGTTATAGATTTTTTTGCTGATTTTTTTCATTTAACAAGTATAGTTGAGGGACCTTCAGCATGTTCATCATTTTTTCAGCTGTCCATTTTTGCTTTTCCAATTTTTCTGTTTAAGTTATTACTATTGTGCTAAATCATACTATTTCTGCTATTTTATAAGATTTGTGCCAAATACCGTATTTCTGCCAAATATAGTATTTCTGATTAATTAAAGTTTTTTCTACCAAATCATAGTACAGTATTTCTGCTTTTTATAGGGTTTGTGCTTAATATAGTATTTCTGCTAAATTATAGTATTTCTGCCAAATTATAATATTTGTGCTAAAACATAGTCTTAATTTAAAATTACAATATTCATAGTTCATCACAGTGTCTCTGGTAAATCACAATATTTCTGCTCTGTTGTACTATTTTTCTAAATCATAGTGTTTCTGTAATGTTTAAGTATTTTTGGCTAAATATATTCTTTCTGTTATCTTATACTATTTCTCCTAAATTCTTGTATTTTTGAGAAGTTATCATGTTTCTGGTAAGTTACAATATTTCTGCTAAATTCTGCTATGCTATTGTATCTCTGCCAAGTATTATGTTTCCTCTAAGATATTGCAGTTCTGCTAAGTTATTCCATTTTAGCAAACTTCTTTTGCTTCTGCAAAGTTTTTACAATTTCTGCAACTTTTCAGCTTTTTCAGCTACTTTTTGCATACAGCTTCAGCTTTAAGCATCCACACTGCATTTTCGCAGGAAATGCAAATTTTTCTAGTTATATTTTATTTTTCCGTACGTTTTTTGAAAGCCTACTCCTTCAAAACCGTTCAACTTAGAAAAACCATTCAAACATCGTTAGATTCCTATTCTTTTGGACAACATTGCTTCTATTTTTCTCATTTTTAACATTTATATTTTTAATTTTATTCAACTTTATTCAACAAAAATTTATAATGTATTTCAATGGGGAGACCCTTCAAATCCTCATTCAACTTACTCATTTTTAAACTCTTACTACTTCCACATACATTGACATAGAGCCACCATTCAAACTTTAAAACGAAGACAAGACATTCAACTATTCAACTTGTATTTATCTTTTCAATATCTATTATACTTTTTCTTCAGTTCCAGTTTAAGTTTCATGATGTTTTTTCACCCGTTTCAGAGTTTATAATGGGTGTGTATGGGACGGAATGTTGGGGCTAGAGTGAGGCAGCTCAACTGCTAGAGTGAGAGGAGCAAAAAAATTAATCTTAAAATCTTTTTTAAAACTGCTGCTGTGTCCGCAGCGTTTGCTCTACAGGTATGATTTTACCCTCAAAACGTAGCCATGGCTGTCCTCTTTCATCCAATGTGTTTACTATTGTCCTAGGTGTTATGGTTCTTTCATAAATGTCACCAATGCACAGCCTCCTCCCTCCAACTCTTCCATAGACTCTAATGTTAAAATGGCTCAGAAGGTTCGTTTGAAAATCAGAAGAGCATGGTGTCTTTCCACTGTCACCACGTCCATATAATAAACTCCACAGACATGAAAACTGAGAATTAGGTAGACTAGACATTGCTGTCGCTCACGGTGAAAGAATTTTGTCAATACGACTTTTACTTTTCATTTGGGAGCGATTTGTTTCGGCCTGACTTTTCTGTTCATTTTAAGCAGCAAAAGTGAGGCGCATGTCTGTGTACGTGTGTATGGAGCCATTGGGTGCGGTCACTATAGCAACCAGGCTCACACCTGCCTGCTTAACGAGCTCTGCCTGCCACTGTACCAAGATTCATCTTAAACACTTCTCTTTCAACTGCTGCTGTGTCCACAGTGTTACAGCCATCATTTTACCCTCAAATTGTCGCCATCGTTGTTCTCTTTCCAACACAGTGTCTTTCAAAGCTCACACTTTTAAATTTTTTAAACTGTGTGGATCAAAGCGGAGGGATCACATTTTAGTCATTCAGTGATTCAAAGAATATGAACTTTTAATATTCATTCAGATGTTTTCTGACTCTAAATGTTCTTTTCTCATTTCTTAGGGTTTTCTAATTTACATTTAAAACATTTTCAGCTTTTTTCCAACTTCTGCTTCTGTGTAACCTTCAGCTTTTAGCAGTTCAGCACCTTTGTTTTCAGGTTAAATTTGTTTGTTTTTTTTGTTTTTTTTAAATCTCATTCAATATTTTTAACTCAAAATTCAGCAATTAATTCATTTCAGTGCATACATTCAGATTCAAGCATTCACACTGCAGTTTCTTCAGAAAATGCACTTTCTAGTTCTATTTTATTCTTCCGTACGTTTTTTGAAAGCCTACTCCTTCAAAACCGTTCAACTTAGAAAAACCATTCAAACATCGTTAGATTCCTATTATTTTGGACATGACTGCTTCTATTTTTCTCATTTTTAACATTTATATTTTTAATTTTATTCAACTTTATTCAACAAAAATTTCCCATGTATTTCAATGGGGAGACCCTTCAAATTCTCATTCAACTTACTCATTTTTAAACTCTTACTACTTCCACATACATTGACATAGAGCCACCATTCAAACTTTAAAACGAAGACAAGACATTCAACTATTCAACTTGTATTTATCTTTTCAATATCTATTATACTTTTTCTTCAGTTCCAGTTTAAGTTTCATGATGTTTTTTCACCCGTTTCAAAATTTATAATGGGTGTGTATGGGACGGAATGTTGGGGCTAGAGTGAGACAGCTCAACTGCTAGAGTGAGAGGAGCAAAAAAATTAATCTTAAAATCTTTTTTAAAACTGCTGCTGTGTCCGCAGCGTTTGCTCTACAGGTATGATTTTACCCTCAAAACGTAGCCATCGCTGTCCTCTTTCATCCAATGTGTTTACTATTGTACTAGGTGTTATGGTTCTTTCATAAATGTCACCAATGCACAGCCTCCTCCCTCCAACTCTTCCATAGACTCTAATGTTAAAATGGCTCAGAAGGTTGGTTTGAAAATCAGAAGAGCATGGTGTCTTTACACTGTCACCACGTCCATATAATAAACTCCACAGGCATGAAAACTGAGAATTCAGTAGACTAGAAGCTGCTGTCGCTCACGGTGAAAGAATTTCGTCAATACGACTTGTACTTTTCATATGGGAACAATTTGTTTCGGCCTGACTTTTCTGTTCATTTTAAGCAGCAAAAGTGAGGCGCATGTCTGTGTCGTGTGTATGGAGCCATTGGGTGCAGTCACTATAGCAACCAGGCTCACACCTGCCTGCTTAACGAGCTCTCTCTCACTCTGCCAAGGTTAAACCTAAAAATGTTAGATTGTAGTAAGATTAACTTTTTCAATAGTACAATAAGACAGATTTGACAGGGTTTTGCCACAGATTAATAGTTTTTCAGTAGTTAGTATATGCCAACTAAGTAGAGCATTGTGATTGGCACAAAGGCTTTTCAGATCTGGGCAGTTGGAGTCAGTTGATGACTTCAAAATCATCCTTTCTGACTGGATAATTAAAGCTCTCAGCATCTATCGGTCTTTAGTTAATTTTCCCACCTTTTAACTAACGTTTAACTAATCTAATCTCATTTAATGTCTTTGTTTATAGTCTGTATAGTTTATCTCCCCACGAATACACTCAAAGTAGTCTTAAAATAAAACCCACAAAACAGTTCAAGATTTAATACTTTTTATTTGCTCATTTAATGCCAGTTGCCCTGTTTTTCTGTATGTCACTCATTCGCTTATACTTGGGCAAAAAGGACCAATTTGTACACTAGTATAGTGTATTTTTTCCCTCTATCTCTCTATGTCTGTCACACACACAGAGACCAACACACAGACATGTATATGCTCATTATTGCTGTTCAAACTGATGGTCAAATTTCCAAGCACCACCTGAACGCCTCATCTGTTTTTAACCTATCACTGGACCAACTGTCGTCATTCCGCTTTGCTCTCTGCTGTGGTAAGTACAGTACACTCAGTACTGCAGTGTTTTATTTTTATGATGGAAAAAATACATGTTTGACATTTAAACTCACATATCAAGTCCAACAGAGTTAAAAACAATTCAAAGAAGAAAGAAAGAAAAAAGAATAACCTTCGCTATCATTTATATACGTTTATTACGTTTTGCTGTTAGCAGCAGTGCTAACGCTAGCTTCAATGCTAATGCTAGCAACAATGCTAACGCTAGCTATAGTGCTAACACTAGCCTTAGCAGTTGTTAACTGACAAAAATAATATTCCTGTGATATTTCTTGCCGGTCAGTGAGACAAAAGTAAGAAATTAGCTTTATTATTGCCATTGTGGCTCAGTTTTAACAGTAAGAGTGCTAGCGCTAGCAGCATTGCTAGCGCTAGCAGCATTGCTAACGCTAGCTGCAATGCTAACGCTAGCTGCATTGCTAACACTAACTGAAGTGCTAATGCTAGCCGGAATGCTAGCGCTAGCAGCAATGCTAAGGCTAGTAACAGTCTAACAGTAGCCTTACATAAGTGGCAATACTTCAGTTAACTAGTTTGAATTGTAAAATGACTGCTGTATCAGTTGGTGTGCTATATTACTCTATAATTACCCTGCTGACTAGAAGTTCAGTGTATCATGTCGTGTGGGCTTTGTATTTCTGTTAGTCTGATAACACTGTACAGACAACTAACGTATTATTTCTCGTTTCTTTCAGGAACCTGACTGACACTGTGCTTTGCCTGGTAGGTGTGCACATACCGTAAGAGAAGTAGACCAAAATAAAAAAATAATATGACTAATATAAGCTGTAAAGTGATGGGTTCAAACTTTGTGCTAGACCTTTTAAACACAATTTTATAATAAATACACATAAGTGCAGCTTAACAATTGGGCTAAAATATTTTTTTCGTACATTTTTGTAGTCACACTACATGTGATTAATTAATGATTCACTCAATCATATTTGTATTTAAAAATATTATTGCTGAATTTAATTAAATATTTATTCTTTTAAAAAGTGCCCAATTATGCAACTTTTTGCACATGGCAGCCGACAACAGTTTAGCTTGAATATTTGTTTTGTCCTTTTGCAGTAGTCACATTTAGTTCATACAATTACCATGTGATATAATTTTAATAAAATTATTTTTTTTTCTTGTTTTTTGTTCAGAGCGTGTAGAAGAAGAAGAACAAGGACCAGATCTCCAGTCTTCTCTCTCACATCCCAACCCCCCAACCCCTCTATCCTCTGTCCTGCTCCACCTATTGTCTCTGCCTTCTTTCCATCTGTATTTCACTCTGTGGTTTGTGAGAAATTTTGCCAAACCAACAATCCTTTTGCGGTTTGATTTAAAGCCGTGTCTCTCCTGCTCTGTCTGTTCTCTCTGCTAAATTTTCTCTCTACCTGTTTTTCACTCTTGGCTTGCTGCTGAAAAACGCCAAGCCAACAAAGCAATAAAGAGTGCATATTTTGCCTCAACCTATGAACAAACTGAACAAACAAAGAAAAATCTGCGGTTTGATTTAAAGCCGTGTCTCTCCTGCTCTGCCTGTTCTCACTGCTAAATTTTCTCTCTACCTGTTTTTCACTCTTGGCTTGCTGCTGAAAAACGCCAAGCCATTAAAGCAATAAAGAGTGCATATATTGCCTCTACCTGAGAACAAACTGAACAAACAAAGAAAACTAATTCACGGTTTGATTGTGATTTCCCAGCCGTGTCTCTCCTGCTCTGCCTGTTCTCTCTTCTAAATTTTCTCTCTACCTGTTTTTCACTCTTGGCTTGCTGCTAAGTTGTGCCAAGCCAATAAAGAGAGTGCATAATATTCTCTCAACTGAAGAACAAACTGTCAAACGAAAGACAACTGTTTAAGACAAATAAAAACTGAAATATAAAAACAAAGACAACATCTCCTGGTGTGTGCCACTCTTATCTTGTGAACAATTTTTCTAAAGACTAAGAAACACTTGCAGGTGTGTGAAAATGCCAAGGAAGCAGAAAAAGTCACAAGCTGCAAAACAACGCTGGAAAAAGTTTCATGAGTTTCACAGTGTACCAACATGTGAACAAGCTGAGTTTGATTTTCCTCAGAGCTCTGCAGAAGACAGTGTGTCTACAAAGACCAATTCTGACAGTGTCAAACAGGCAGGTCAACATGTTCCTGCACATGTACAACAGGTATCTTATGCTGATGCTGTAAAGAGTGGACTGCAGCATGAATTTAATGAACAACATGAGGTGTCATGTGACCCACAGGTGGGTTATGCTGATTTTTTGAAAAGAGGCTGTCACAGTGATGTGGCAGGACCATCTCATGCAGAAAGAGTGAACCTTGAAAACCAGCCCTCTGTTATACATGTCTGTGCATCTCGCAGCCAGGCTCATCCTAAATATGGAGACTCTAGAAACAAGCAGTGCACATGTAACTCACTCACATTTCTTGCTTTCCTTCATGAGAATGAAAACATGACTACAGCTGACCTTAATCTGGTCTTGGATAAAGGTGATGTGATGTACAAAGAGGTCAAGAAAAGATTTCCTAAAAATATTCATTTGGCTACCGATGAGCTGCCAGACAAAGTTGATGCTCGCAGGTCTATGTATCATGTCAACATGACACAGCCTTCCCGGTATGGGACATTTGAAGAACCTCCAGAGGAGGCAGTAGATACCTTTCTCAGCTTAGAAGCAGGACTGAGCTGCCTGTTGTCAGATGTGCAGTATGCCTTATTGATTATGAGTGGATTGTGTATCGCAGTGTTCAGATCCACATCAGGCAAATATGGTTTCTTTGACCCACACTCCAGAACACCCAGTGGTCTTCCTCTACTACTACAGTCACGTAATCGTGGTACAGCTGTGATGCTGAAATTCACACTCCTCAGTGACATGATTAAGAGGCTACAAGATTCTTATGAAATGATGGAGATATCACCCTCTTGTAACTATGAACTGAAGCCTGTGCAGTTCTACAGTATGAGCACAGTCCACCTGAGTGATACTATCGCAGACACAGTCTGCAGACCAACAGCTGCCACTGCTGTGGCACCTACTCACTCTGATACAACTGTTGATGAAGCAAACTCCTCTACTCCAAGGAGAAACACAACCACTGATCCGACTGAAAATATCTTTTGTCAAATGTCCATTTGTACGCCACTGGTGAAACAAAAAGAAGTCCACGTGACTCAGTTCACATCATATGAAGATCAGAATGAACCTCCTAATATACCCACTGAACAACTATGCAGTGAATTAAGTTTCCTTCCATCAAGTGATGCTTTTTCATGTCAATCAAATGCTGCAATAAAAAATGTTGCTGCCTGTGATGTTTCTGATATAGTTTTACAAAAACTGAAAAAAGTTAATAAACAACAAAGGCAAAAAATGAAAAGAAGATTAATGGCATCAGAGAAACCCAGAAATCAGAGAAAAGAAAACCAAAAAAGGAAAGAACGACAAAAGTATGCTTCAAATAAAAATTACAAAGAAAAGAAAAAATCTTGCACAAGCGAGGCATATAAAAACAATCCTGAAGTCAGACAGAAAAAACAACAGTATATGAAAAGATGTTACCATGCGAATGCAGAATTCAGACAGAAACAACAACAGTATGTTAAAAGACGTTACTGTGAGAATGCTAAAGTTAGACAAAAACAAAAACAATATATAAAAAGACGTTACTATGAGAATACTGATTTCAGAGAGGAGAAAAAAAGCTACATCACTAAAAGGTATCGAGAAAACTTTGAATTCAGAGAGAGACAGAGACAACTGATGAAACAACTAATGCGAGACAGGTATCAAAGTAATCTTGCATTTAGGATTATGCACAACATGAGATGTGCCATGAAAATAAAAAGGAAATACAGATGGGTGAACAGACAAACCCAAGAGAGTGACAACAGTGTGATTAACGAGGCCATATCTGTGTTCAAATCACAAATCAAAGTTGGACCATCATACCCATGTACTGTATGCTTCAAGGCTTCATTTCCAAACCAAGTACGACCCTGCAGAAGGTCAAATTATGTCAAAAACCCACATGTGGTTGCAACATGTTTGACAGGAAGGTTTGTTCATGTTTGTGATGAAAACTGCAGAAATGAGCAGTGCAATGTTCCCGATGAGAGAAAGAGAGAGTGGATTTGTCACACCTGCCACGATCATCTTAAAAATGGATTCATGCCAGCACTTGCTGTTGCCAATACACTGGAGCTTGCTGATATTCCACCTGAACTGTCTGATCTCAACATACTGGAGAGACATCTCATAGCCAAGTGCATACCATTTGCCAAGATCATTCCTCTTCCCAAAGGCAGACAAAGAGCAATTAGAGGAAATGTGGTCTGTGTCCCATCCGAGGTACAGGAAACTGTTGAAGCATTGCCTCGTTTGAGAATTAATTCTCAGGTCATGAGAGTAAAATTGAAGAGACGCTTGTCTTACAAAGGTCATCAGCTGTTTCAGACTGTAAGCTGGTCTAAACTTGTGCAAGCACTGCATAAACTCAAGCAGATTCACCCACAGTATAAGGATGTGAGCATCAGAGATGATGCTGAGCTGTGTGATCCAACACTTCCTGATGAAGATGATGATGATGATGATGATGATGAAAACATGAATGAGGACGATTATGATGAGGCTGATTTAATGGAAATTGACAGCTGTGAGAAAAATGCACTGAGTGAAGCACAAAATAAAAATGAACAGGACATTGACACGTTACCCTGTGATGGTGAACAATCGCATGAACAGATGAGAGATGATTCAGAGCAAGCAGATGGACTGACTAATGGTGGTTTTGCACTCGAGTCCTGTTTGCAGCCCCCTGATGTGGCTGAGGAGATATTATGTTTCAGTGAAGGAATCTACTCTGTTGCTCCTGCAGAGAGAAACAATCCAATAAGTTTTTTCAAAACACCTAAACTGGAGGCCATGGCCTTCCCTGTGCAGTTTCCTACAGGCCAAAACACACTTGATGAAAGAAGGCTGATCAAAGTATCCCCCAGTGGGTATTTCAAATCAAGACTTTTCTGCATTGATGATCGTTTTGCCAAAGACACAAACTATTTGTTCTTTGCACAGTTTGTGACTGAAATACACTTGGCTACATCCAGCATGACAGTACAGTTAAGGAAGGCAAAGCCTCTGACCAGAGATGGTAGAAAAATAACCTCAGGCATGTTACAAGATAAACACGAGGTGGAGAAACTGGTGCGAAATAAAGATGCAGTGAGATTCATGCAGCCTCTGAGAGGAACCCCAGCCTATTGGGAGAAAACAACAAGAGATCTTTTTGCCATGATCAGACAGTTGGGAACTCCCACGTTCTTTTGCACATTTTCAGCTGCTGAAATGCGCTGGCCTGAAGTGATCGAGGCAATAACAAGGCAGCAAGGTGAACAAGTCAATTTTGAAGGACTCGACTGGTCAGCAAAGTGTGACATCCTGAGAAGCAATCCTGTCACAACAATGCGCATGTTTGACAAGAGAGTTGAAGCATTATTCAGAGATTTACTCTTATCTCCCGCAGAGCCACTTGGCAAAGTCATTGACTACTTTTACAGAGTTGAGTTTCAGCACAGAGGAAGCCCACACATACACTGCCTCCTGTGGGTAGAAGGTGCTCCTGTGTTTGAGGAGGATGATGAGCAAACTGTTCTTGATTTTATAAACAAATACATCACAGCTCAGCTGCCTGATCCACATAAACAACCTGAACTGTACAAAAAAGTAACAGAAGTGCAAAAACACAGTAAGAACCACACAAAGACGTGCTTTAGGAGTTTAAGCTCCGGGTGCCGTTTTGGTTTTCCCAAACCACCCTGCAATGAGACAATGATCACAAGACCCAGTGAGGATGATGCACTGGAAGTAGAAACGGCAAAGAACAAGCTCAGACCACTGAACCAGCTGCTGAATGAACCTGAAACTGCTTCCATGAGTTTAGAGCAGCTCTTGGAAAGATGCAAGTTGACACATGCAGAATATCAGAGATACCTGAATAAAATGAACATGAGGAGTACGATCATACTAAAGCGTGATCCAAAAGACTCTTGGATAAACGGCTATAATCCACATCTGCTTGAAGCCTGGAACAGTAATATCGACATAAGCTTTGTTTTAGATGCTTTTGGTGCTGCAAATTATTTAATGAAATATATATCAAAAAAAGAGGGCGGGCTATCTGAGTACCTGAAAACTGTCATTGAGAACTCCCATAAAGACAGTGTAAATGAGTGCGATGAAATGAGAGCCGTCATGCAGGCATATTCAAAGAAGCGAGAGATCAGTGCACAGGAGTGTGTTGCTCGTGCATGTGGTCTTCACATGAAGCAATGCTCACGTGCTGTAATATTCATTCCAACTGATGATAATCCTGTGAAAATGAGTCGTCCCCTGTCAGTTCTGGACAACACAACACCTGAGTCTTCCAATGTTTGGATGACATCTTTGAATGACAAATACAAAGCCAGACCTGAAACACCAGAGTATGAGGAGATGTGCATGGCAGACTTTGCTGCTACTTGCAGGATTGTCTATGGCCAACAGAAAAAAGGTAAAGATGTTTTGCCCCTTCTCAATGAGATGGGGTTTGTGCAAAGGCGCAAAAACAATAAGCCTGCTATCATCAGATTTCACCGCTGCTCACAAGAAAAACATCCAGAGCAATATTACGGAAGACTGCTTAAACTGTACCTTCCTCATCGTTCAGACCACGAACTGAAAACACCATCGTTGCCAACCTATCAGGCTTTCTATGGTGCTGGCTGTGTACAGCTACCAGGTACTGACCATCTTGAGTACGTGCAACACATTGTCAAAAGAAACAGAGAAAAATATGAGAAAAACAGTGAGGAGATCGAGAGCGCTGTTGAGGAATATGAGCAGAACAGAGGTGTGACTGACGAATGGTGTAATCTGGCACCTGAATCAGATCTCGTAAGGTTGCCACTTGTCGAACAAGAAAGAGAGCGAGACAATGAAAATGAACAGGAAGATGTGCCCGACTACAGCCGTCAGGCTGATGCTTCAACAGAAGTCAGAGCCATCAGGGAACCCCCTGCTATTGATCCCACATTGTTACGTCAGATGTTTCAGAATCTGAACAAGAAGCAAGCCTGCATATTTTATGCAGTTAGAGACTGGTGCATTAAAAGAGTCTGTGCTCTAAATCCAGAGCAGTTTTTCTTTTATATTAATGGTGGTGCTGGAACAGGAAAATCACATCTTATCAAATGCATCTACTCAGAAGCATCTAAGATACTGAGCAAAGTGCCCAGATATGCAGACGACGTTGACATATCAAAACCCACCGTCCTGTTAACTGCTTTCACTGGGACTGCAGCTTTTAACATTTCTGGAACAACACTGCATTCTCTTCTCAAGCTGCCTAGAAGCTTAAAACCTCCCATTCAGGGACTTGGCAATCAGCTGGATGAAGTCAGATCAGAACTTTTGAATGCTGAAATAATCGTCATTGACGAAGTGTCTATGGTGTCAAGACATCTGTTTGCATATGTAGATGCAAGACTCAAACAGATCAAAGGGACTCGGAGACCCTTTGGAGGCATGTCAGTCATTGCTGTCGGAGACTTCTATCAGCTACCCCCAGTGCGACAGTCTAAACCTCTCTGTGTGCACGACCCGTCTGAGATCGACCTGTGGCGGGAGCATTTTCAGATGATCACTCTGACTGAGATTATGCGTCAGAAAGATGATGTTGTCTTTGCAGAGATGCTGAACAGAATTCGTGTGAAAGGAAAGTTGGATGAGCTTTGCGAAGCAGATAGAAATTTGTTGTCACAGGCCATAACTGAACCAGCCCTTTGTCCAACTGATGCGTTGCACATTTTTGCAACTAATAAAGAAGTGGATGCACACAACTCTGCAACACTGGCTCTGCTCCACACTCATATCATTGACATCCATGCAGATGATTATAGAAAAGATCCTAGAACTGGCAGAATGGCACTTCAAGACAGACCATTGAAAGGAGGTAAAAACGAGTTACCAGACACACTGAAAGTTGCAGAAGGAGCTCGTGTCATGCTCACCAGAAACATTGACATACAAAATGGTTTGGTTAATGGAGCTTTTGGAATACTACTTAGAGTAGTTCACTCTGAAAACGACCAACACATCATCAAGCTTGGACTTAAAATGGATAATGAGACATCTGGAAAGAATAACCGCACACCAGCAGACGACATGGTGTACATTGAGAGAGCAGAGGAGAATCTGAAGCAGAAAGGAGTGGTACGAAGACAGTTCCCAGTGAAGCTGGCCTTTGCATGTACAATACATAAGGTACAGGGTATGACAACTACATCAGCTGTTGTCTCTCTTAAGAGCATTTTTGAGCCCGGCATGGCCTACGTAGCTGTCAGTAGAGTGACGTCTCTCAGTGGACTGTATCTTCTTGATATGGAAGAGAAAAAAATATTCACCAACCCAGAAATCACTGCAGCGCTTGAGAACATGAGACAAGCCAACCTTGATGACATGATGCCTCTTCTACACGTGAGGCAAACACTGAGCAGGTCAGAGGTTTTCACCATTGTTCATCATAATACAGAGGGACTGCCAGCTCACATTAATGACATCAAAAGTCACCATGAATTGTGTCTAGCAGATGTTTTGTGCCTAACAGAAACACACCTGCGGGGCTCTTTTGTCGCAGAGAGTCTCCACTTGGAAAATTACAATTTGTTCAAACGCAACAGACACCTGTCCTACACAAACTTTCCCCAGATGGCAAACAGAAGTGGTGGTGGAGTTGCTGTTTATGTGAAAAGTGACATTCAAGTGCATGAAAAACAGTACATCCATAATGTAACTGACCTTGAATTTCTGGCTTTAAAGGTTGAAGCACCAGTCAGTGCTCTGATTGCAGTTGTATACAGACCTCCAGACTACACTCTGAGGCCATTCCTGAAAAACCTGGTAAGCCTATTAGACTCATTGGAGATCATGGACTGTCATCCCATCATAGTTTGTGGTGATTTTAATGAGAATGTTTTATCCAGTGCAAACAAACCAATCCTGGAGCTGTTTGAGTCTAGGGGATACGCACAGGTCATCACTGCCCCTACCACAGAGAAGAACACACTGCTTGACCTAATTTTCATTTCTCAGTCAGATCGATGTCTCCATTCTGGAGTCATGAAGACATACCATAGTTACCATGACCCAGTATACTGTGTATTGTCCTGTGATGATTCATGATCTAGATCTTTGAATACAGTAAGTAATTTCTATATTTTTGAATGACTTAAGAAAGTAGAGCGATATTTAAAAGTTGACGCCCTGCATTGCAGTATAATGGTTGAATTGTTTACATAAAATACAATTACATGAATTAAGTAATGATATCAGTAAAAGATGACAATTTTATTTATTACAGAAAATCTAAAATTCACTAACAGTAACCTATAAATGTCAGAAAAATCAAATATAGCAGTTTGAAACGAACAGTGTAGGCATATCCTCTCTGCAGCCAGGCTTCAACATCCTGCCAGGCTGCCCCAGTCTCACTGTGGCTGGGAGGGAGGGAGGGTGGACCAGAGGATTGCCTACACAACACATAAATGTTCAACAGCTTCTTCATTGTTTCTGAGAGAACAATAATGACTAAAGGTTGCTTTTTAAAAAAACAAACAAACAAACAAACAAACAAACAAACAAACCTAATTACAGCAATAATGACAGTTAAGCCACTTTATGTGTGCCTCTATTTTGAAATACTATTTACAAAAATGTTATTATTTTGGTTTGTTATAAACTTTAAACTTTTTCAAAAGTATACGATTATATTTTTGGACAAATCTTTCGATGAAACATAAATTTTTATGAGCTTTTATCATGTTTCGGCCAGTGCAATCATCAGGGTGGGTCTGGGTTGATAACTGCACATTTCTGGCCAGAAATGTTTCAGCAGTGTTACATAAGTAGTACATATGTAACACTTGCTTTCTGTTACCAGCTGATACCCTACATTTGTATAGACATTGGATGGTGTGAGGTTGGGGAGTTGAGTGGGGGGGGGGGGGGGGGTTACGGTGGGAGCTGAGGGGGGGGGGGGGTGTTAGGTTTCCTTTTTTCTTTTTCTTTTTTAAGAGAGACACAGTCCTCCTGTGTCTTCTCCAAGCTTCACATGTAAGATCCAACAGTGTGAAGCACATAGCAGCTAGAAACTGTAATGCCACAGATCAGAGAGGCTTCATCATCACCATCTTCATCGCCGTACGATCAGAGCGTGAGACTTCACATCTGGAGCACAGGAGACATTCTGTGATAAGTCCTCCTTCTAGCTTGTCCCACAAGCAGTCGGTGAGATTTACTCACAACAAAAAGGGTTAATGACATAATTTCCATGAAAACATGTATTCATTCTTTGTAAAGTGTTTAAATTGTGTTTTCACTTGACCTTAGGAGTGTTAGAGTGTATTGTAATGTCTGTACTCAGGTGTTTCCGTCTGTGATCCATCCCCTTCAGAGCTGAGACACTCAGGACTGAACAGACTGCACAGTTTCTGTGACCGAGCCTCCAAAACACCTTCTTTGAAACCACTCATGATAGAAGGGCTTCATATTTGCAGCAGCACTACTACAGGTATTCAGTTTATTACAGGATGTGTTTGTTTCTTAGGACCAGCTCTGAGTGCACACTACCTAACATATACACCTTTCTGTTCATTACAAACCAACTACTCTGGATCATATGGCCAGTTGGCAGGAATGTTGCTGCAGGAAAACATCCCTGGAGATCACCATCATTGTCAGACTGACTGTGCCTCCTCTGTGCAGTGTCAAGATCCTCTCTAAATGAGTGTGTAAGTTAACATTTTCATTATTTTATTCCCTTTGACAAGACAAGTATCACTGATATTTACATTTACAACTACATATGTTCCCGTTTTCTGCTCTTCTTTTAAAGTCCTCAGCTATCCTGCTTCTGTGCTGCTTGCCACACATCAAACACTGGCCGGATGACAGGGAGGATCCACTCTGAAGTCACTGGACATGATGAGGATCATATGGGACTTCATAGTTTCACAGAAACATTGTGCTCTGTGATTACAGGTTTTAAATGGACATAATGACTGCCTCTCTCTGATAAACAGGCTAAAGGATTGTTTTCATTGTTAGTGCTCTGTACAATGTATGCTTATTTAATATTTCATCACAGAGCAAACCTTTATTTATTTAACATTTTTTTATTTTGTTTTAATGTTGAATTAACTGTGGGGATTTTTTTAAGTGGGCACTTGGGATGTCATATGACCAGAAATGTGGTAACTGGAATTCAACAGTATGGAAGAAAAAATCTGCTGAGAACGAAACACATACAAAAACCCCCAAGAAAATTCAAATTCATTCCATGTAATCCAATCTAAAACATTTTAAACTGCTGAACAGCAACACAAACAGTGTTAAAAAACAGTGTTAACAGAATGATTATGATGATTTTGTACCAAAGTTTCAGGTCACATGGCACACCTAGTGTGTAGTGTGGGGTATCAGCTGGTAAGTATAGGTTTTTCATATTTGTGTCCTTAGAGTTTAGATAGATAAAGCCTTGTGTATAATAATTAGTCATAACCACAACTCAAAGTCAGGGACTAACTAAATTTGGGACTTTGTGTCTGAGCCCAGGTTAAAACAATGTGTAAAAAAGCATTTAGTGGCATGGCTGAACAATGCTGTAAACTATTGATACTTATTTATCCATGTTCACAAAAAGGACTAATGTGTTTATTTGATTATTTGCATGTGTTAAACTGTGTCACCACCTTAGGCTTTCATTTGAGTTTACTCACAAATCTCTATACAGTTCTCTTTTACCACTGTGTGGATTCTGTTTACATTAAAACATAAAAAAGAATGAGTAATAAAAAGATGTGTAGACAGATCAGAAGATTAAGTAGACCGATAGAAACAGCTGTTCAGCCATGTTCTAAGAAACCAACACAATTTAAAGGTTCAGGATTGTGGTTTTAAAAGTTGAATTTTCATGTATTTCATATGTTGCTCATTATTTTTTATTTAGTTATTTAATTTAGTTATTTTTCTTTATTCTACCAGTCCTTTTCAGAAAGAAGCTGTAAAATATGACTTAAGATTTTTATGTTATTTTCTATGACATACAAAACAAATTGATGTATGTAATACTATTAAACATGATATACACATGTGTATATGTCTGAAAAACATCATGCTGTATATTAAAGTTTGTATTTTCTGCAGAATGTTTGTTCATCTTTTAAGTTCATTTCAATTAGAAGAATATGAACTTTTAATATTCATTCAGAGGTTTTCTGACTCTAAATTTTCTTTTGTCATTACTCATCTTTTTATTATTTACATTTTAAACATGCTTAGCTTTTTCCAACTTCTTCTGTGTGAACATCAGCTTTCAAAGGTTCTGCACTTTTATTTTCAGGTTAAAAATTCTGTATTTTCCAGCTCATTCAGATTTTTAACTTAACATTCAGCAATTAATTCATTTCAGTGCATACATTCAGATTCAAGCATTCACACTGCAGTTTCTTCAGAAAATGCACTTTCTAGTTCCATTTTTTTATTATTATTATCTATTCCGTACGTTTTTTGAAAGCCTACTCCTTCAAAACCGTTCAACTTAGAAAAACCATTCAAACACCGTTAGATTCCTATTCTTTTGGACAACACTGCTTCTATTTTTCATATTTTTAACATTTATATTTTTAATTTTATTCAACTTTATTCAACAAAAATTTATAATGTATTTCAATGGGGAGACCCTTCAAATCCTCATTCAACTTACTCATTTTTAAACTCTTACTACTTCCACATACATTGACATAGAGCCACCATTCAAACTTTAAAACGAAGACAAGACATTCAACTATTCAACTTGTATTTATCTTTTCAATATCTATTATACTTTTTCTTCAGTTCCAGTTTAAGTTTCATGATGTTTTTTCACCCGTTTCAGAGTTTATAATGGGTGTGTATGGGACGGAATGTTGGGGCTAGAGTGAGAGAGCTCAACTGCTAGAGTGAGAGGAGCAAAAAAATTAATCTTAAAATATTTTTTAAAACTGCTGCTGTGTCCACAGCGTTTGCTCTACAGCCACCATTTTACCCTCAAAACGTAGCCATCGCTGTCCTCTTTCATCCAATGTGTTTACTATTGTCCTAGGTGTTATGGTTCTTTCATAAATGTCACCAATGCACAGCCTCCTCCCTCCAACTCTTCCATAGACTCTAATGTTAAAATGGCTCAGAAGGTTCTTTTGAAAATCAGAAGAGCATGGTGTCTTTCCACTGTCACCACGTCCATACAATAAACTCCACAGGCATGAAAACTGAGAATTCAGTAGACTAGACATTGCTGTCGCTCACGGTGAAAGAATTTTGTCAATACGACTTGTACTTTTCATATGGGAACGATTTGTTTCGGCCTGACTTTTCTGTTCATTTTAAGCAGCAAAAGTGAGGCGCATGTCTGTGTACGTGTGTATGGAGCCCTTGGGTGCGGTCACTATAGCAACCAGGCTCACACCTGCCTGCTTAACGAGCTCTCTCTCTCTCTCTGCCAAAATTCATCTTAAGCACTTCTCTTTCAACTGCTGCTGTGTCCACAGTGTTACAGCCATCATTTTACCCTCAAAACGTCGCCATCGTTGTTCTTTTTCCAACATCTTGTCTTTCAAAGCTCAGAGATGTAAACTTTTTAAACTGTGTGGGTCCAAGTGGAGGGATCACATTTTAGTCATTCAGTGATTCAAAGAATATGACCTTTTAATATTCATTCAGATGTTTTCTGACTCTAAATGTTCTTTTCTCATTTCTTAGGGTTTTCTAATTTACATTTAAAACATTTTCAGTTTTTTTCCAACTCCTTCTTCTGTGTAACCTTCAGCTTTTAGCAGTTCAGCACCTTTGTTTTCAGGTTAAATTCGTGTTTTTTTTTTTGTTTTTTTTTTAATCTCATTCAATATTTTTAACTCAAAATTCAGCAATTAATTCATTTCAGTGCATACATTCAGATTCAAGCATTCACACTGCAGTTTCTTCAGAAAATGCACTTTCTAGTTCTATTTTATTATTATCTATTCCGTACGTTTTTTGAAAGCCTACTCCTTCAAAACCATTCAACTTAGAAAAACCATTCAAACACCATTAGATTCCTATTCTTTTGGACATGATTGCTTCTATTTTTCTCATTTTTAACATTTATATTTTTAATTTTATTCAACTTTATTCAACAAAAATTTCCCATGTATTTCAATGGGGATACCCTTCAAATCCTCATTCAACTTACTCATTTTTAAACTCTTACTACTTCCACATACATTGACATAGAGCCACCATTCAAACTTTAAAACGAAGACAAGACATTCAACTATTCAACTTGTATTTATCTTTTCAATATCTATTATGCTTTGTCTTCAGTTCCAGTTTAAGTTTCATGATGTTTTTTCACCCGTTTCAGAGTTTATAATGGGTGTGTATGGGACGGAATGTTGGGGCTAGAGTGAGGCAGCTCAACTGCTAGAGTGAGAGGAGCAAAAAAATTAATCTTAAAATCTTTTTTAAAACTGCTGCTGTGTCCACAGCGTTTGCTCTACAGGTATGATTTTACCCTCAAAACGTAGCCATGGCTGTCCTCTTTCATCCAATGTGTTTACTATTGTACTAGGTGTTATGGTTCTTTCATAAATGTCACCAATGCACAGCCTCCTCCCTCCAACTCTTCCATAGACTCTAATGTTAAAATGGCTCAGAAGGTTTGTTTGAAAATCAGAAGAGCATGGTGTCTTTCCACTGTCACCACGTCCATATAATAAACTCCACAGACATGAAAACTGAGAATTCAGTAGACTAGACATTGCTGTCGCTCACGGTGAAAGAATTTTGTCAACACGACATGTACTTTTCATTTGGGAAGAATTTGTTTCGGCCTGACTTTTCTGTTCATTTTAAGCAGCAAAAGTGAGGCGCATGTCTGTGTCGTGTGTATGGAGCCATTGGGTGCAGTTATTATAGCAACCAGGCTCACACCTGCCTGCTTAACGAGCTCTCTCTCACTCTGCCAAGGTTAAACCTAAAAATGTTAGATTGTAGTAAGATTAACTTTTTCAATAGTACAATAAGACAGATTTGACAGGGTTTTGCCACAGATTAATAGTTTGTCACTAGTTAGTATATGCCAACTAAGTAGAGCATTGTGATTGGCACAAAGGTTTTTCAGATCTGGGCAGTTGGAGTCAGTTGATGACTTCAAAATCATCCTTTCTGACTGGATAATTAAAGCTCTCAGCATCTATTGGTCTGTAGTTAATTTCCCCACCTTTTAACTAATCTAATCTCATTTAATGTTTTTGTTTATAGTCTGTATAGTTTATCTCCCCACGAATACACTCAAAGTAGTCTTAAAATAAAACCCACAAAACAGTTCAAGATTTAATACTTTTTATTTGCTCATTTAATGCCAGTTGCCCTGTTTTTCTGTATGTCACTCATTCGCTTATACTTGGGCAAAAAGTACCAATTTGTACACTAGTATAGTGTATTTTTTCCCTCTATCTCTCTATGTCTGTCACACACAGAGACCAACACACAGACATGTATATGCTCATTATTGCTGTTCAAACTGATGGTCAAATTTCCAAGCACCACCTGAACGCCTCATCTGTTTTTAACCTATCACTGGACCAACTGTCGTCATTCCGCTTCGCTCTCTGCTGTGGTAAGTACAGTACACTCAGTACTGCAGTGTTTTATTTTTATGATGGAAAAAATACATGTTTGACATTTAAACTCACATATCAAGTCCAACAGAGTTAAAAAGAATTCAAAGAAGAAAGAAAAAAGAATAACCTTCGCTATCATTTATATACGTTTATGATGTTTTGCTGTTAGCAGCAGTGCTAACGCTAGCTTCGATGCTAATGCTAGCAACAATGCTAATGCTAGCAACAATGCTAACGCTAGCTATAGTGCTAACACTAGCCTTAGCACTTGTTAACTGACAAAAATAATATTCCTGTGATATTTCTTGCCGGTCAGTGAGACAAAAGTAAGAAATGAGCTTTATTATTGCCATTGTGGCTCAGTTTTAACAGTAAGAGTGCTAGCGCTAGTAGCATTGCTAACGCTAGCTGCAATGCTAACGCTAGCTGCATTGCTAACACTAACTGAAGTGCTAATGCTAGCCGGAATGCTAGCGCTAGCAGCAATGCTAAGGCTAGTAACAGTCTAACAGTAGCCTTACATAAGTGGCAATACTTCAGTTAATTAGTTTGAATTGTAAAATGACTGCTGTATCAGTTGGTGTGCTATATTACTCTATAATTACCCTGCTGACTATAAGTTCAGTGTATCATGTCGTGTGGGCTTTGTATTTCTGTTAGTCTGATAACACTGTACAGACAACTAACGTATTATTTCTCGTGTTACACTTTCAGGAACCTGACTGACACTGTGCTTTGCCTGGTAGGTGTGCACATACTGTAAGAGAAGTAGACCAAAATAATAAAATAATCTGACTAATATAAGATGTAAAGTGATGGGTTCAAACTTTGTGCTAGACCTTTTAAACACAATTTTATAATAAATACACATAAGTGCAGCTTAACAATTGGGCTAAAATATTTTTTTCGTACATTTTTGTAGTCACACTACATGTGATTAATTAATGATTCACTCAATCATATTTGTATTTAAAAATATTATTGCTGAATTTAATTAAATATTTATTCTTTTAAAAAGTGCCCAATTATGCAACTTTTTGCACATGGCAGCCGACAACAGTTTAGCTTGAATATTTGTTTTGTCCTTTTTCAGTAGTCACAATTAGTTCATACAATTACCATGTGATATAATTTTAATAAAATAATTTTTTTCTTGTTTTTTGTTCACAGTGTGCAGAAGAAGAACAAGGACCAGATCTCCAGTCTTCTCTCTCACATCCCAACCCCCCAACCCCTCTATCCTCTGTCCTGCTCCACCTGTTGTCTCTGCCTTCTTTCCATCTGTATTTCACTCTGTGGTTTGTGAGAAATTTTGCCAAACCAAGAATCTTATTGCGGTTTGATTTAAAGCCGTGTCTCTCCTGCTCTGTCTGTTCTCTCTGCTAAATTTTCTCTCTACCTGTTTTTCACTCTTGGCTTGCTGCTGAAAAACGCCAAGCCAACAAAGCAATAAAGAGTGCATATTTTGCCTCAACCTATGAACAAACTGAACAAACAAAGAAAAATCTGCGGTTTGATTTAAAGCCGTGTCTCTCCTGCTCTGTCTGTTCTCACTGCTAAATTTTCTCTCTACCTGTTTTTCACTCTTGGCTTGCTGCTGAAAAACGCCAAGCCATTAAAGCAATAAAGAGTGCATATATTGCCTCTACCTGAGAACAAACTGAACAAACAAAGAAAACTAATTCACGGTTTGATTGTGATTTCCCAGCCGTGTCTCTCCTGCTCTGCCTGTTCTCTCTTCTAAATTTTCTCTCTACCTGTTTTTCACTCTTGGCTTGTTGCTAAGTTGTGCCAAGCCAATAAAGAGAGTGCATAATATTCTCTCAACTGAAGAACAAACTGTCAAACGAAAGACAACTGTTTAAGACAAATAAAAACTGAAATATAAAAACAAAGACAACATCTCCTGGTGTGTGCCACTCTTATCTTGTGAACATATTTTCTAAAGACTAAGAAACACTTGCAGTGTGTGAAAATGCCAAGGAAGCAGACAAAGTCACAAGCTGCAAAACAACGCTGGAAAAAGTTTCATGAGTTTCACAAAGTACCAACATGTGAACAAGCTGAGTTTGATTTTCCTCAGAGCTCTGCAGAAGACTTTGTGTCTACAAAGACCAATTCTGACAGTGTCAAACAGGCAGGTCAACATGTTCCTGCACATGTACAACAGGTATCTTATGCTGATGCTGTAAAGAGTGGACTGCAGCATGAATTTAATGAACAACATGAGGTGTCATGTGACCCACAGGTGGGTTATGCTGATTTTTTGAAAAGAGGCTGTCACAGTGATGTGGCAGGACCATCTCATGCAGAAAGACTGAACCTTGAAAACCAGCCCTCTGTTATACATGTCTGTGCATCTCGCAGCCAGGCTCATCCTAAATATGGAGACTCCAGAAACAAGCAGTGCACATGTAACTCACTCACATTTCTTGCTTTCCTTCATGAGAATGAAAACATGACTACAGCTGACCTTAATCTGGTCTTGGATAAAGGTGATGTGATGTACAAAGAGGCCAAGAAAAGATTTCCTAAAAATATTCATTTGGCAACCGATGAGCTGCCAGACAAAGTTGATGCTCGCAGGTCTATGTATCATGTCAACATGACACAGCCTTCCCGGTATGGGACATTTGAAGAACCTCCAGAGGAGGCAGTAGATACCTTTCTGAGCTTAGAAGCAGGACTGAGCTGCCTGTTGTCAGATGTGCAGTATGCCTTACTGATTATGAGTGGATTGTGTATCGCAGTGTTCAGATCCACATCAGGCATATATGGTTTCTTTGACCCACACCCCAGAACACCCATTGGTCTTCCTCTACTACTACAGTCACGTAATCGTGGTACAGCTGTGATGCTGAAATTCACACTCCTCAGTGACATGATTAAGAGGCTCCAAGATTCTTATGAAATGATGGAGATATCACCCTCTTGTAACTATGAACTGAAGCCTGTGCAGTTCTACAGTATGAGCACAGTCAACCTGAGTGATACTATCACAGACACAGTCTGCAGACCAACAGCTGCCACTGCTGTGGCACCTACTCACTCTGATACAACTGTTGATGAAGCAAACCCCTCTACTCCAAGGAGAAACACAACCACTGATCCGACTGAAAATATCTTTTGTCAAATGTCCATTTGTACGCCACTGGTGAAACAAAAAGAAGTCCACATGACTCAGTTCACATCATATGAAGATCAGAATGAACCTCCTAATATACCAACTGAAGAACTATGCAGTGAATTAAGTTTCCTTCCATCAAGTGATGCTTTTTCATGTCAATCAAATGCTGCCATAACAAATGTTGCTGCCTGTGACCTTTCTGATATAGTTTTACAAAAAGTGAAAAAAGTTAATAAACAACAAAGGCAAAAAAGGAAAAGAAGATTAATGGCATCAGAGAAACCCAGAAATCAGAGAAAAGAAAACCAAAAAAGGAAAGAACGACAAAAGTATGCTTCAAATAAAGATTACAAAGAAAAGAAAAAATCTTGCACAAGCGAGACATATAAAAACAATCCTGAAGTTAGACAAAAACAACAACAGTATATGAAAAGACGTTACTGTGAAAATGATGAATTCAGACAGAAACAACAGCAATATATTAGAAGACGTTACTGTGAAAATGATGAATTCAGACAGAAACAACAGCAATATATTAGAAGACGTTACTGTGAAAATGATGAATTCAGAAAGAAACAAAAACAATATGTTAAAAAACGTTTTTCTGAGAATGCTACAGTTAGAAAGAAACAACAACAATATATTAAAAGACGCTACTGTGAGAACGATGAATTTAGAAAGAAACAACAACAATATATTAAAAGACGCTACTGTGACAATGCTGAATTTAGACAAAAACAAAAAAACTATATAACTAAAAGGTATCAAGAAAACCCTGAATTCAGAGAGAGACAGAGATCTCGAGTGACTCAGCGTTATGCACGTGACAATGCATTCAGAGTAAGACACAGACAACTAATGAAACAACTAATGCGAGACAGGTATCAAAGTAATCTTGCATTCAGGATTATGCACAACATGAGATGTGCAATGAAAATAAAAAGGAAATACAGATGGGTGAACAGACAAACCCAAGAGAGTGACAACAGTGTGATCAACGAGGCCATATCTGTGTTCAAATCACAAATCAAAGCTGGACCATCATACCCATGTACTGTATGCTTCAAGGCTTCATTTCCAAACCAAGTGCGACCCTGCACAAGGTCAAAGTATGTCAAAAACCCACATGTAGTTGCAACATGTTTGACTGGAAGATTTGTTCATGTTTGTGATGAAAACTGCAGAAATGAGCAGTGCAATGTTCCCGATGAGAGAAAGAGAGAGTGGATTTGTCACACCTGCCACAATCATCTTAAAAATGGATCCATGCCAGCGCTTGCTGTTGCCAATAAACTGGATCTTGCTGATACTCCACCTGAACTGTCTGATCTCAACATACTGGAGAGACATCTCATAGCCAAGTGCATACCATTTGCCAAGATCATTCCTCTTCCCAAAGGCAGACAAAGAGCAATTAGAGGAAATGTGGTCTGTGTCCCATCAGAGGTACAGGAAACTGTTGAAGCATTGCCTCGATTAAGAATTAATTCTCAGGTCTTGAGAGTAAAACTGAAGAGACGCTTGTCTTACAAAGGTCATCAGCTGTTTCAGACTGTAAGCTGGTCTAAACTTGTGCAAGCACTGCATAAACTCAAGCAGATTCATCCACAGTATAAGGATGTGAGCATCAGAGATGATGCTGAGCTGTGTGATCCAACTCTTCCTGATGAAGATGATGAGGATGATGATGATGAAAACATGAATGAGGACGATTATGATGAGGCTGATTTAATGGAAATTGACAGCTGTGAGAAAAATGCACTGAGTGAAGCACAAAATATAAATGAACAGGACATTGACATGTTACCCTGTGATGGTGAACAATCGCATGAACAGATGAGAGATGATTCAGAGCAAGCAGATGGACTGACTAATGGTGGTTTTGCACTCGAGTCCTGTTTGCAGCCCCCTGATGTGGCTGAGGAGATATTATGTTTCAGTGAAGGAATCTACTCTGTTGCTCCTGCAGAGAGAAACAATCCAATAAGTTTTTTCAAAACACCTAAACTGGAGGCCATGGCCTTCCCTGTGCAGTTTCCTACAGGCCAAAACACACTTGATGAAAGAAGGCTGATCAAAGTATCCCCCAGTGGGTATTTCAAATCAAGACTTTTCTGCATTGATGATCGTTTTGCCAAAGACACAAACTATTTATTCTTTGCACAGTTTGTGACTGAAATACACTTGGCTACATCCAGCATGACAGTACAGTTAAGGAAGGCAAAGCCTCTGACCAGAGATGGTAGAAAAATAACCTCAGGCATGTTACAAGATAAACATGAGGTGGAGAAACTGGTGCGAAATAAAGATGCAGTGAGATTCATGCAGCCTCTGAGAGGAACCCCAGCCTATTGGGAGAAAACAACAAGAGATCTTTTTGCCATGATCAGACAGTTGGGTACTCCCACGTTCTTTTGCACATTTTCAGCTGCTGAAATGCGCTGGCCTGAAGTGATCGAGGCAATAACAAGGCAGCAAGGTGAACAAGTGAATTTTGAAGGACTCGACTGGTCAGCAAAGTGTGACATCCTGAGAAGCAATCCTGTCACAACAATGCGCATGTTTGACAAGAGAGTTGAAGCATTATTCAGAGATTTACTCTTATCTCCCGCAGAGCCACTTGGCAAAGTCATTGACTACTTTTACAGAGTTGAGTTTCAGCACAGAGGAAGCCCACACATACACTGCCTCCTGTGGGTAGAAGGTGCTCCTGTGTTTGAGGAGGATGATGAGCAAACTGTTCTTGATTTTATAAACAAATACATCACAGCTCAGCTGCCTGATCCACATAAACAACCTGAACTGTACAAAAAAGTAACAGAAGTGCAAAAACACAGTAAGAACCACACAAAGACGTGCTTTAGGAGTTTAAGCTCCGGGTGCCGTTTTGGTTTTCCCAAACCACCCTGCAATGAGACAATGATCACAAGACCCAGTGAGGATGATGCACTGGAAGTAGAAACGGCAAAGAACAAGCTCAGACCACTGAACCAGCTGCTGAATGAACCTGAAACTGCTTCCATGAGTTTAGAGCAGCTCTTGGAAAGATGCAAGTTGACACATGCAGAATATGAGAGATACCTGAATAAAATGAACATGAGGAGTACGATCATACTAAAGCGTGATCCAAAAGACTCTTGGATAAACGGCTATAATCCACATCTGCTTGAAGCCTGGAACAGTAATATCGACATAAGCTTTGTTTTAGATGCTTTTGGTGCTGCAAATTATTTAATGAAATATATATCAAAAAAAGAGGGCGGGCTATCTGAGTACCTGAAAACTGTCATTGAGAACTCCCATAAGGACAGTGTAAATGAGTGCGATGAAATGAGAGCCGTCATGCAGGCATATTCAAAGAAGCGAGAGATCAGTGCACAGGAGTGTGTTGCTCGTGCATGTGGTCTTCACATGAAGCAATGCTCACGTGCTGTAATATTCATTCCAACTGATGATAATCCTGTGAAAATGAGTCGTCCCCTGTCAGTTCTGGACAACACAACACCTGAGTCTTCCAATGTTTGGATGACATCTTTGAATGACAAATACAAAGCCAGACCTGAAACACCAGAGTATGAGGAGATGTGCATGGCAGACTTTGCTGCTACTTGCAGGATTGTCTATGGCCAACAGAAAAAAGGTAAAGATGTTTTGCCCCTTCTCAATGAGATGGGGTTTGTGCAAAGGCGCAAAAACAATAAGCCTGCTATCATCAGATTTCACCGCTGCTCACAAGAAAAACATCCAGAGCAATATTACGGAAGACTGCTTAAACTGTACCTTCCTCATCGTTCAGACCACGAACTGAAAACACCATCGTTGCCAACCTATCAGGCTTTCTATGGTGCTGGCTGTGTACAGCTACCAGGTACTGACCATCTTGAGTACGTGCAACACATTGTCAAAAGAAACAGAGAAAAATATGAGAAAAACAGTGAGGAGATCGAGAGCGCTGTTGAGGAATATGAGCAGAACAGAGGTGTGACTGACGAATGGTGTAATCTGGCACCTGAATCAGATCTCGTAAGGTTGCCACTTGTTGAACAAGAAAGAGAGCGAGACAATGAAAATGAACAGGAAGATGTGCCCGACTACAGCCGTCAGGCTGATGCTTCAACAGAAGTCAGAGCCATCAGGGAACCCCCTGCTATTGATCCCACATTGTTGCGTCAGATGTTTCAGAATCTGAACAAGAAGCAAGCCTGCATATTTTATGCAGTTAGAGACTGGTGCATTAAAAGAGTCTGTGCTCTAAATCCAGAGCAGTTTTTCTTTTATATTAATGGTGGTGCTGGAACAGGAAAATCACATCTTATCAAATGCATCTACTCAGAAGCATCTAAGATACTGAGCAAAGTGCCCAGATATGCAGACGACGTTGACATATCAAAACCCACTGTCCTGTTAACTGCTTTCACTGGGACTGCAGCATTTAACATTTCTGGAACAACACTGCATTCTCTTCTCAAGCTGCCTAGAAGCTTAAAACCTCCCATTCAGGGACTTGGCAATCAGCTGGATGAAGTCAGATCAGAACTTTTGAATGCTGAAATAATCGTCATTGACGAAGTGTCTATGGTGTCAAGACATCTGTTTGCATATGTAGATGCAAGACTCAAACAGATCAAAGGGACTCGGAGACCCTTTGGAGGCATGTCAGTCATTGCTGTCGGAGACTTCTATCAGCTACCCCCAGTGCGACAGTCTAAACCTCTCTGTGTGCACGACCCGTCCGAGATCGACCTGTGGCGGGAGCATTTTCAGATGATCACTCTGACTGAGATTATGCGTCAGAAAGATGATGTTGTCTTTGCAGAGATGCTGAACAGAATTCGTGTGAAAGGAAAGTTGGATGAGCTTTGCGAAGCAGATAGAAATTTGTTGTCACAGGCCATAACTGAACCAGCCCTTTGTCCAACTGATGCGTTGCACATTTTTGCAACTAATAAAGAAGTGGATGCACACAACTCTGCAACACTGGCTCTGCTCCACACTCATATCATTGACATCCATGCAGATGATTATAGAAAAGATCCTAGAACTGGCAGAATGGCACTTCAAGACAGACCATTGAAAGGAGGTAAAAACGAGTTACCAGACACACTGAAAGTTGCAGAAGGAGCTCGTGTCATGCTCACCAGAAACATTGACATACAAAATGGTTTGGTTAATGGAGCTTTTGGAATACTACTTAGAGTAGTTCACTCTGAAAACGACCAACACATCATCAAGCTTGGACTTAAAATGGATAATGAGACATCTGGAAAGAATAACCGCACACCAGCAGACGACATGGTGTACATTGAGAGAGCAGAGGAGAATCTGAAGCAGAAAGGAGTGGTACGAAGACAGTTCCCAGTGAAGCTGGCCTTTGCATGTACAATACATAAGGTACAGGGTATGACAACTACATCAGCTGTTGTCTCTCTTAAGAGCATTTTTGAGCCCGGCATGGCCTACGTAGCTGTCAGTAGAGTGACGTCTCTCAGTGGACTGTATCTTCTTGATATGGAGGAGAAAAAAATATTCACCAACCCAGAAATCACTGCAGCGCTTGAGAACATGAGACAAGCCAACCTTGATGACATGATGCCTCTTCTACACGTGAGGCAAACACTGAGCAGGTCAGAGGTTTTCACCATTGTTCATCATAATACAGAGGGACTGCCAGCTCACATTAATGACATCAAAAGTCACCATGAATTGTGTCTAGCAGATGTTTTGTGCCTAACAGAAACACACCTGCGGGGCTCTTTTGTCGCAGAGAGTCTCCACTTGGAAAATTACAATTTGTTCAAACGCAACAGACACCTGTCCTACACAAACTTTCCCCAGATGGCAAACAGAAGTGGTGGTGGAGTTGCTGTTTATGTGAAAAGTGACATTCAAGTGCATGAAAAACAGTACATCCATAATGTAACTGACCTTGAATTTCTGGCTTTAAAGGTTGAAGCACCAGTCAGTGCTCTGATTGCAGTTGTATACAGACCTCCAGACTACACTCTGAGGCCATTCCTGAAAAACCTGGTAAGCCTATTAGACTCATTGGAGATCATGGACTGTCATCCCATCATAGTTTGTGGTGATTTTAATGAGAATGTTTTATCCAGTGCAAACAAACCAATCCTGGAGCTGTTTGAGTCTAGGGGATACGCACAGGTCATCACTGCCCCTACCACAGAGAAGAACACACTGCTTGACCTAATTTTCATTTCTCAGTCAGATCGATGTCTCCATTCTGGAGTCATGAAGACCTACCATAGTTACCATGACCCAGTATACTGTGTATTGTCCTGTGATGATTCATGATCTAGATCTTTGAATACAGTAAGTAATATCTATATTTTTGAATGACTTAAGAAAGTAGAGCGATGCTTGAACTCCAGAAAGAAGTCCAGACGCTTTTCTTTGCAAGCTCCTTTGACTACGATGACCTGGATGACTGAGAACCTTCACAGACATAAAGTAGAGCGATATTTAAAAGTTGACGCCCTGCATTGCAGTATAATGTTTGAATTGTTTACATAAAATACAATTACATGAATTAAGTAATGATATCAGTAAAAGATGACAATTTTATTTATTACAGAAAATCTAAAATTCACTAACAGTAACCTATAAATGTCAGAAAAATCAAATATAGCAGTTTAAAATGAATAGTGTAGGCATATCCTCTCTGCAGCCAGGCTTCAACATCCTGCCAGGCTGCCCCAGTCTCACTGTGGCTGGGAGGGAGGGAGGGTGGACCAGAGGATTGCCTACACAACACATAAATGTTCAACAGCTTCTTCATTGTTTCTGAGAGAACAATAATGACTAAAGGTTGCTTTTTAAAAAAACAAACAAACAAACAAACAAACCTAATTACAGCAATAATGACAGTTAAGCCACTTTATGTGTGCCTCTATTTTGAAATACTATTTACAAAAATGTTATTATTTTGGTTTGTTATAAACTTTAAACTTTTTCAAAAGTATACGATTATATTTTTGGACCAATTTTACTATGAAACATAAATTTTTATGAGCTTTTATCATGTTTCTGGCCAGTGCAATCATCAGGGTGGGTCTGGGTTGATAACTGCACATTTCTGGCCAGAAATGTTTCAGCAGTGTTACATATGTAGTGCATATGTTACACTTGCTTTCTGTTACCAGCTGATACCCTACATTTGTATAGACATTGGATGGTGTGAGGTTGGGGAGTTGAGTGGGAGGGGGGGGGGGGAGGGGGAGGGTACGGTGGGAGTTGAGGGGGGGGGTTTCCTTTCCTGTTAGGTTTCCTTTTTTTTTCTTTTTTTTTTTTAAGCAAGACACAGTCCTCCTGTGTCTTCTCCAAGCTTCACATGTAAAATCCAACAATGTGAAGCACATAGCAGCCAGAAACTGTAATGCCACAGATCAGAGAAACTTCATCATCACCATCTTCATCGCCATACAATCAGAGCGTGAGACTTCACATCTGGAGCACAGGAGAGATTCTGTGATAAGTCTTCCTTCTAGCTTGTCCCACAAGCAGTCGGTGAGATTTACTCACAACAAAAAGGGTTAATGACATAATTTCCATGAAAACATGTATTCATTCTTTGTAAAGTGTTTAAATTGTGTTTTCACTTGACCTTAGGAGTGTTAGAGTGTATTGTAATGTCTGTACTCAGGTGTTTCCCTCTGTGATCCATCCCCTTCAGAGCTGAGACACTCAGGACTGAACAGACGGCACAGTTTCTGTGACTGAGCCTCCAAAACACCTTCTTTGAAACCACTCATGATAGAAGGGCTTCATATTTGCAGCAGCACTACTACAGGTATTCAGTTTATTACAGGATGTGTTTGTTTCTTAGGACCAGCTCTGAGTGCACACTACCTAACATATACACCTTTCTGTTCATTACAAACCCACTACTCTGGATCATATGGCCAGTTGGCAGGAATGTTGCTGCAGGAAAACATCCCTGGAGATCACCATCATTGTCAGACTGACTGTGCCTCCTCTGTGCAGTGTCAAGATCCTCCCTAAATGAGTGTGTAAGTTAACATTTTCATTATTGTATTCCCTTTGACAAGACAAGTATCACTGATATTTACATTTACAACTACATATTCCTGTTTTCTGCTCTTCTTTTAAAGTCCTCAGCTATCCTGCTTCTGTGCTGCTTGCCACACATCAAACTGTGGCTGGATGACAGGGAGGATCCACTCTGAAGTCACTGGACATGATGAGGATCATATGGGACTTTATAGTTTCACAGAAACGATGTGCTCTGTGATTACAGGTTTTAAATGGACATAATGACTGCCTCTCTCTGATCAACAGGCTAAAGGATTGTTGTCATTGTTAGTGCTCTGTACAATGTATGCTTATTTAGTATTTCATCACAGAGCAAACCTTTTTTTCTTTAACATATTTTTATTTTTTTATTTGTGGGGATAGGTTAATTGATTAATCCAAATTGTCACTAGGTGTGAATGTGCGAGTGAATGTGAGTGTGAATGGTTGTCTGTCCCTGTGTGTTGGCCCTGTGACAGACTGGCGACCTGTCCAGGGTGTACCCCGCCTTTCGCCCTATGACAGCTGGGATAGGCTCCAGCGCCCCCCGCGACCCTGGAAAGGATAAGCGGAAGCGAATGGATGGATGGATGGATATTTTTATTTTGTTCTAATGTTGAATTAACTGTGGGGATTTTTTTTAAGTGGGCACTCGGGATGTCATATGACCAGAAATGTGGTAACTGGAATTCAACAGTATGGAAGAAAAAATCTGCTAAGAACAAAACACACACAAAACCCCCCAAGAAAATTCAAATTCATTCCATGTAATCCAATCTAAAACATTTTAAACTGCTGAACAGCAACACAAACAGCGTTAAAAAACAGTGTTAACAGAATGATTATGATGATTTTGTACCAAAGTTTCAGGTCACATGGCACACCTAGTGTGTAGTGTGGGGTATCAGCTGGTAAGTATAGGTTTTTTTTTTCATATTTGTGTCCTTAGAGTTCAGATAGATAAAGCCTTGTGTATAATAATTAGTCATAACCACAACTCAAAGTCAGGGACTAACTAATTTTGGGACTTTGTGTCTGAGCCCAGGTTAAAACAATGTGTAAAAAAGCATTTAGTGGCATGGCTGAACAATGCTATTGATACTTATTTATCCATGTTCACAAAAAGGACTAATGTGTTTATTTGATTATTTGCATGTGTTAAACTGTGTCACCACCTTACGCTTTCATTTGACTTTACTCAAAAATCTCTATACAGTTCTCTTTTACCACTGTGTGGACTGTGTTTACATTAAAACATAAAGAAGAATGAGTAATAAAAAGATGTGTAGACAGATTAAGTAGACCGATAGAAACAGCTGTTCAGCCATGTTCTAAGAAACCAACACAATTTAAAGGTTCAGGATTGTGGTTTTAAAAGTTGAATTTTCATGTATTTCATATCTTGCTTATTATTTTTTATTTAGTTATTTAATTTAGTTATTTTTATTTATTCTACTAGTCCTTTTCAGAAAGAAGCTGTAAAATATGACTTAAGATTTTTATGTTATTTTCTATGACATACAAAACAAATTGATGTATGTAATACTATTAAACATGATATACACATGTGTATATGTCTGAAAAACATTATGCTGTATATTAAAGTTTGTATTTTCTCCAGAATTTTTGTTCATCTTTTAAGTTCATTTCAATTAGAAGAATTTGAACTTTTAATATTCATTCAGAGGTTTTCTGACTCTAAATTTTCTTTTGTCATTACTCATCTTTTTATTATTTACATTTTAAACATGTTTAGCTTTTTTCCAACTTCTTCTGTGTGAACATCAGCTTTCAAAAGTTCTGCACTTTTGTTTTCAGGTGAAAATTTCTGTATTTTCCAGCTCATTCGGAATTTTTAACTTAAATTCAGCAATTAATTCATTTCAGTGCATACATTCAGATTCAAGCATTCACACTGCAGTTTCTTCAGAAAATGCACTTTCTAGTTATTAGTGTGAATGCTTGAAAAGCATTCACAGTATTGTTCTTCTAATCTTTATTAGTGTGAATGCTTGAAAAGCATTCACAGTATTGTTATTCGAATCTTTATTATTATTCTATTTTATTATTATTATCTATTCCGTACGTTTTTTGAAAGCCTACTCCTTCAAAACCGTTCAACTTAGAAAAACCATTCAAACACCGTTAGATTCCTATTCTTTTGGACAACACTGCTTCTATTTTTCATATTTTTAACATTTATATTTTTAATTTTATTCAACTTTATTCAACAAAAATTTATAATGTATTTCAATGGGGAGACCCTTCAAATCCTCATTCAACTTACTCATTTTTAAACTCTTACTACTTCCACATACATTGACATAGAGCCACCATTCAAACTTTAAAACGAAGACAAGACATTCAACTATTCAACTTGTATTTATCTTTTCAATATCTATTATACTTTTTCTTCAGTTCCAGTTTAAGTTTCATGATGTTTTTTCACCCGTTTCAGAGTTTATAATGGGTGTGTATGGGACGGAATGTTGGGGCTAGAGTGAGGCAGCTCAACTGCTAGAGTGAGAGGAGCAAAAAAATTAATCTTAAAATATTTTTTAAAACTGCTGCTGTGTCCGCAGCGTTTGCTCTACAGGTATGATTTTACCCTCAAAACGTAGCCATCGCTGTCCTCTTTCATCCAATGTGTTTACTATTGTCCTAGGTGTTATGGTTCTTTCGTAAATGTCACCAATGCACAGCCTCCTCCCTCCAACTCTTCCATAGACTCTAATGTTAAAATGGCTCAGAAGGTTCGTTTGAAAATCAGAAGAGCATGGTGTCTTTACACTGTCACCACGTCCATATAATAAACTCCACAGGCATGAAAACTGAGAATTTGGTAGACTAGACATTGCTGTCACTCACGGTGAAAGAATTTCGTCAATACGACTTTTACTTTTCATTTGGGAGCGATTTGTTTCGGCCTGACTTTTCTGTTCATTTTAAGCAGCAAAAGTGAGGTGCATGTCTGTGTACGTGTGTATGGAGCCATTGGGTGCGGTCACTATAGCAACCAGGCTCACACCTGCCTGCTTAACGAGCTCTGCCTGCCACTCTGCCAAGATTCAACTTAAGCACTTCTCTTTCAACTGCTGCTGTGTCCACAGTGTTACAGCCATCATTTTACCCTCAAAACGTCGCCAGCGTTGTTCTTTTTCCAACATCTTGTCTTTCAAAGCTCAGAGATGTAAACTTTTTAAACTGTGTGGGTCCAAGTGGAGGGATCACATTTTAGTCATTCAGTGATTCAAAGAATATGACCTTTTAATATTCTTTCAGATGTTTTCTGACTCTAAATGTTCTTTTCTCATTTCTTAGGTTTTTCTAATTTACAATTAAAACATTTTCAGCTTTTTTCCAACTTCTGCTTCTGTGTAACCTTCAGCTTTTAGCAGTTCAGCACCTTTGTTTTCAGGTTAAATTTGTTTTTTTGTTTTTTTTTAATTTCATTCAATATTTTTAACTCAAAATTCAGCAATTAATTCATTTCAGTGCATACATTCAGATTCAAGCATTCACACTGCAGTTTCTTCAGAAAATGCACTTTCTAGTTATTATATTTTATTCTGTATTCCGTACGTTTTTTGAAAGCCTACTCCTTCAAAACCGTTCAACTTAGAAAAACCATTCAAACATCGTTAGATTCCTATTATTTTGGACAACATTGCTTCTATTTTTCTCATTTTTAACATTTATATTTTTAATTTTATTCAACTTTATTCAACAAAAATTTCCCATGTATTTCAATGGGGAGACCCTTCAAATTCTCATTCAACTTACTCATTTTGAAACTCTTACTACTTCAACATACATTCACATAGAGCCACCATTCAAACTTTAAAACGAAGACAAGACATTCAACTATTCAACTTGTATTTATCTTTTCAATATCTATTATACTTTTTCTTCAGTTCCAGTTTAAGTTTCATGATGTTTTTTCACCCGTTTCAGAGTTTATAATGGGTGTGTATGGGACGGAATGTTGGGGCTAGAGTGAGGCAGCTCAACTGCTAGAGTGAGAGGAGCAAAAAAATTAATCTTAAAATCTTTTTTAAAACTGCTGCTGTGTCCGCAGCGTTTGCTCTACAGGTATGATTTTACCCTCAAAACGTAGCCATGGCTGTCCTCTTTCATCCAATGTGTTTACTATTGTCCTAGGTGTTATGGTTCTTTCGTAAATGTCACCAATGCACAGCCTCCTCCCTCCAACTCTTCCATAGACTCTAATGTTAAAATGGCTCAGAAGGTTCGTTTGAAAATCAGAAGAGCATGGTGTCTTTCCACTGTCACCACGTCCATATAATAAGCTCCACAGGCATGAAAACTGAGAATTAGGTAGACTAGACATTGCTGTCGCTCACGGTGAAAGAATTTTGTCAATACGACTTTTACTTTTCATTTGGGAACGATTTGTTTCGGCCTGACTTTTCTGTTCATTTTAAGCAGCAAAAGTGAGGCGCATGTCTGTGTACGTGTGTATGGAGCCATTGGGTGCAGTCACTATAGCAACCAGGCTCACACCTGCCTGCTTAACGAGCTCTGCCTGCCACTGTACCAAGATTCATCTTAAACACTTCTCTTTCAACTGCTGCTGTGTCCACAGTGTTACAGCCTTCATTTTACCCTCAAAATGTCACCATCGTTGTTCTCTTTCCAACACTGTCTTTCAAAGCTCAGACTTTTAAATTTTTTAAACTGTGTGGATCAAAGTGGAGGGATCACATTTGAGTCATTCAGTGATTCAAAGAATATGACCTTTTAATATTCATTCAGATGTTTTCTGACTCTAAATGTTCTTTTCTCATTTCTTAGGGTTTTCTAATTTACATTTAAAACATTTTCAGTTTTTTCCAACTCCTTCTTCTGTGTAACCTTCAGCTTTTAGCAGTTCAGCACCTTTGTTTTCAGGTTAAATTCGTTTTTTTTTTGTTTTTTTTTTAAATCTCATTCAATATTTTTAACTCAAAATTCAGCAATTAATTCATTTCAGTGCATACATTCAGATTCAAGCATTCACACTGCAGTTTCTTCAGAAAATGCACTTTCTAGTTATATTTTATTTTTCCACAGTATTGTTCTTCTAATCTTTATTAGTGTGAATGCTTGAAAAGCATTCACAGTATTGTTCTTCTAATCTTTATTATTAGTGTGAATGCTTGAAAAGCATTCACAGTATTGTTCTTCGAATCTTTATTCTATTTTATTATTATCTATTCCGTACGTTTTTTGTAATCTATCTCCTTCAAAACCGTTCAACTTAGAAAAACCATTCAAACACCATTAGATTCCTATTCTTTTGGACATGACTGCTTCTACTTTTCTCATTTTTAACATTTATATTTTTAATTTTATTCAACTTTATTCAACAAAAATTTCCCATGTATTTCAATGGGGAGACCCTTCAAATTGTCATTCAACTTACTCATTTTTAAACTCCTACTACTTCCACATACGTTGACATAGAGCCACCATTCAAACTTTAAAACGAAGACAAGACATTCAACTATTCAACTTGTATTTATCTTTTCAATATCTATTATACTTTTTCTTCAGTTCCAGTTTAAGTTTCATGATGTTTTTTCACCCGTTTCAGAGTTTATAATGGGTGTGTATGGGACGGAATGTTGGGGCTAGAGTGAGGCAGCTCAACTGCTAGAGTGAGAGGAGCAAAAAAATTAATCTTAAAATATTTTTTAAAACTGCTGCTGTGTCCGCAGCGTTTGCTCTACAGGTATGATTTTACCCTCAAAACGTAGCCATCGCTGTCCTCTTTCATCCAATGTGTTTACTATTGTCCTAGGTGTTATGGTTCTTTCATAAATGTCACCAATGCACAGCCTCCTCCCTCCAACTCTTCCATAGACTCTAATGTTAAAATGGCTCAGAAGGTTCGTTTGAAAATCAGAAGAGCATGGTGTCTTTCCACTGTCACCACGTCCATATAATAAACTCCACAGACATGAAAACTGAGAATTTGGTAGACTAGACATTGCTGTCGCTCACGGTGAAAGAATTTTGTCAATACGACTTTTACTTTTCATTTGGGAACGATTTGTTTCGGCCTGACTTTTCTGTTCATTTTAAGCAGCAAAAGTGAGGTGCATGTCTGTGTGCGTGTGTATGGAGCCATTGGGTGCGGTCACTATAGCAACCAGGCTCACACCTGCCTGCTTAACGAGCTCTCTCTGCCACTCTGCCAAAATTCATCTTAAACACTTCTCTTTCAACTGCTGCTGTGTCCACAGTGTTAAAGCCATCATTTTACCCTCAAAACGTCGCCATCGTTGTTCTTTTTCCAACATCTTGTCTTTCAAAGCTCAGAGATGTAAACTTTTTAAACTGTGTGGGTCCAAGTGGAGGGATCACATTTTAGTCATTCAGTGATTCAAAGAATATGACCTTTTAATATTCTTTCAGATGTTTTCTGACTCTAAATGTTCTCTTCTCATTTCTTAGGTTTTTCTAATTTACAATTAAAACATTTTCAGCTTTTTTCCAACTTCTTCTTCTGTGTAACCTTCAGCTTTTAGCAGTTCAGCACTGTTGTTTTCAGGTTAAATTCAGGTTGTTTTTTTTTTTTTTTATCTCATTCAAAATTTTTAACTCAAAATTCAGCAATTAATTCATTTCAGTCCATACATTCAGATTCAAGCATTCACACTGCAGTTTCTTCAGAAAATGCACTTTCTAGTTAGTGTGAATGCTTGAAAAGCATTCACAGTATTGTTGTTGTAATCTTTATTATTATATTTTATTATTATTATTATCTATTCCGTACGTTTTTTGAAAGCCTACTCCTTCAAAACCGTTCAACTTAGAAAAACCATTCAAACACCGTTAGATTCCTATTCTTTTGGACAACATTGCTTCTATTTTTTCTCATTTTTAACATTTATATTTTTAATTTTATTCAACTTTTTTCAACAAAAATTTATAATGTATTTCAATGGGGAGACCCTTCAAATTCTCATTCAACTTCCTCCTCTTTAAACTGTATCTACTTCCACATACATTGACATAGAGCCACCATTCAAACTTTAAAACGAAGACAAGACATTCAACTATTCAACTTGTATTTATCTTTTCAATATCTATTATACTTTTTCTTCAGTTCCAGTTTAAGTTTCATGATGTTTTTTCACCCGTTTCAGAGTTTATAATGGGTGTGTATGGGACGGAATGTTGGGGCTAGAGTGAGGCAGCTCAACTGCTAGAGTGAGAGGAGCAAAAAAATTAATCTTAAAATCTTTTTTAAAACTGCTGCTGTGTCCACAGCGTTTGCTCTACAGGTATGATTTTACCCTCAAAACGTAGCCATGGCTGTCCTCTTTCATCCAATGTGTTTACTATTGTCCTAGGTGTTACGGTTCTTTCATAAATGTCACCAATGGACAGCCTCCTCCCTCCAACTCTTCCATAGACTCTAATGTTAAAACGGCTCAGAAGGTTGGTTTGAAAATCAGAAGAGCATGGTGTTTTTACACTGTCACCACGTCCATATAATAAACTCCACAGGCATGAAAACTGAGAATTAGGTAGAGTGGACATTGCTGCCGCTCACGGTGAAAGAATTTCGTCAATACGACCTATACTTTTCATTTGGGAGCGATTTGTTTCGGCCTGACTTTTCTGTTCATTTTAAGCAGCAAAAGTGAGGCGCATGTCTGTGTACGTGTGTATGGAGCCATTGGGTGCAGTCACTATAGCAACCAGGCTCACACCTGCCTGCTTAACGAGCTCTGCCTGCCACTGTACCAAGATTCATCTTAAGCACTTCTCTTTCAACTGCTGCTGTGTCCACAGTGTTACAGCCATCATTTTACCCTCAAATTGTCGCCATTATTGTTCTCTTTCCAACATCTTGTCTTTCAAAGCTCAGGCATTTAAACTTTTTAAACTGTGTGGATCAAAGTGGAGGGATCACATTTGAGTCATTCAGTGATTCAAAGAATATGACCTTTTAATATTCTTTCAGATGTTTTCTGACTCTAAATGTTCTTTTCTCATTTCTTAGGTTTTTCTAATTTACAATTAAAACATTTTCAGCTTTTTTCCAACTTCTTCTTCTGTGTAACCTTCAGCTTTTAGCAGTTCAGCACTTTTGTTTTCAGGTTAAATTCGGGGTTTTTTTTTTAATCTCATTCAAAATTTTTAACTTAAATTCAGTAATTATTTCATTTCAATGCATACATTCAGATTCAAGCATTCACACTGCAGTTTCTTCAGAAAATGCACTTTCTAGTTATATTTTATTATTTTTCCGTACGTTTTTTGAAAGCCTACTCCTTCAAAACCGTTCAACTTAGAAAAACCATTCAAACACCGTTAGATTCCTATTCTTTTGGACAACACTGCTTCTATTTTTCATATTTTTAACATTTATATTTTTAATTTTATTCAACTTTATTCAACAAAAATTTATAATGTATTTCAATGGGGAGACCCTTCAAATCCTCATTCAACTTACTCATTTTTAAACTCTTACTACTTCCACATACATTGACATAGAGCCACCATTCAAACTTTAAAACGAAGACAAGACATTCAACTATTCAACTTGTATTTATCTTTTCAATATCTATTATACTTTTTCTTCAGTTCCAGTTTAAGTTTCATGATGTTTTTTCACCCGTTTCAAAGTTTATAATGGGTGTGTATGGGACGGAATGTTGGGGCTAGAGTGAGGCAGCTCAACTGCTAGAGTGAGAGGAGCAAAAAAATTAATCTTAAAATCTTTTTTAAAACTGCTGCTGTGTCCGCAGCGTTTGCTCTACAGGTATGATTTTACCCTCAAAACGTAGCCATGGCTGTCCTCTTTCATCCAATGTGTTTACTATTGTACTAGGTGTTATGGTTCTTTCATAAATGTCACCAATGCACAGCCTCCTCCCTCCAACTCTTCCATAGACTCTAATGTTAAAATGGCTCAGAAGGTTCGTTTGAAAATCAGAAGAGCATGGTGTCTTTCCACTGTCACCACGTCCATATAATAAGCTCCACAGGCATGAAAACTGAGAATTAGGTAGACTAGACATTGCTGTCGCTCACGGTGAAAGAATTTTGTCAATACGACTTTTACTTTTCATTTGGGAGCGATTTGTTTCGGCCTGACTTTTCTGTTCATTTTAAGCAGCAAAAGTGAGGCGCATGTCTGTGTACGTGTGTATGGAGCCATTGGGTGCGGTCACTATAGCAACCAGGCTCACACCTGCCTGCTTAACGAGCTCTGCCTGCCACTGTACCAAGATTCATCTTAAGCACTTCTCTTTCAACTGCTGCTGTGTCCACAATGTCACAGCCATCATTTTACCCTCAAATTGTCGCCATTATTGTTCTCTTTCCAACACCGTATCTTTCAAAGCTCAGGCATTTAAACTTTTTAAACTGTGTGGATCAAAGTGGAGGGATCACATTTTAGTCATTCAGTGATTCAAAGAATATGACCTTTTAATATTCTTTCAGATGTTTTCTGACTCTAAATGTTCTTTTCTCATTTCTTAGGGTTTTCTAATTTACATTTAAAACATTTTCAGTTTTTTTCCAACTTCTTCTTCTGTGTAACCTTCAGCTTTTAGCAGTTCAGCACCTTTGTTTTCAGGTTAAATTCGGTTTTTTTTTTGTTTTGTTTTTTATCTCATTCAATATTTTTAACTCAAAATTCAGCAATTAATTCATTTCAGTGCATACATTCAGATTCAAGCATTCACACTGCAGTTTCTTCAGAAAATGCACTTTCTAGTTAGTGTGAATGCTTGAAAAGCATTCACAGTATTGTTCTTCTAATCTTTATTATTATATTTTATTATTATTATCTATTCCGTACGTTTTTTGAAAGCCAACTCCTTCAAAACCGTTCAACTTAGAAAAACCATTCAAACACCGTTAGATTCCTATTCTTTTGGACAACATTGCTTCTATTTTTCTCATTTTTAACATTTATATTTTTAATTTTATTCAACTTTTTTCAACAAAAATTTATAATGTATTTCAATGGGGAGACCCTTCAAATTCTCATTCAACTTCATCCTCTTTAAACTGTATCTACTTCCACATACATTGACATAGAGCCACCATTCAAACTTTAAAACGAAGACAAGACATTCAACTATTCAACTTGTATTTATCTTTTCAATATCTATTATACTTTTTCTTCAGTTCCAGTTTAAGTTTCATGATGTTTTTTCACCCGTTTCAGAGTTTATAATGGGTGTGTATGGGACGGAATGTTGGGGCTAGAGTGAGGCAGCTCAACTGCTAGAGTGAGAGGAGCAAAAAAATTAATCTTAAAATCTTTTTTAAAACTGCTGCTGTGTCCGCAGCGTTTGCTCTACAGGTATGATTTTACCCTCAAAATGTAGCCATCGCTGTCCTCTTTCATCCAATGTGTTTACTATTGTACTAGGTGTTATGGTTCTTTCATAAATGTCACCAATGCACAGCCTCCTCCCTCCAACTCTTCCATAGACTCTAATGTTAAAATCGCTCAGAAGGTTGGTTTGAAAATCAGAAGAGCATGGTGTCTTTCCACTGTCACCATGTCCATATAATAAACTCCACAGGCATGAAAACTGAGAATTCAGTAGACTAGAAGCTGCTGTCGCTCACGGTGAAAGAATTTTGTCAATACGACTTTTACTTTTCATTTGGGAACGATTTGTTTCGGCCTGACTTTTCTGTTCATTTTAAGCAGCAAAAGTGAGGCGCATGTCTGTGTACGTGTGTATGGAGCCATTGGGTGCGGTCACTATAGCAACCAGGCTCACACCTGCCTGCTTAACGAGCTCTGCCTGCCACTGTACCAAGATTCATCTTAAGCACTTCTCTTTCAACTGTTGCTGTGTCCACAGTGTTACAGCCATCATTTTACCCTCAAAACGTCGCCATTATTGTTCTCTTTCCAACACCGTGTCTTTCAAAGCTCAGGCATTTAAACTTTTTAAACCGTGTGGATCAAAGTGGAGGGATCACATTTTCTTCATTCAGTGATTCAAAGAATATGACCTTTTAATATTCATTCAGATGTTTTCTGACTCTAAATGTTCTTTTCTCATTTCTTAGGGTTTTCTAATTTACATTTAAAGCATTTTCAGCTTTTTTCCAACTTCTTCTTCTGTGTAACCTTCAGCTTTTAGCAGTTCAGCACCTTTGTTTTCAGGTTAAATTTGATTTTTTGATTTTTTTTTTAATTTCATTCAATATTTTTAACTCAAAATTCAGCAATTAATTCATTTCAGTGCATACATTCAGATTCAAGCATTCACACTGCAGTTTCTTCAGAAAATGCACTTTCTAGTTATTAGTGTGAATGCTTGAAAAGCATTCACAGTATTGTTCTTCTAATCTTTATTAGTGTGAATGCTTGAAAAGCATTCACAGTATTGTTCTTCTAATCTTTATTATTATATTTTATTATTATTATCTATTCCGTACGTTTTTTGAAAGCCAACTCCTTCAAAACCGTTCAACTTAGAAAAACCATTCAAACACCGTTAGATTCCTATTCTTTTGGACAACATTGCTTCTATTTTTCTCATTTTTAACATTTATATTTTTAATTTTATTCAACTTTTTTCAACAAAAATTTATAATGTATTTCAATGGGGAGACCCTTCAAATTCTCATTCAACTTCATCCTCTTTAAACTGTATCTACTTCCACATACATTGACATAGAGCCACCATTCAAACTTTAAAACGAAGACAAGACATTCAACTATTCAACTTGTATTTATCTTTTCAATATCTATTATACTTTTTCTTCAGTTCCAGTTTAAGTTTCATGATGTTTTTTCACCCGTTTCAGAGTTTATAATGGGTGTGTATGGGACGGAATGTTGGGGCTAGAGTGAGGCAGCTCAACTGCTAGAGTGAGAGGAGCAAAAAAAATAATCTTAAAATCTTTTTTAAAACTGCTGCTGTGTCCGCAGCGTTTGCTCTACAGGTATGATTTTACCCTCAAAACGTAGCCATGGCTGTCCTCTTTCATCCAATGTGTTTACTATTGTACTAGGTGTTATGGTTCTTTCATAAATGTCACCAATGCACAGCCTCCTCCCTCCAACTCTTCCATAGACTCTAATGTTAAAATGGCTCAGAAGGTTCGTTTGAAAATCAGAAGAGCATGGTGTCTTTCCACTGTCACCACGTCCATATAATAAACTCCACAGACATGAAAACTGAGAATTTGGTAGACTAGACATTGCTGTCGCTCACGGTGAAAGAATTTTGTCAATACGACTTTTACTTTTCATTTGGGAACGATTTGTTTCGGCCTGACTTTTCTGTTCATTTTAAGCAGCAAAAGTGAGGTGCATGTCTGTGTGCGTGTGTATGGAGCCATTGGGTGCGGTCACTATAGCAACCAGGCTCACACCTGCCTGCTTAACGAGCTCTCTCTGCCACTCTGCCAAGATTCAACTTAAACACTTCTCTTTCAACTGCTGCTGTGTCCACAGTGTTAAAGCCATCATTTTACCCTCAAAACGTCGCCATCGTTGTTCTTTTTCCAACATCTTGTCTTTCAAAGCTCAGAGATGTAAACTTTTTAAACTGTGTAGGTCCAAGTGGAGGGATCACATTTTAGTCATTCAGTGATTCAAAGAATATGACCTTTTAATATTCTTTCAGATGTTTTCTGACTCTAAATGTTCTTTTCTCATTTCTTAGGTTTTTCTAATTTACAATTAAAACATTTTCAGCTTTTTTCCAACTTCTTCTTCTGTGTAACCTTCAGCTTTTAGCAGTTCAGCACTTTTGTTTTCAGGTTAAATTCAGGTTGTTTTTTTTTTTTTTATCTCATTCAAAATTTTTAACTCAAAATTCAGCAATTAATTCATTTCAGTGCATACATTCAGATTCAAGCATTCACACTGCAGTTTCTTCAGAAAATGCACTTTCTAGTTATTATATTTTATTCTGTATTCCGTACGTTTTTTGAAAGCCTACTCCTTCAAAACCGTTCAACTTAGAAAAACCATTCAAACATCGTTAGATTCCTATTATTTTGGACAACATTGCTTCTATTTTTCTCATTTTTAACATTTATATTTTTAATTTTATTCAACTTTATTCAACAAAAATTTCCCATGTATTTCAATGGGGAGACCCTTCAAATTCTCATTCAACTTACTCATTTTTAAACTCTTACTACTTCAACATACGTTGACATAGAGCCACCATTCAAACTTTAAAACGAAGACAAGACATTCAACTATTCAACTTGTATTTATCTTTTCAATATCTATTATACTTTTTCTTCAGTTCCAGTTTAAGTTTCATGATGTTTTTTCACCCGTTTCAGAGTTTATAATGGGTGTGTATGGGACGGAATGTTGGGGCTAGAGTGAGGCAGCTCAACTGCTAGAGTGAGAGGAGCAAAAAAATTAATCTTAAAATCTTTTTTAAAACTGCTGCTGTGTCCGCAGCGTTTGCTCTACAGGTATGATTTTACCCTCAAAACGTAGCCATGGCTGTCCTCTTTCATCCAATGTGTTTACTATTGTACTAGGTGTTATGGTTCTTTCATAAATGTCATCAATGCACAGCCTCCTCCCTCCAACTCTTCCATAGACTCTAATGTTAAAATGGCTCAGAAGGTTCGTTTGAAAATCAGAAGAGCATGGTGTCTTTACACTGTCACCACGTCCATATAATAAACTCCACAGGCATAAAAACTGAGAATTAGGTAGACTAGACATTGCTGTCGCTCACGGTGAAAGAATTTTGTCAATACGACTTTTACTTTTCATTTGGGAGCGATTTGTTTCGGCCTGACTTTTCTGTTCATTTTAAGCAGCAAAAGTGAGGCACATGTCTGTGTACGTGTGTATGGAGCCATTGGGTGCGGTCACTATAGCAACCAGGCTCACACCTGCCTGCTTAACGAGCTCTGCCTGCCACTGTACCAAGATTCATCTTAAGCACTTCTCTTTCAACTGCTGCTGTGTCCACAGTGTTACAGCCATCATTTTACCCTCAAATTGTCGCCATTATTGTTCTCTTTCCAACACCGTATCTTTCAAAGCTCAGGCATTTAAACTTTTTAAACTGTGTGGATCAAAGTGGAGGGATCACATTTGAGTCATTCAGTGATTCAAAGAATATGACCTTTTAATATTCATTCAGATGTTTTCTGACTCTAAATGTTCTTTTCTCATTTCTTAGGGTTTTCTAATTTACATTTAAAACATTTTCATTTTTTTTCCAACTCCTTCTTCTGTGTAACCTTCAGCTTTTAGCAGTTCAGCACCTTTGTTTTCAGGTTAAATTCGTTTTTTTTTTGTTGTTTTTTTTATCTCATTCAATATTTTTAACTCAAAATTCAGCAATTAATTCATTTCAGTGCATACATTCAGATTCAAGCATTCACACTGCAGTTTCTTCAGAAAATGCACTTTCTAGTTAGTGTGAATGCTTGAAAAGCATTCACAGTATTGTTCTTCTAATCTTTATTCTATTTTATTATTATCTATTCCGTACGTTTTTTGAAAGCCTACTCCTTCAAAACCGTTCAACTTAGAAAAACCATTCAAACACCGTTAGATTCCTATTCTTTTGGACAACACTGCTTCTATTTTTCTCATTTTTAACATTTATATTTTTAATTTTATTCAACTTTTTTCAACAAAAATTTCCCATGTATTTCAATGGGGAGACCCTTCAAATCCTCATTCAACTTACTCATTTTTAAACTCTTACTACTTCAACATACGTTGACATAGAGCCACCATTCAAACTTTAAAACGAAGACAAGACATTCAACTATTCAACTTGTATTTATCTTTTCAATATCTATTATACTTTTTCTTCAGTTCCAGTTTAAGTTTCATGATGTTTTTTCACCCGTTTCAGAGTTTATAATGGGTGTGTATGGGACGGAATGTTGGGGCTAGAGTGAGACAGCTCAACTGCTAGAGTGAGAGGAGCAAAAAAATTAATCTTAAAATATTTTTTAAAACTGCTGCTGTGTCCACAGCGTTTGCTCTACAGGTATGATTTTACCCTCAAAACGTAGCCATGGCTGTCCTCTTTCATCCAATGTGTTTACTATTGTACTAGGTGTTACGGTTCTTTCATAAATGTCACCAATGCACAGCCTCCTCCCTCCAACTCTTCCATAGACTCTAATGTTAAAATGGCTCAGAAGGTTCGTTTGAAAATCAGAAGAGCATGGTGTCTTTACACTGTCACCACGTCCATATAATAAACTCCACAGGCATGAAACCTGAGAATTTGGTAGACTAGACATGGCTGTCGCTCACGGTGAAAGAATTTTGTCAGTACGACTTTTACTTTTCATTTGGGAACGATTTGTTTCGGCCTGACTTTTCTGTTCATTTTAAGCAGCAAAAGTGAGGCGCATGTCTGTGTACGTGTGTATGGAGCCATTGGGTGCGGTCACTATAGCAACCAGGCTCACACCTGCCTGCTTAACGAGCTCTCTCTGCCACTCTGCCAAAATTCATCTTAAACACTTCTCTTTCAACTGCTGCTGTGTCCACAGTGTTAAAGCCATCATTTTACCCTCAAAACGTCGCCATCGTTGTTCTTTTTCCAACATCTTGTCTTTCAAAGCTCAGAGATGTCAACTTTTTAAACTGTGTGGGTCCAAGTGGAGGGATCACATTTTAGTCATTCAGTGATTCAAAGAATATGACCTTTTAATATTCTTTCAGATGTTTTCTGACTCTAAATGTTATTTTCTCATTTCTTAGGTTTTTCTAATTTACAATTAAAACATTTTCAGCTTTTTTCCAACTTCTTCTTCTGTGTAACCTTCAGCTTTTAGCAGTTCAGCACTTTTGTTTTCAGGTTAAATTTGGTTGTTTTTTTTATCTCATTAAAAAAGTTTTAACTCAAAATTCAGCAATTAATTCATTTCAGTGCATACATTCAGATTCAAGCATTCACACTGCAGTTTCTTCAGAAAATGCACTTTCTAGTTATATTTTATTTTTCCGTACGTTTTTTGAAAGCCTACTCCTTCAAAACCGTTCAACTTAGAAAAACCATTCAAACACCGTTAGATTCCTATTATTTTGGACAACATTGCTTCTATTTTTCTCATTTTTAACATTTATATTTTTAATTTTATTCAACTTTATTCAACAAAAATTTCCCATGTATTTCAATGGGGAGACCCTTCAAATTCTCATTCAACTTACTCATTTTTAAACTCTTACTACTTCAACATACGTTCACATAGAGCCACCATTCAAACTTTAAAATGAAGACAAGACATTCAACTATTCAACTTGTATTTATCTTTTCAATATCTATTATACTTTTTCTTCAGTTCCAGTTTAAGTTTCATGATGTTTTTTCACCCGTTTCAGAGTTTATAATGGGTGTGTATGGGACGGAATGTTGGGGCTAGAGTGAGAGAGCTCAACTGCTAGAGTGAGAGGAGCAAAAAAATTAATCTTAAAATATTTTTTAAAACTGCTGCTGTGTCCACAGCGTTTGCTCTACAGCCACCATTTTACCCTCAAAACGTAGCCATGGCTGTCCTCTTTCATCCAATGTGTTTACTATTGTCCTAGGTGTTATGGTTCTTTCATAAATGTCACCAATGCACAGCCTCCTCCCTCCAACTCTTCCATAGACTCTAATGTTAAAATGGCTCAGAAGGTTCTTTTGAAAATCAGAAGAGCATGGTGTCTTTCCACTGTCACCACGTCCATATAATAAATTCCACAGGCATGAAAACTGAGAATTCAGTAGACTAGACATGGCTGTCGCTCACGGTGAAAGAATTTTGTCAGTACGACTTTTACTTTTCATTTGGGAACGATTTGTTTCGGCCTGACTTTTCTGTTCATTTTAAGCAGCAAAAGTGAGGCGCATGTCTGTGTACGTGTGTATGGAGCCATTGGGTGCGGTCACTATAGCAACCAGGCTCACACCTGCCTGCTTAACGAGCTCTGCCTGCCACTCTGCCAAGATTCATCTTAAACACTTCTCTTTCAACTGCTGCTGTGTCCACAGTGTTACAGCCATCATTTTACCCTCAAATTGTCGCCATTATTGTTCTCTTTCCAACACCGTATCTTTCAAAGCTCAGGCATTTAAACTTTTTAAACTGTGTGGATCAAAGTGGAGGGATCACATTTGAGTCATTCAGTGATTCAAAGAATATGACCTTTTAATATTCATTCAGATGTTTTCTGACTCTAAATGTTCTTTTCTCATTTCTTAGGGTTTTCTAATTTACATTTAAAACATTTTCAGTTTTTTTCCAACTCCTTCTTCTGTGTAACCTTCAGCTTTTAGCAGTTCAGCACCTTTGTTTTCAGGTTAAATTCTTTTTTTTTTTTGTTTTTTTTTAATCTCATTCAATATTTTTAACTCAAAATTCAGCAATTAATTCATTTCAGTGCATACATTCAGATTCAAGCATTCACACTGCAGTTTCTTCAGAAAATGCACTTTCTAGTTATTATATTTTATTCTGTATTCCGTACGTTTTTTGTAATCCTACTCCTTCAAAACCGTTCAACTTAGAAAAACCATTCCAACACCGTTAGATTCCTATTCTTTTGGACAACACTGCTTCCATTTTTCATATTTTTAACATTTATATTTTTAATTTTATTCAACTTTATTCAACAAAAATTTATAATGTATTTCAATGGGGAGACCCTTCAAATCCTCATTCAACTTACTCATTTTTAAACTCTTACTACTTCCACATACATTGACATAGAGCCACCATTCAAACTTTAAAACGAAGACAAGACATTCAACTATTCAACTTGCATTTATCTTTTCAATATCTATTATACTTTTTCTTCAGTTCCAGTTTAAGTTTCATGATGTTTTTTCACCCGTTTCAGAGTTTATAATGGGTGTGTATGGGACGGAATGTTGGGGCTAGAGTGAGGCAGCTCAACTGCTAGAGTGAGAGGAGCAAAAAAAATAATCTTAAAATCTTTTTTAAAACTGCTGCTGTGTCCGCAGCGTTTGCTCTACAGGTATGATTTTACCCTCAAAACGTAGCCATGGCTGTCCTCTTTCATCCAATGTGTTTACTATTGTACTAGGTGTTATGGTTCTTTCATAAATGTCACCAATGCACAGCCTCCTCCCTCCAACTCTTCCATAGACTCTAATGTTAAAATGGCTCAGAAGGTTCGTTTGAAAATCAGAAGAGCATGGTGTCTTTCCACTGTCACCACGTCCATATAATAAACTCCACAGACATGAAAACTGAGAATTTGGTAGACTAGACATTGCTGTCGCTCACAGTGAAAGAATTTTGTCAATACGACTTTTACTTTTCATTTGGGAACGATTTGTTTCGGCCTGACTTTTCTGTTCATTTTAAGCAGCAAAAGTGAGGTGCATGTCTGTGTCCGTGTGTATGGAGCCATTGGGTGCGGTCACTATAGCAACCAGGCTCACACCTGCCTGCTTAACGAGCTCTCTCTGCCACTCTGCCAAAATTCATCTTAAACACTTCTCTTTCAACTGCTGCTGTGTCCACAGTGTTACAGCCATCATTTTACCCTCAAAACGTCGCCATCGTTGTTCTTTTTCCAACATCTTGTCTTTCAAAGCTCAGAGATGTAAACTTTTTAAACTGTGTGGGTCCAAGTGGAGGGATCACATTTTAGTCATTCAGTGATTCAAAGAATATGACCTTTTAATATTCTTTCAGATGTTTTCTGACTCTAAATGTTCTTTTCTCATTTCTTAGGTTTTTCTAATTTACAATTAAAACATTTTCAGCTTTTTTCCAACTTCTTCTTCTGTGTAACCTTCAGCTTTTAGCAGTTCAGCACTTTTGTTTTCAGGTTAAATTCGGGGTTTTTTTTTTATCTCATTCAAAATTTTTAACTTAAATTCAGTAATTATTTCATTTCAATGCATACATTCAGATTCAAGCATTCACACTGCAGTTTCTTCAGAAAATGCACTTTCTAGTTTGATTAGCTGCTCTCTGATTTTAGCCTGTTAGCTTACAGACTGAGCTCAGATCGTTCCTGTGTTAGTTCATTGAGAACATCACAGTTTTACATACCTGCTGCGTGACTTCATCTCGGGTCTCCGGCTGATATACAGCAGTCTGAGCCAGTGGCGGATCTCATCATCCTGGACGACTGTTTTTAATGTTTTTAACCACGGAGATTTCTTCTGCATCATCAGTCTCTCATTGTTAAACTCTCCCAGAAACTGAAGACAGTTGTGCCATTTCCGCGCTTCTTCTTCTTCTATTGAGTAGACGGCAGACTACACATGTCCAAGGGTAATACTGTCCTCCTCAGGCCATTGGCATCAAGTCAAAGCCTTAAAGTCTGGTACTTTGCGCATGGTCATTTTTTACGAACAGCAGAATCACAAGACAAAGCGTGCCAATGTTTATACTTTTCACTGTGACTGCCAAATAGATGAAAAAGTAGATGTTAAAAAACAACTTATAGTTTTGTCATTGGGCTGGTAGAAAGCTATGAGTTTCTGTCCCTTTGTCTGACCTTAGAGACTTATTTTAAAAGGAAACATTACAATCCTTTAAAGCAAGTATTTTCACCTCTGTTCCCCCCTCTGTACTTAGCTTTTTTGTTGTCATGTCAGTAATTGTCCAGTTGATGGCTCCCTTGGATCACAAGCCTGTCTCATGAGTCCAAGTGAATATATTCTTAATAAACAGCTTTGAAGAATTTGTGACCAACTTTGTTTAATTCGGAACATCATCATCATGAGTCAAACTCACTCTTGGATCTACAAAATATTTAACAAAAACAAACATCACTGAATCATAAGGTATTTGCTCCAACTCTTAGTCCAGAAACACATGAGTGAACTAGATCAGCTGCTCCTCCAGTTCAGCTGTGGATTTATATCATTATTTATATCTGTAAAGTGGATATGCAGTTTTTCAGTACTAATATAAGCATTTTATATCATTGCTTTATTGACAGATGTTTGGTGTTCAAGGTCAGGCATCAGTTTGAAAAAAACAAACAAACACACTGAGTTGAACTTGAACTTCCTACTGACAAAAACTAAAATTGGTGCAAAAATAACCAGAAACATATAAGAAGCATCCTGGAGGTGCTGCAGACAAGATAGGACCAATAACATGTCAACAGGAAATCCTTTTTACTAATTTGTTTATTTCTTTTTAGATTTTTACTCTCCATTTTAAGCCATGATGTTTGCTGATACTGTGTTCCTACTGTTTGTTCTCATTAATAGTTCTGTTTTTAACATTCTGTGCTGAAGCTGGAGGAAATGTTTCTACAGTGTCAGATGATACAGCTCCAAACTAAATAAGTGACTAACTAACGATGCTTTAATACACTTTACTATAAATTATGATATAGTGCACTTTCTTAAAATTTCTTATTGCTCTGTAATTAATTGTTTTCTTTATAAATGTACAAATGAGAATAAAATCTGTGTGATAAAGGAAGGTCTGTAGACTTCTCTGTTAAGATCAGTGAAGAGAAACAACAACATACAAATACCTAAGAAAAATATTCAGTAAACATTTAGAAGATAGAGAAGTTTATGTTGTCATGTGGAGAAATTTTTCAAATAAAAATATCCATAAGCATTGATAGTCTCCATGGCTGAACAGACACAGGAAAGAGCTCCACCTATAAAACGTAAAAACATCAAGACAACATGTTGAAGATGTCGAGGTACTGCCCATAATGTTTGACTGACATCTGATTTATGTGCAGCACATAAATACCACAATAATGATGGAGAGAAACTAAAAGGGAACTAAAATACAGATTTAAACTTACAACAATATGAAAGACTTCAATCTATTTCACTTTAATCAACTCAGCTGTGTCTCCATAATACTGAAGCCAAAGTCCAGCATAGAGCGGCTGAGTGAATGTGGTCTGGACTCTGTGGAGGAGAGTCATGGTTTCAGAGACGCTGTAGAAGGACAAAATACCTGCTCTGTGATCCAGGTACACTCCTACTCTGGAGGAACGAGGACCTGAGACACGAGTTTGGATGTTGTTGTACCAAAATGTAAAACTGTTGTTGTTACAATATAATGACCAAGATTTGTCATTACGTCCAAATAAACATTCACCTCCTTTTCTGCTGATATTCTTGTATGCGACTGCTACATCAACTCCTGCCCCTCTCCACTCCACCTCCCAGTAACAACGTCCAGTCAGACTCTCTCTACTCAGGACCTGCCACCTGTTAGTGAATCTGTCTGGATGATCAAAATAAGACTGTTGTTGCTTCATAAATGTTGCTTTTCTGTTCCCCTCTGATAATAACAGCCATGTGTTTGCTGTGTTTGGATCCAGTGTGATTTCACATGAATATTTTAAGAATCCAGCTCTGGTCTTTGGCTCTGGTTGTGACAGTGAAACATCCACTTCAGTGACTGTCAGTGAGATGTTTGTCCATTCCTCTCTCAGAATGTCCTGTAGTTTATCTCTGACCTCTGACACAGCTGCTGTCACATCCTCAAAGTAGCTCAGAGGACGGATATTGATGCTGGATGAGTCTGTAGACTCACTGAGTGCTGACAGTGAGGGGTAGTTGTGTAGAAACTGGATGTGATCCTCTGTGTGTGAGAGCTGCTTCAGCTCAGCATCTTTCCTCTTCAGCTCAGTGATCTCCTGCTCCAGCTTCTCCTGAAGCTCTTTGACTCGACTCACTTCAGTTTCCTGCTGGGATCTGATCTGCTGCTTCACATCAGAGCTTCTTTTCTGGATGAGATGGATCAGCTCAGTGAAGATCTTCTCACTGTGCTCCACTGTTTGATCAGCAGACTGATTGATGGCCTCCACCTCCTGTTGAAGCAGCTTCACATCTTTCTCTCTGTCCTGGATTCTCTGCTGGATGTTTTGTCGACTCACCTCCAGCTCTCTCTGCCTCTCAGTCCTTTCTGCTGCAGCTGAGACTGTGTCGTGGCCTTTATGTTCATCCACAGAGCAGAGATAACAGATACTCTGCTGATCAGTACGGCAGAACATCTTCATCACCTCATCATGACGAGAGCAGATGTTCTCCTGGAGCTTCTTGGAGGGCTCCACCAGCTTGTGTTTGTCAAATGCAGGACATTCATAATGAAGCTTAACATGTTTCTCACAGTAAGAGACCAAACACACCAGACAGGACTTGAAGGCTTTCATTTTTCTTCCAGTGCAGACATCACAGGCCACATCTTCAGGTCCAGCATAGCAGTGATCAGCAGGAGCAGCTTGGAGTCCAGTCTTCTTCAGCTGCTCCACTAAAACTGCTAACATGGTGTTTTTCTCCAGGACAGGCCTCGCTGTGAAAGTCCTCCGGCACTGAGGGCAGCTGTAGATTTTCTTCTTTTCCTCTTCATCCCAGAAGCTTTCAATACACTTCATGCAGTAGCTGTGTCCACAGGGAATAGTCACCGGATCCTTCAGTAGATCCAAACAGATCGAACAAGAGAAGGTTTCTCGGTCCAGCTGAACACTTTTCTGCGCCATTTCACCCAACAGTGTCAGTGACTGTGTGAGTTTCACTTCCTCAGAACTGAAACTGCTCTGATCTAAACAACATAGGTTTCTGTAGCGAATGGGATCTGTCAGCTCTTATACGTCACCACATGTTGGTTGCACCCATCTTCAAACTGCAGATCAGAAGGGGAGGGAACAAGGGAACATGTGGACAGAGAGGAGGTGCTGAGTTAGAGAGCAGGAAGAGGGAGGGTTATCAGACACTAATTCAATCCTGGAACATGTGAGCCTGTGAGTTTTTCATTTAAAAATAGCACTGCTCAGCCTTTAAAGTTGTTAAATAACCTTAACATTTAAAAGACAATCTTTTTATGTAAATTAGTTTAAATGATCATTTTAGTCATTACAGGATATCAAATACTGCAGCTGAACTAAGAAATTGTTGTAGAAAAAAGCAATAAAAGGTCGTTCCCCCTCTGTCCCCTCCTGGTCACCTGTGCCTCAATTTTATGAGATGAGATGGATCAGCTCAGTGAAGATCTTCTCACTGTGCTCACTGTTTTATCAGCAGACTGATTTTATTCCACAACCTAGACATCCACATTACTCACACTCTCATAACACATACATATAGGGCCTTGGGATCGGGCATGTTATACGGTGTCCAGAGGACGGTCTTTGTATTCAACCTCACCTCTGGCGCCGGTGCCCACCTCTCAGTTTTAAATGCATGTAGACATTGAGGGTTCTCAGGAGGGGCCGTGCTGTACAGTACATGTACAGTGTCCATTTGTGTCTGTATCCAGGTTGGATGAGCGCCGAGTATTTGTATATGTGTGCATGAGGGTGGGAATGCATGTTTAGGTCTGTGTGCGCCTATTCGTCTGTGTCTATATGTCAGCTCGGGTCTTACACTCCACCCCCTTGGAACATCTCAGGCCCTCCAAGGTATGGAGGCTTATTTCCCCTCACCACACTCCCTGCTGGTGGCTGATGCCCTCAGACATCGGTGCGTTCTTGGTGTCCAGGGCTGGACGCTCAGGTCTGTACCAGCTCACTCCCCGGTACGGCTGCTTGGTGGGGCCTGGTGCCTGTGGCTCGGTCGGGCCCCTTGCGGGGGCTCGATTCACTCTGGCACAGCTGACTGCCGGCAGAGCCCGCGCGTACGTCACTGCAGCCCCCTCTGGCTTCTGCTCTGTGGCTGTTGGGTGACCCCTCATCTGGGGTTCTCCTCAGCTCTTCCCAGGAAGGTGGCACGGTTGCCCCTCCGGTGGTCCTCTTTGGGCGCTCGCACTCTGGGGGCCTCTGGATGTCTGGGGCCTGGATCTCCTCCATGCCTGCTTCATGCCCTGGGGGACGAGGCTGTGGCTCCCCACACCTTCTAGCAGATCGTTACATGGAGAAGCCTTTTGAATAGACGAGCACTCATCCACACAGGTGTTCACACACACAAGCTACACCTTTCTTGGCTGCTACCTCAAACCACATTATGCGATGTCAATCTTGCGTGCTGCACAATCACATTCAGTATTTAATATTTACTGTTATTTACACTTAGCTAGATTATTGCAATGGTGTTGTGTTATTATGTTGCTCTCTTTTTTGCTTGTTTTCTCTTATTTTCTTCTCTCAACAGGTGACCTGGGAGATATTTTTTAAGTGCCCTTTCTCACTGTCCCTCTTTCTTTCTTTCTTTCTTTCCTTCCTATCCCCCAGTCATGTCTGTCCAATCTGTAACAACTGAAAATAAATTAAAATAAATACAGTGGGGCAAAAAAGTATTTAGTCAGCCACCGATTGTGCAAGTTCCCCCACTTAAAATGATGACAGAGGTCAGTAATTTGCACCAGAGGTACACTTCAACTGTGAGAGACAGAATGTGAAAAAAAAAAAATCCATGAATCCACATGGTAGGATTTGTAAAGAATTTATTCGTAAATCAGGGTGGAAAATAAGTATTTGGTCAATAACAAAAATACAACTCAATACTTTGTAACATAACCTTTGTTGGCAATAACAGAGGTCAAACGTTTACTATAGGTCTTTACCAGGTTTGCACACACAGTAGCTGGTATTTTGGCCCATTCCTCCATGCAGATCTTCTCGAGAGCAGTGATGTTTTGGGGCTGTCGCCGAGCAACACGGACTTTCAACTCCCGCCACAGATTTTCTATGGGGTTGAGGTCTGGAGACTGGCTAGGCCACTCCAGGACTTTCAAATGCTTCTTACGGAGCCACTCCTTTGTTGCCCGGGCGGTGTGTTTTGGATCATTGTCATGTTGGAAGACCCAGCCTCGTTTCATCTTCAAAGTTCTCACTGATGGAAGGAGGTTTTGGCTCAAAATCTCACGATACATGGCCCCATTCATTCTGTCCTTAACACGGATCAGTCGTCCTGTCCCCTTGGCAGAAAAACAGCCCCATAGCATGATGTTTCCACCCCCATGCTTCACAGTAGGTATGGTGTTCTTGGGATGCAACTCCGTATTCTTCGTCCTCCAAACACGACGAGTTGAGTTTATACCAAAAAGTTCTACTTTGGTTTCATCTGACCACATGACATTCTCCCAATCCTCTGCTGTATCATCCATGTGCTCTCTGGCAAACTTCAGACGGGCCTGGACATGCACTGGCTTCAGCAGTGGAACACGTCTGGCACTGCGGGATTTGATTCCCTGCCGTTGTAGTGTGTTACTGATGGTGACCTTTGTTACTTTGGTCCCAGCTCTCTGCAGGTCATTCACCAGGTCCCCCCGTGTGGTTCTGGGATCTTTGCTCACCGTTCTCATGATCATTTTGACCCCACGGGATGAGATCTTGCGTGGAGCCCCAGATCGTGGGAGATTATCAGTGGTCTTGTATGTCTTCCATTTTCTGATGATTGCTCCCACAGTTGATTTTTTCACACCAAGCTGCTTGCCTATTGTAGATTCACTCTTCCCAGTCTGGTGCAGGTCTACAATACTTTTCCTGGTGTCCTTTGAGAGCTCTTTGGTCTTGGCCATGGCGGCGTTTGGAGTCTGACTGTTTGAGGCTGTGGACAGGTGTCTTTTATACAGATGATGAGTTCAAACAGGTGCCATTCATACAGGTAACGAGTGGGGGACAGAAAAGCGTCTTACAGAAGACGTTACAGGTCTGTGAGAGCCAGAGATCTTCCTTGTTTGAGGTGACCAAATACTTATTTTCCACCCTGATTTACGAATAAATTCTTTACAAATCCTACCATGTGGATTCATGGATTTATTTTCACATTCTGTCTCTCACAGTTGACGTGTACCTCTGGTGCAAATTACTGACCTCTGTCATCATTTTAAGTGGGGGAACTTGCACAATCGGTGGCTGACTAAATACTTTTTTGCCCCACTGTATAAATGCTGCTGCCTGCCGAGCTGATAAAATGTACATTATTTTTTTTAAATGTAAGTTTCTTGAAATATTATTTTGAGGCTATATCTCCCACCCCTACATACAATAAACAATACAGAGTTTTTTAAGGAAGGAGGTCATCTGATCTGCTCTGATCTGGCTTCTCAGTGGACTGCTTCATCTGACAGTTCTCCCACTTTTAACTAGTGTGAATCCTCATGTGTCTTTGTAACTGTATCCTCTGAATGAAGCTTTTCACCTGTGTGGATTCTCATGTGAGTTTTCAAGTTTATCATCAGGCTGAATCTTTTTCCGCAGGTGCTGCAAGAATGTGGCTTCTCACCTGTGTGAACCCTCATATGTCTCGTTAGTTTGGATCTGTACTCAAAGGTTTTTCCACAAATCTCACATTTCACAAACTTTTTACTTGTGTCAGTTTTACGCTGACTCTCTGACACAGGAAAGTTGTCTTGCTGATCTCTGCTCTCTGGTTCAGGAGAGCTGGAAGAAAGGAGACGTTCACTGTCCAGCTCTGGCTCACTTTCCTCATAAGTAGGAGCCACCATGAAGATAATAATGCCTTCAGTCTCCTGCTTCACTACAAGCTGATCTACGTCCTGACTGGTGCAAGGTTCCTCCTCTTCCTCTTTTATCTGTGGAAGCTCTGGATCCTCCTGGTCGAGGCTGAAGTTTCTCTCCTGGTCCCCAAAAACCAGTTCCTCCTCACATTCATGCTGTTGTGGGAAAGCTGAGGTGACAAATGGACAAAATTACTTGTCTTAGATAAATATAGAAGTATAACAAGAATGACTACTCGGCAGTGGTGTCTACAGCTGTCCATTTCCAACTCTACAACAGAGTTTAATCAAAATATCATCCGAAATATCATCATATCATTTACCCAGACCTGGAAACTGTTAAAATAAGATTTCATGCACTCACTTCTAACACGTTAGTAAATTTCTATGCACCAATCACAGTTTGTCCACCAATTACTGTTGGAAACATGTTTATGTAAATGATAAGACAAACATCAGACAGAAGGGGAAATTTAAAAGTAGGATTAAAATATGGGGATAAAAAGCAGCGAAGCTCTCAGAAAACCTCGACTAACAATCAGCTGAGTTTATTTAAACACTGGCCTTGAAGAACTCTGATGTGTTTCCAAAATATCTTTATTGAATGAATTAAAGTCATATTAATTTTTAGGTAAGACCATTACGGTTTTACATACCCCTGCTGTGTAAGTTCATTTCAGGTTTCCAGATGTTATCCAGCTGTCTGAGCTGCTCTTCTTCAGTCCAGATGAGGCCTTCATCCTCCTGTTTGAGTACAATCTTTTCTACGTCATCGCTGATGCAGAGTTCCTCCTCTTCCTCTTTGATCTGTGGAGGATCTGGGCCCTCCTGGTCCAGACTGGAGTTCCTCTCCTGGTTGGAGACCTGCTGGTCATACAGGCACTCCTCTTCCTCACACTTCATGTTAGGGGGAGATCTTGAGGAACAAAGGGTCACTGAGGAAAAAGGTTAATAATGTGATGACAGGAAAACACATCTGAGCAAATATAGTCCACTCTGAGCATGTCCTCATATGGGAGTGAAATTTAAACTGTACAAATGTGAAAAATGAAAGTGTAAGTTACTCTCGAGCTCTGATACTCTTATTAGGAAAGTTCAGAGTACAAATCATTCAGGTAGCTGCTGCCAGCTTCACGCTGCAAGTAAATGTTTGTCATTGTTGTAGATTAAACTGAAAATCTCACAGTGCCATAGCAGATAAGTACCAGTCAGGTTTCACAGCCAGTCATTGCACAGAATCAACCCAACTAAAGTCATCAGTGATCTGAAGATTATTAGGGACTCAGAGTTTCAGTCTTAGTTCTATTTGATCTCATTGCTGCCTTTGATACTGTTGATCATGACATTTTAAATCAAAGGTTTCATCATTTAGTTGGTTTAACTGGACAGTTCTCAATTGGCTCTCGACCTTTGACCCAGTTAAACCTCTCAGGTCATCAGGTTCAGATCTGTTAACTGTTCCCAAAATCAGATGTAAGTGTGCTAAGAGTGTGTTCAGTTACTGTGCTCCTGTTCTTTGGAGCATGCAGCCATAGTTTGCCTGCTGTGGCTGCATTCAAAACTAACAACTATGTTTCCATGCTTTGTGAATAACACTGACATCTGTGAGATTTGAGCTGATTTAGTTCGAGTTAAGACTGTTTATTAGAACATTACAAAGTTATTTTAAAAACTTCATCATTTTCTTGAACCCAAATATAATTCAGTTGAAAAATATACATTTTAAAATGAGGTGAGGATGGTGGGGGAGGCACGATGGTCTTGTAGGGTTAGACCCTGATTAAGGGGTATTTTTGAAAGTAAAGCCCATCTCTCAAAGTCCCTGCCGGCCTGCCTCCACCTCGGGAAGTCTGTGGGTGCAGACGGAGGTGAGGAGCACCACAGGCGGCAGAGGACTGTCTGTAGCCCCGGAGTGAGGGTCAGAGAGCCGAAGCAGACAGCGAACTGTGGCACAGTGCAGAAAACAGAAGCTTTCCCTCCCTGCCTCCTTTATCTTAATCTTCTAAATAAATCTTCTATAAAGGCACTTTCTCTCGGTCTCAAGGTTTGTTTAATGCTAAAAGTTCACCGTAAAAAAGAGACGCACTTGTGTGATTAGCCGCTCCCTGATTTCAGTATGTTAGCCTACAAGCTGAGCTCTGATCAGGTCCTACATGAGTTGTATTCTTGTGTTAGTCCACTGAGACCATCGCAGTTTTACCTGTTATGCGTAACTTTATCTCGGGTTTCCGGCTGATATCCAGCAGTCTCTGCTGAAGGTTGATCTCATACTGGACGATCAGACGTTCTGTTAACCTCAGAGCAGATTTCTTCTGCAGCAGTCAGCCGGTCTCTCCACTATTGCTTCTAAACGAACAATAAAAAAATGTAATTATAGAAAAACACTTCTGAGAAGATAAAGTTTTAGTTAAAGTCTGTAATGAGGGCATGTTGCTCACATTTGCAGGTGAAATTAAAAGTGTGTAAAAATGAAGTTATTTGTGCACTCTGATGCAAATGAGAACTTGAGTTCTGACATTTTTCAGCAACATTAAGAGTAAAAAAAACCTTTCAAACAAAAAAGAACTCACTTATTACTGACTGACTGATGATCTATTTTGGAGTTGATCTCGAAACTGATCTACATCTTGATATTTTTCAAAATAATCTTCACTATTGGGGGTGGCTGTAGCTCAGGCGGTAGAGCAGATCATCTACTGATCGGTTCGATTCCCGGCTTCACCTAGTCTGCATTTCAAATATCCTTGGGCAAGATACTAACTCCAAGTTGCCTCAAGTTGCTCTTTGATCTGTGGAATGTGTGTCTGAATGTTGGTAGAAAGCACTAAGAAAAATGTGCTTGTGCGAATGGGAGTGAGTGGGTGAATGCACAAGTTTTGTAAAGCGCTTTGAGTGCTCAAGATTGAGTAGAAAAGCGCTATATAAGAACCAGTCCATTTAAAACTCCCTGTCATGTTTTTACGAATACACATTAAATAGATCTGACTTTTTTTTAAATTTTATTCTTTATTACTTTTCCATCAACCAAAAAAAACCAAAAAACTGAGTATATAATAATGATTTATGTACATCGTAAATGATTAATGTTAGGAGGACACAGAGATATATTATATATACTCTCCCATGAAAATCATTCATATATTATTTCAGAAAAATATATGCAACCCAAAATAACCCCCCAACAACAAAAGAAAAAAAAAAAAAAGAAAAAAAAAAAAGACCCTGAAGCAAAGGTTTACAGATAGTGCTCCAGAGAGAAAAAAAATCAAGCAAGTATAACATTCCAGGGTTTCGGGCTGAAGTTTAATCCAAGGATATCATGTTAGTTAGAGAGGCATCCAGATTAGTGGTTGCAATGATAAGCTGCGTCCTCTTCCGTTTCCAATCCATTTAATTTCACGTCCCTTCTCCTGTCCTTCTATTTAGCAGACCAGCAATCGCAGGTTCCCCAGGTTTTCTTTAGCAGCTGTGACGTTACTTCTCCATACAGGTTAAATAGATAGAATCATTTCTGTACATTATCGATCATTTCCTCACCTTCCAAAAATAACAAAAAATTTCCCCACATTTTTTTGAAGGAAGCATGTTTACCCTTTATCATAGACGTAAGTTTCTCCAGAGCAAGGGTTTTTGACAATGTCGATAACCAAATTCTCACGTGTGGTCTACTAGTGGATCTCCATGATTTGGCTATACTGTATTTCGCCTGTAGCAGGCAGAAGGTTGTGGTTTTTTGGTTAGCTTTGCTCAGCTGGATTTCAGCGGGGAAAATTCCTAGGATGCATAATTTAGGACATGGATCCAATTTGACACTTGTAATATGTGCAATTATTTCTAAAACTTCCTCCCAAAACTTTTGAATTTCTGAGCATTCCCATAGGCAGTGCATCAGTGTGCCCTTTTCCCCACATTTAACACATATGTCCGGAGTTTTGGGGTCAAATTTATTTAATAATGTTGGGGTAATATATGTTCTCATTAACCATTTGTACTGGATTAGTTTAAATTGAGTGTTTATAGATTGTGTTTGAGCTTTCAAGCAAGCTTTTTGCCATTCCTCTGTAGTTATACTACACTCTAAGTCTTGACACCATGCGCGTCTTTCTTTTTCTGAGGATATTTGAGAGCCGTCTCTAAGGTTATTGTAGAAGCGAGAAATTAAACCCTTCTTCAGCTGATGGTTTATTGCTATATCCTCTAATGAGTTTAGGGTGGGCGGTGTTAGAGATTTTTGAGTTTTTGAAATGAAGCTTCTGATTTGAAGAAATTTAAAGAAATGTTTGGTTGGAATGTCAAATTTCTGAGTCAAGCCATTGAAACATATTAAGGTGTCCTTGTCAAATAGATCTGCAACTTTGCACAGGCCTCTGTCGGCCCATATTTTAAAGCCCAAATCTTTCCAACCGGGTTTAAAGGCCTTATTGCCCCAGATAGGTGAGAATTGGGATAGTGCTGGCATTTCATTTTTAAACTCGAGTGCCTCGAACCGCACACGAATAGTATTTTTAACAAAGAGGTTTGATGTATCTTTCATCAGATCTTTATATTTTGCAGAGTACAGATAAGTGCTGAGTGGTAAGGGGTACTACACTTGACCTTTCTAAATTTACCCAGGGTAGGGTAGTTGTTGAGAACCAGCATGAGGCCGCAGAGAGTTGGGCAGCCCAGTAGTACCATTTGAGGTTTGGAACACAGAGACCTCCTCTGTCATACGGAAGATATAGTAGCGAAAGACGCAGTCTAGCTCGTCTGTTATTCCAAATGAATTTACTGAATATTGTTTTTGTCTTTGTGAAGAAGTCATCTGGAGGGTTGAGAGGAATGACTCGGAAGAGATATAGAAATTTTGGAAGGATGTTCATTTTGAGAATATTTACACGTCCAATCATCGAGATTGGTAGCATAGACCATCTATTGATTAAGCCAACAACAGAGTTGATAGTAGGAGAATAATTTGCGTTTACCAAATCGTTAATTTTTGGAGTGATTTTTATACCTAGATAAGTGAGACTGTCTCTGGCAATTTGAAACGTTGTTTGAATAGGTGGTTTAGTTCTTTCAGAATGATTAAAAAAGAGGATGGCCGATTTGGATTCATTAATTTTATAACCGGAGATATTGCCAAAGAAGTTAATTGTTTTAAGTAGCTGAGGAATTGAACTCTTTAATTTAGACAGCATTAAAATAATATCATCTGCAAATAATCCAATTTTAGACTCAATATTATTTGTTCTAATGCCAGAGATGTTTTGGTTGTTCCTTATCGCAATAGCCAGTGGTTCTATTGCTAGGACGAAAAGAAGAGGTGAGAGGGGACAGCCTTGACGTGTACCTCTACCTAGATAGAATGGTCTAGATATAATATTGTTGGTTCTAACTGAGGCTATAGGTTTATTATATAATATTTTAACCCAGGTCATGAAGTAATTGCCAAAGCCGAATTGAGATAGTACCTTATAGAGATAATTATGTTCGACCCTATCGAAAGCTTTTTCTGCGTCTAAGGAAAGCAGAGCCATGTCTAGTTGTTCTGAGTTTGTGTAAAGTACATTCAGTACTCTGCGAATCCCATGCTGCGTTTGTCGGCCTTTTACAAACCCATTTTGGTCATTATCAACAAGAAGATGAAGGTACCGTTCAAGTCTGTTTGCCAGTACTTTGCTTATTATCTTGGCATCAGAGTTTATTAGTGAAATTGGTCTATAAGATTCACATTTTGTAGGCGGTTTCCCAGGCTTAGGGAATACCGTTATAAGTGCATTTCGCAAGGAGGGGGGAAGCTCTTTTGAATCATAGCTTTCCACCAGCATGTCGTACAGAGGGAATATTAATTTATCTTTAAATATTTTGAAAAGATCTAGTGGAATTCCATCTGGGCCGGGAGTTTTTCCCATTTTTAATTTATCGATTGCATTGGAGAGTTCATTCATCGATAACTGAGAGTCTAATTCGCATCGGGCTTCTTCAGAAAGTAAAGGGGTACTTATTGAGTCAAAGAAGGATTCTAGTGATTCTCGAGTCGTATCTCCTGTTGAAGTATATAGTTGTGAATAGTAGTGTTCAAAGAGTTCACTTATTCTATGAGGATCTGTGATATTTTCGTCTGCAGTTCTAATTTCATTTATTGTTTGTTCGTTCAGTAGCGTTTTTATACGCCATGCCAAAAGTTTTCCTGCCTTTTCCCCTTGGTCATAGTAGGTCTGTCTCAGTCTAAATAGTCCGGCTGAGGCTTTCTCAGTAGTTAATTTATCGTATTTTGCTCTTAATCTTAAAAGTTTTTGTTGGTTTTCTTTAGAGTCATTCAGGTTTATCTCAAGTTCCACTTCTTTTATTTGACCTTCGAGGTCCAACATCTCAGTATAGTTTTTATTTGCTTTGTTTTTGGTGTAGCCTATCATCTGTCCACGAATAAAGACCTTAAAAGCTTCCCATCTTACTGAGGCTGTAGTTTCGGATTTGTTGAAGTAGAAATAGTCATCAATATTTTTGCCTACATATTCCAAATATTTTTGATTGTGCAGCCAGTGTGGTCTTAAACGCCAAATAGGGTTACGTCTAAAAGCTGCTGTGACTGAGAAGTTAAGCGTGGTTATTGAGTGGTCAGATATAAGCACACTTTTATATGAGCAGCTGTTAATTCTGGAGATAAGAAAGTTTGAGATAAGAAAATAATCTATGCGACTGCGGCTATTATGACTGGCTGAGTAGCAAGAATATTCTCTCCCTGTTGGATTTTTTAATCTCCATATATCTTTAAGATTCAATTCAAACATAAAGTGTTGTATGACTTGTCTAGATTTTGGATGGGAAGAGTCTAAGCCTGATGATCTATCAAGCCTGGGCTCTAGGGTACAATTAAAGTCCCCCCCAACAATTATCTCACCGTGAAGGTCTGTAATAGAGAGAAATAGATTATTATAAAAGTTGGAGTCGTCAATATTGGGGCCATATACATTAACTAATATTAAATCTTGATTCAGCACGGAGCATTGTAGAATAATGAATCTCCCTGCGGGGTCCAATATGGTTTTTTTTAATACACATGGGTACTGATTTATGAATGAGTGTTGCCACTCCTCTAGCATGTGTTGAGAAGTGGCTAAAGAAAACCTGACCTGGCCATCTCCTCCTTATCCGGTCAGTTTCATTCACGAGTAAGTGTGTTTCTTGAATGAAGACTATCTTTGGGTGATATTGTTTTATTCTATCCATTACTCTTTTCAGTTTAATATATTTTCTAAGGCCTCTTACATTCCAGGAAATTAGATCAATATTTGAATAACTACTCATACAGTTTGTACCTTTAGTAATCTGGGTTTGACTACATCTCGTCTCTCCTGTCGAGACTCACAAGTTGTTATTTCAAGAGCACTGCACTTTAAAAACAATCTCTTATAAACCAGAAAACAAAAGAAAACAACAACAAAAAAAAAACAACCCAGAGATCTTCCATCGGTGTAGATCTCAAAACCTTCCCCCCCAAAGTCATAGCGGATTGGTTATGCATCAGATCCGTGTGAAGGAGCTGATAGAGCGTCCTCATGATTGAAGTTACAAACTTAGGTCCGACCGTATTAACTAAAGAAGTGGCCATACAAATGTAACTGAATGAAAAGATTTAGACATAGCATACCTAAGGCCATCTATATCATACCTGTACACCAGCAGCCGTTATATGTCCGGTTTGGAGTTGTTCATCAGAGTTGCATATATTTGATGTAGCGTTTCTGAGTGGGCGTGAAGTTTATCCCTCGTTTGGTTGCCGGACTTTTCGCATGAAATCTTCCACCTCCGCTGGTGTGTGGAAGAGGAGCCTGTTGTCATGGTGGAGAATCCTCATTTTTGCTGGAAAGATCAGTCCGAAGTTTATATGCATTTCACGGAGTTGTTGTTTTACCTGGTTGTATTGTTTCCGTTGTTTCTGGACTTCCGTTGACAGATCAGGAAAAAACATAATGTGATGTCCGTTGTGCGTTATTTTTCCCTTCAGACGTGCCGCTCTCATCACCCTCATCTTGTCTTGATAATTCAAAAATTACATGATGATCACACGGGGTGGGCCATTTGGAGTATTTCGCCCTTGTAGTCTGTGTGCTCGTTCAATGATAGGTGGGGATGGGAGCGCGTCTCGTCCCAAAACATCAATTAAGAAAGTTTGCAAGAATATTGTAATTTCTCCTTGTTCAGTATTCTCAGTCAATCCGACGAGTCTCAGATTAGATCTCCGGCTTCTATTTTCGAGGTCGTCCACCTTTAACTGTAGTTCCTGAATTTTCTTATGAAGGGAAGTCTCTTTACTTACGAGGGAAGAGACGTCGTCTTCAACTTTACTGATGCGAGTTTCTGCGGAGGTGAGCCTCTCCGAAAACACTCCAATCGCCTCTTTTATTTCTTGGTTTGATATTTTAACTTCTTGCAGTTGAGCAGTGAAATGTACTTTCAACGACTGAATTGCGGCCAAAACACTCGCCTCGGTCTGTTGAGCACTAGCACTAGCGCCTTCCATTTTCTCGGTTTCAGGTTCGTTGTTAGGGTCATCGTCTGATCCATCCTTTCCGGCTGTTTTAGGCTTGGACCTATGTTTGGTCGGCATCTTGGTTGTTTAGATCAGAACAGAAGCTTAAGTCGGTGAGGCAGCCGCTAAAAGATTGGATTTTAACCGCTGTTGGGCGTAGGCAAAGGACGTTGAGGTCGGAGCTCGAAGTCTCACTGCCACTCAGGTGGACGCCATAACCAATCTCCCTTAAATAGATCTGACTGATACAAACTGTAGGTTTAATATTAATGTTAACACTTCAGAAAAGCGATTACAGTTTTACCGCTGGTCTGTAAATCTTTCTCAGGTTTCCAGATGTTATGCAGCTGTCTGAGCCGCTCTTCCCCGCTCCAGACGACGATGCCTTCATCCTCGTGTTTCACTACAAGCTGTTCTCCCTCTTGACTGATGCAGAGTTCCTCCTGTTCCTCTTTGATCTGTGGGGGATCTGTGTCCTCCTGGTCCAGATTGAAGTTCCTCTCCTGCTTCCAGACCTGCTGGCCAGCCAGATCTTCCTCCTCCTTACACTTCATGTTGATGTGGGACTTGAGGAACAAAGTAAAAAGAAAAAGATTAGACAGGTAAAGGTGCAGCCTCAGTCAGCAGGGCTGTACACTGTGAGCATGTTGCTCACATATGTGAGAGAGGTTTGTACAAATGTTTCAGAAGCACCATGTGACTCCCTCTCTTTGTTGGAAAGTCTTATTAATTCACTTTATAACTATTACTTTGAAGATAAATTTCTACCATCACAAAAATATTATGACCTCTTTAAAAACAAACAACGGCAACTACATGACTTAAATTCCATGTTTAGATGAAGGTAATGGTCAATGCCTTTTGACAGGGGAAAAACCTCCACACAGAAGAATCTTACTTGGCTGAATCATAAATTATTCACCATGATTAAAACTGCAGATGAGCAATAATCTGCATTTTATTTTAGCCAAAGAGGAATGTTTCTGTTTGTCTGTGATCTGACTTTTTCTGCTGGGTCCAAATTTCATTTTATCCTGTGTAAGTTTGTTTCTCTTCCTGTTAACTAGCAAAGTCAAAATCACCTTGATTCATTTAACTTTAATTCAATTATAAATGTAATCATTTTATTGAACAATTAATTTCATTTCAATGAAAAACAATTACTTAAAAGAAAGAGATTAAGTTGGAGAGAGACATGTGGCCATCTTTTAGTGAGTTAGACCCTGATTAAGGGGTATTTTTAAAAGTAAAGCCCATCTCTCAAAGTCCCTGCCGGCCTGCCTCCACCTCGGGAAGTCTGTGGGTGCAGACGGAGGTGAGGAGCACCACAGGCGGCAGAGAACTGTCTGTAGCCCCGGAGTGAGGCGTCGTGAACCGAAGCAGACAGCGAACTGTGGCACAGTGCAGAAAACCGAAGCTTTCCCTCCCTGTTTGGTTTTGATGTGTCTCATGAAAGTCTATTGTTAAAAGTTGACCTTTAAAAAAAACGGACGCACTTGTTTGATTAGCTGCTCTCTGATTTTAGCCTGTTAGCTTACAGACTGAGCTCAGATCGTTCCTGTGTTAGTTCATTGAGAACATCACAGTTTTACATACCTGCTGCGTGACTTCATCTCGGGTCTCCGGCTGATATACAGCAGTCTGAGCCAGTGGCGGATCTCATCATCCTGGACGACTGTTTTTAATGTTTTTAACCACGGAGATTTCTTCTGCATCATCAGTCTCTCATTGTTAAACTCTCCCAGAAACTGAAGACAGTTGTGCCATTTCCGCGCTTCTTCTTCTTCTATTGAGTAGACGGCAGACTACACATGTCCAAGGGTAATACTGTCCTCCTCAGGCCATTGGCATCAAGTCAAAGCCTTAAAGTCTGGTACTTTGCGCATGGTCATTTTTTACGAACAGCAGAATCACAAGACAAAGCGTGCCAATGTTTATACTTTTCACTGTGACTGCCAAATAGATGAAAAAGTAGATGTTAAAAAACAACTTATAGTTTTGTCATTGGGCTGGTAGAAAGCTATGAGTTTCTGTCCCTTTGTCTGACCTTAGAGACTTATTTTAAAAGGAAACATTACAATCCTTTAAAGCAAGTATTTTCACCTCTGTTCCCCCCTCTGTACTTAGCTTTTTTGTTGTCATGTCAGTAATTGTCCAGTTGATGGCTCCCTTGGATCACAAGCCTGTCTCATGAGTCCAAGTGAATATATTCTTAATAAACAGCTTTGAAGAATTTGTGACCAACTTTGTTTAATTCGGAACATCATCATCATGAGTCAAACTCACTCTTGGATCTACAAAATATTTAACAAAAACAAACATCACTGAATCATAAGGTATTTGCTCCAACTCTTAGTCCAGAAACACATGAGTGAACTAGATCAGCTGCTCCTCCAGTTCAGCTGTGGATTTATATCATTATTTATATTTGTAAAGTGGATATGCAGTTTTTCAGTACTAATATAAGCATTTTATATCATTGCTTTATTGACAGATGTTTGGTGTTCAAGGTCAGGCATCAGTTTGAAAAAAACAAACAAACACACTGAGTTGAACTTGAACTTCCTACTGACAAAAACTAAAATTGGTGCAAAAATAACCAGAAACATATAAGAAGCATCCTGGAGGTGCTGCAGACAAGATAGGACCAATAACATGTCAACAGGAAATCCTTTTTACTAATTTGTTTATTTCTTTTTAGATTTTTACTCTCCATTTTAAGCCATGATGTTTGCTGATACTGTGTTCCTACTGTTTGTTCTCATTAATAGTTCTGTTTTTAACATTCTGTGCTGAAGCTGGAGGAAATGTTTCTACAGTGTCAGATGATACAGCTCCAAACTAAATAAGTGACTAACTAACGATGCTTTAATACACTTTACTATAAATTATGATATAGTGCACTTTCTTAAAATTTCTTATTGCTCTGTAATTAATTGTTTTCTTTATAAATGTACAAATGAGAATAAAATCTGTGTGATAAAGGAAGGTCTGTAGACTTCTCTGTTAAGATCAGTGAAGAGAAACAACAACATACAAATACCTAAGAAAAATATTCAGTAAACATTTAGAAGATAGAGAAGTTTATGTTGTCATGTGGAGAAATTTTTCAAATAAAAATATCCATAAGCATTGATAGTCTCCATGGCTGAACAGACACAGGAAAGAGCTCCACCTATAAAACGTAAAAACATCAAGACAACATGTTGAAGATGTCGAGGTACTGCCCATAATGTTTGACTGACATCTGATTTATGTGCAGCACATAAATACCACAATAATGATGGAGAGAAACTAAAAGGGAACTAAAATACAGATTTAAACTTACAACAATATGAAAGACTTCAGTCTATTTCACTTTAATCAACTCAGCAGTGTCTCCATATTTATAGTAAAGCCTCAGTCCAGCATAGAGCGGCTGAGTGAATGTGGTCTGGACTCTGTGGAGGAGAGTCATGGTTTCAGAGACGCTGTAGAAGGACAAAATACCTGCTCTGTGATCCAGGTACACTCCTACTCTGGAGGAACGAGGACCTGAGACAGGAGTTTCAATGTTGTTGTACCGAAATGTATAAATGTTGTTGTAACAATCTAATGACCAAGATTTGTCATTACGTCCAAATCCACATTCATATCCTTTTCTGCTGATATTCTTGTATGCGACTGCTACATAAACTGCTCCCCCTCTCCACTCCACCTCCCAGTAACAACGTCCAGTCAGACTCTCTCGACTCAGGACCTGAGACCAAGTGAATCTGTCTGGATGATCAGAATAAGACTGTTGTTGATTCATTAATGTTACTTTTCTGTTCCCCTCTGATAATAACAGCTCTTCGTGTGCTGTGTTTGGATCCAGTGTGATTTCACATGAATATTTTAAGAATCCAGCTCTGGTCTTTGGCTCTGGTTGTGACAGTGAAACATCCACTTCAGTGACTGTCAGTGAGATGTTTGTCCGTTCCTCTCTCAGAATGTCCTGTAGTTTATCTCTGACCTCTGACACAGCTGCTGTCACATCCTCAAAGTAGCTCAGAGGACGGATATTGATGCTGGATGAGTCTGTAGACTCACTGAGTGCTGACAGTGAGGGGTAGTTGTGTAGAAACTGGATGTGATCCTCTGTGTGTGAGAGCTGCTTCAGCTCAGCATCTTTCCTCTTCAGCTCAGTGATCTCCTGCTCCAGCTTCTCCTGAAGCTCTTTGACTCGACTCACTTCAGTTTCCTGCTGGGATCTGATCTGCTGCTTCACATCAGAGCTTCTTTTCTGGATGAGATGGATCAGCTCAGTGAAGATCTTCTCACTGTGCTCCACTGTTTGATCAGCAGACTGATTGATGGCCTCCACCTCCTGTTGAAGCAGCTTCACATCTTTCTCTCTGTCCTGGATTCTCTGCTGGATGTTTTGTCGACTCACCTCCAGCTCTCTCTGCCTCTCAGTCCTTTCTGCTGCAGCTGAGACTGTGTCGTGGCCTTTATGTTCATCCACAGAGCAGAGATAACAGATACTCTGCTGATCAGTACGACAGAACATCTTCATCACCTCATCATGACGAGAGCAGATCTTCTCCTGGAGCTTCTTGGAGGGCTCCACCAGCTTGTGTTTGTCAAATGCAGGACATTCATAATGAAGCTTAACATGTTTCTCACAGTAAGAGACCAAACACACCAGACAGGACTTGAAGGCTTTCATTTTTCTTCCAGTGCAGACATCACAGGCCACATCTTCAGGTCCAGCATAGCAGTGATCAGCAGGAGCAGCTTGGAGTCCAGTCTTCTTCAGCTCCTCCACTAAAACTGCTAACATGGTGTTTTTCACCAGGACAGGCCTCGCTGTGAAAGTCTGTCTGCACTGAGGGCAGCTGTAGATTTTCTTCTTTTCCTCTTCATCCCAGAAGCTTTTAATACAGTTCATGCAGTAGCTGTGTCCACAGGGAATAGCCACCGGATTCTTCAGTAGATCCAAACAGATCGAACAAGAGAAGGTTTCTCGGTCCAGCTGAACACTTTTCTGCGCCATTTCACCCAACAGTGTCAGTGACTGTGTGAGTTTCACTTCCTCAGAACTGAAACTGCTCTGATCTAAACAACATAGGTTTCTGTAGCGAATGGGATCTGTCAGCTCTTATACGTCACCACATGTTGGTTGCACCCATCTTCAAACTGCAGATCAGAAGGGGAGGGAACAAGGGAACATGTGGACAGAGAGGAGGTGCTGAGTTAGAGAGCAGGAAGAGGGAGGGTTATCAGACACTAATTCAATCCTGGAACATGTGAGCCTGTGAGTTTTTCATTTAAAAATAGCACTGCTCAGCCTTTAAAGTTGTTAAATAAACTTAACATTTAAAAGACAATCTTTTTATGTAAATTAGTTTAAATGATCATTTTAGTCATTACAGGATATCAAATACTGCAGCTGAACTAAGAAATTGTTGTAGAAAAAAGCAATAAAAGGTCGTTCCCCCTCTGTCCCCTCCTGGTCACCTGTGCCTCAATTTTATGAGATGAGATGGATCAGCTCAGTGAAGATCTTCTCACTGTGCTCACTGTTTTATCAGCAGACTGATTTTATTCCACAACCTAGACATCCACATTACTCACACTCTCATAACACATACATATAGGGCCTTGGGATCGGGCATGTTATACGGTGTCCAGAGGACAGTCTTTGTATTCAACCTCACCTCTGGCGCCGGTGCCCACCTCTCAGTTTTAAATGCATGTAGACATTGAGGGTTCTCAGGAGGGGCCGTGCTGTACAGTACATGTACAGTGTCCATTTGTGTCTGTATCCAGGTTGGATGAGCGCCGAGTATTTGTATATGTGTGCATGAGGGTGGGAATGCATGTTTGGGTCTGTGTGTGCCTAGTCTTAGACTCCACCCCCTTGGAACATCTCAGGCCCTCCAAGGTATGGAGGCCTATTTCCCCTCACCACACTCCCTGGTTGATGAACTCAGACATCGGTGCATACTTGGTGTCCAAGGCTGGGCGCTCAGGTCTGTACCAGCTCACTGCTGGTACGGCTGCTTGGTGGGGCCTGGTGCCTGTGGCTCGGTCGGGCCCCTTGCGGGGGCGATTCACTCTGGCACAGCTGACTGCCGGCAGAGCCCGCGTGTACGTCACTGCAGCCCCCTCTGGCTTCTGCTCTGTGGCTGTTGGGTGACCCCTCATCTGGGGTTCTCCTCAGCTCTTCCCAGGAAGGTGGCACGGTTGCCCCTCCGGTGGTCCTCTTTGGGCGCTCGCACTCTGGGGGCCTCTGGATGTCTGGGGCCTGGATCTCCTCCATGCCTGCTTCATGCCCTGGGGGACGGGGCTATGGCTCCCCACACCTTCTAGCAGATCGTTACATGGAGAAGCCTTTTGAATAGACGAGCACTCATCCACACAGGTGTTCACACACACAAGCTACACCTTTCTTGGCTGCTACCTCAAACCACATTGTGCGATGTCAATCTTGCGTGCTGCACAATCACATTCAGTATTTAATATTTACTGTTATTTACACTTAGCTAGATTATTGCAATGGTGTTGTGTTATTATGTTGCTCTCTTTTTTGCTTGTTTTCTCTTATTTTCTTCTCTCAACAGGTGACCTGGGAGATATTTTTTAAGTGCCCTTTCTCACTGTCCCTCTTCCCCTTTTCTTTCTTTCTTTCTTTCTTTCTTTCTTTCTTTCTTTCTTTCTTTCTTTCTTTCTTTCTTTCTTTCTTTCTTTCTTTCTTTCTTATCCCCCAGTCATGTCTGTCCTATCTGTAACAGCTGAAAATAAATTAAAATAAATAAATAATAACAAAGGTTGATCAAATAGACCAATATGGCAAGGCCGTGATGGTCCATTTGGTAAATTAAGTTAGTTGGGCATCTTTTTTGGCCTTCAGACAATAATTCTGATGGCTAAAAAACAAGAAAGAAAGAAAGAAAGAAAGAAAGAAAGAAAGAAAGAAAGAAAGAAAGAAAGAAAGAAAGAAAGAAAGAGAAAAAAGTAATAAAAATGTCTCTAAAACATCTTTTAAGATGAATCTTTTTATGATTGAGTAAAAAAAAAAAATGCTAAAATTAGAGTGCAGTGTTGAGTAAAATGGTTTTATTAAAATTTAATTGACCCTTTGAAATTATTTGTTGGAAGTCTTAAATCCCACTGAACAGGGGAAGAGAAAGAGACAGAGACACAAAGATAGCAACACAGAGGTAAATAAACATGGAGACAAGACACTGAGAATAAGACAGAAGGGGAAATGCCCAAAGTCTCATATCTCTGACAAGTTAAGTCACTTTTATTCATAAAAAAACCCAGAACTTAAATATAATTATAAACCACACATAAACATAATCATACACTCAACAAAAATATAAACGCAACACCTTTGTTTCTGCTCCGATTTGACATGGGATGGACACAAAGACCTAAAAGTCACTCCAGATACACAATATTACCATCCCTCCCAAACATTGTTCACAAATCAGTCTAAATGTGTGATAGTGAGCACTTCTGCTTTGCTGAGATAATCCATCCCACCTCACAGGTGTGCCACATCAAGATGCTGATCTGACATCATGAGTAGCGCACAGGTGTACCTCAGACTGCCCACAACAAAAGGCCACCCTGGAATGTGCAGTTTTTTGCTTTATTGGGGGTCTGGGGACTCAGAACCGGTCAGTATCTGGTGTGACCACCATTTGCCTCATGCAGTGCAACACATCGTCTTCGCATGGAGTCTATCAGATTGTCAATTGTGGCCTGTGGAATGTTGGTCCACTCCTCTTCAATGGCTGTGCGAGGTTGTTGGATATTAGTGGGAACTGGTACACGCTGTCGTATACGCCGGTCAAGCACATCCAGAACATGCTCAATGGGTGACATGTCCGGTGAGTATGCTGGCCATGCAAGAACTGGGACATTCTCAGCTTCCAAGAACTGTGTACAGATCCTTGCAACATGGGGCCGTGCATTATCTTGCTGGAACATGAGGTGACCTCTGACACCTCAGACACTTCACACCTCCTCTATTCACCCTGCTCACTCCCCCCCACCCCCAACAACAGCATCCAATACACACTCAACACAAGGCTCCAGCCTGTCTCTCTCAACCACCCAGGTTAGGAGGGAACTGAGGAGGATTAATGGCAAGAAGGCAGCGGGCCCGGATGGCATCAGCTCGAGGGTCGTCAGGTCCTGCGCGGACCAACTGTGTGGGGTGATGGAGCACCTCTTCAACCTGAGCCTGAGGTTGGGAAGAGTCCCACAGCTCTGGAAAACCTCCTGTGTTGTACCAGTGCCAAAGACTTCACGCCCCAAGGACCTCAACAGCTACAGGCCGGTGGCTCTGACATCCCACCTGATGAAGACCCTGGAGCGGTTGGTCCTGGCTCAGCTTCGGCGCCTAACAAGCTCATCACTGGACCCACTTCAGTTTGCCTACCAGCCTGGCATTGGAGCGGATGATGCCGTCATTCACCTCCTACATCGTTCCCTCGCTCACCTGGAGACCGCTGGAAGCACTGTGAGAATCATGTTCTTTGATTTCTCCAGTGCCTTCAACACCATTCTTCCCTCGGTTCTGAAGGACAAGCTGGAGAACTCTGGAGTGGACCATCACCTCACTACCTGGATTTTGGACTACCTCACCGACCGACCACAGTATGTGAGGACTCAGGGCTGTGTGTCGGACAGGGTCGTCTGCAGTACGGGGGCCCCACAGGGAACGGTTCTGGCTCCGTTCCTCTTCACCATCTACACTGCAGACTTCTCCCACAATTCCACCCAGTGCTTCCTGCAGAAGTTCTCTGATGACTCTGCAATAGTCGGCCTCATCACTGATGGGGACGACAAGGAGTACAGAGGACTGACTCAAGACTTTGTGGACTGGTGCCAGCTGAACTACCTCCAGATCAATGCCAGTAAAACCAAGGAGCTGGTGGTAGACTTCCGCAGGCACAAGCATTCTCCACTGCAACCACTGAACATCCAGGGTATGGACATTGAGGCTGTGGACAGCTACAGGTACCTTGGTGTTCATCTGAACAACAGACTGGACTGAACTCATAACTCAGACGCCCTCTACAGGAAAGGGCAGAGCAGGCTGTACCTGCTGCGGAGACTCAGGTCGTTTGGGGTGGAGGGCCCACTCCTGAAGACCTTCTATGACTCTGTGGTGGCTTCTGCTATCTTTTATGGTGTGGTCTGCTGGGGCGGCAGCATCTCTGCTGGGGACAGGAAGAGACTGAACAGGGTGATCCGAAGGGCCAGCTCTGTTCTAGGATGCCCTCTGGACCCAGTGGAGGTGGTGAGTGACAGGAGAACGGCGGCTAAGCTGTCATCCCTGTTGGACAACATCTCCCACCCCATGCAGCAGACTGTGACAGCACTGAGCAGCTCCTTCAGTGGGAGACTGCGGCACCCACGGTGTGGGACGGAGAGATTTCGCAGGTCTTTCCTCCCCACTGCTGTCAGACTCCACAACAAAGACTTTAACTGAACAAACACACACATCCACACATGTGCAATAACACTAAGTGCAATAATCTTTTCTGGCATCGTTGTATTTTTACTCAGTTGTATATAGCATTCGTATTCTATTTTTATCTTATTGTATATTTTTATTCTATTTTATTCTACTGTATATAGTATATTATTTTATTCTATTCTGTACAGCTGTGTACTGTATTTATTCTTATTGTATTCAAATTTTTGCGTCATAACTTTTGCACTGTCCACTTCCTGCTGTGACAAAACAAATTTCCCACGTGTGGGACTAATAAAGGTTATCTTATCTTATCTTATCTTATGTTCATGGATGTATGGCACAACAATGGGCCTCAGGATCTCATCACGGTATCTCTGTGCATTCAGAATGCCATCAATGAAATGCACCCGTGTTCTTCGTCCATAACAGATGCCTGCCCATACCATAACCCCACCACCACCATGGGCCACTCGATCCACAACATTGACATCAGCAAAGCGCTCACCCACACGACGCCACACACGCTGTCTGCCATCTGCCCTGAACAATGTGAACCGAGATTCATCCGTGAAGAGAACACCTCTCCAACGTGCCAGACGCCATCGAATGTGAGCATTTGCCCACACAAGTCTGTTGCGGCGACGAGCTGGAGTCAGGTCAAGACCCCGATGAGGACGGCGAGCATGCAGTTGAGCCTCCCTGAGACGGTTTCTGACAGTTTGTGCAGAAATTGTTTGGTTATGCACACCAATTGTTCCAGCAGCTGTCTGAGTGGCTGGTCTCAGACGATCTTGGAGGTGAACCTGCTGGATGTGGAGGTCCTGGGCTGGTGTGGTTACACGTGGTCTGCGGTTGTGAGGCCGGTTGGATGTGCTGCCATATTCTCTGAAACGCCTGTGGAGACGGCTTATGGTTGAGGGATGAACATTCAATGCACGGGCAACAGATCTGGTTGACATTCCTGCTGTCAGCATGCCAATTGCACGCTCCCTCAATGCATGTGGCATCTGTGGCATTTTGCTGTGAGATAAAACTGCACATTCCAGGGTGGCCTTTTGTTGTGGGCAGTCTGAGGTACACCTGTGCACTACTCATGATGTCAGATCAGCATCTTGATGTGGCACACCTGTGAGGTGGGATGGATTATCTCAGCAAAGCAGAAGTGCTCACTATCACACATTTAGACTGATTTGTGAACAATGTTTGGGAGGGATGGTAATATTGTGTATCTGGAGTGACTTTTAGGTCTTTATGTCCATCCCATGTCAAATCGGAGCAGGAACAAAGGTGTTGCGTTTATATTTTTGTTGAGTGTAGAACAATTAAAAGTAAAACATACCAAAAACACATCAAATGGAGAGTGAAGCAAATATTATTAATAACAACAAATGCACATATTAATAATATAAACCAAAATCCTTCAATAAAAAGGCTACAAACAGAAACAACAATTTGAAACAGCAATAAGAAAACAGTGAAAGTGACTACAGATATAGACCTTCCTAGGGAGGCCTGAAGTGCAAACATACCCTCTACACTCCCTTCATAAAACAGGGGACCATGATTACCACCATAGTTGGCCGGTCTGAAGGCACTGACCTCAACTTCCATACAATGTTTGAGCAGGACAACCAGGACAGACCCACAACATACAGAGCCTTAAGTGACCGCAGGCAAATCTCATCCACCCCACCACCACAGTGATGGGCAAGTCTCCCTGCCCACTGTACAAAATGTGCTTCACAGACGTTGTTTCATGTTGTAAAGATTGTGCCTTAAAAAAATAGCCACAAGAAGTTTTAAAGAAATCTTTATTTCACTTTTAAGACACATAACCAACACCAACATACGAATCAACAGGATGAGCACATGCTGAAATTCAGTCTTCATGAAAATCAAGATTAAATCACAAAATGTTTGGTCTCATGTGTGTTTCTTTCCAGCTTTGACTCTGTGGAGTAAAACCTCTCCACTAAACAAAAAAATAAAACATCTCAGCAACTTTTTTGTCACCTCCACAGCTCAACACGATACAAATATCACATCAAATGAATGTAAATACGTGTTTCATCTTCATTACAGGTTTTAATGGAATATGCAACAAACAGAATTAGGGCTGTGACATATCATATGATCTGCAATAATACTGGTATAAATGTTTACAAAAAAGTGTGTTTAGAGGAACATCATGTGTTTGCATTCACCCCAATGAGTCAACCCCAGTCATGTCTCACAGCCAGAGCCATATGTCGGGCTCCAGTCACAGTTTGGTAGCTGAATGTTCGCAAAATATGCAAGAAAACTTTTCCCACTGAAAGTGAAAAAAGCAAACCTGTTACAACACTTTAAGCAAAAACACACTTGAGTACAACCGGGCTGTGAAGGCACGTGAGCAGGAGATACTAGCAGCAGTGATGTGCGACCCAAAGGTAAACAAATGATTCAACCATGCATCACTGGAGCACTCGCGAGTTACATTTCATATAACAGCAAGAGCAGTCAGTGGATGGAAATTACTGATGTGCTACACGGTGGAAAAGCAGGAGGTTAAAAAGCTCGACCCAAGATGAAACAAACCAGGTAGAATTTCTTTTCCTTATATGACAGAATTGTGCAGGCTCCTTAAGCATTACAAGGTTATTTTGGATATTAAGCTAGAGTGTAAGCACTTGTAATACACTTTTCTTAAAACTTCCAGGAAAAACACCCCTGAGGATACTTATGTGCTCATATTTCATGTATGCCGTGTCACTAACATTGCACTATAATGTTGTTCATAGAGTATTTAAAGGTAGAATGGGAGGCAGAGCCTTCAGCTTTTAAGATTAGACTTAAAACTCTCCTTGTTGCAGATGGGGGTCCCTCCCTGAGCCTGGTTCTGCTGGAGGTTTCTTCCTGTTAAAAAGGAGTTTTTCCTTCCCACTGTCGCCAAAACGCTTGCTAATAGGGGGTCATATGACTGTTTGGGTTTTCTCTGTTTTCATTGTATTATTGTTGGGTCTTTACCTTACAATATCAAGCACCTTGAGGTGGCCACATTTTCACACTTTGAATTAGCTAAGCTGTCATCAGTGACAGCAGCTCACTGGAAGAGAAAGATGGAAAATCCATCATTTACTTACACATATAAATGCTGCTGCCTGCCGAGCTGATAAAATGTACATTATTTTTTTAAACGTAAGTTTCTTGAAATATTATTTTGAGGCTATATCTCCCACCCCCACATACAATAAACAATACAGAGAGTTTTTTAATGAAGGAGGTCATCTGATCTGCTCTGATCTGGCTTCTCAGTGGACTGCTTCATCTGACAGTTCTCCCACTTTTAACTAGTGTGAATCCTCATGTGTCTTTGTAACTGTATCCTCTGAATGAAGCTTTTCCCACAGGTGCTACATGAATGAGGCTTCTCACCTGTGTGAATTCTCATGTGAGTTTTCAAGTTTATCATCTGACTGAATCCCCTCCCACAGGTGCCGCAGGAGTGCAGCTTCTCGCCTGTGTGGCTTCTCTGGTGTCTCTCCAGTGTTGGTTTCTGACTGAAGCTTTTCCCGCAGGTGCTACAAGAATAAGGCTTCTCACCTGTGTGAACTGTCATGTGCTTTTTGAACGTTGATTGGTCTCTAAATTCTTTTCCGCAGATGCCACAAGAATACGGCTTCTCACCTGTGTGGATTCTCATGTGAGTTTTCAAGTTTATCATCAGGCTGAATCTTTTTCCGCAGGTGCTGCAAGAATGTGGCTTCTCACCTGTGTGAACCCTCATATGTCTCGTTAGTTTGGATCTGTACTCAAAGGTTTTTCCACAAATCTCACATTTCACAAACTTTTTACTTGTGTCAGTTTTACGCTGACTCTCTGACACAGGAAAGTTGTCTTGCTGATCTCTGCTCTCTGGTTCAGGAGAGCTGGAAGAAAGGAGATGTTCACTGTCCAGCTCTGGCTCACTTTCCTCATAAGTAGGAGCCACCATGAAGATAATAATGCCTTCAGTCTCCTGCTTCACTACAAGCTGATCTACGTCCTGACTGGTGCAAGGTTCCTCCTCTTCCTCTTTTATCTGTGGAAGCTCCGGATCCTCCTGGTCGAGGCTGAAGTTTCTCTCCTGGTCCCCAAAAACCAGTTCCTCCTCACATTCATGCTGTTGTGGGAAAGCTGAGGTGACAAATGGACAAAATTACTTGTCTTAGATAAATATAGAAGTATAACAAGAATGACTACTCGGCAGTGGTGTCTACAGCTGTCCATTTCCAACTCTACAACAGAGTTTAATCAAAATATCATCCGAAATATTTTGATTTGATTTTGATTTTATTGATTAGCATTCAAATTCAAATCTCAGTGAAAACAGTGAAAAAACAAACAAACAAACAGTGAAAACAGAACAAAAATCTACCATAAAGAAAGAAAGCATGAGACAAGGCTAATCAAAAGGTATTGGCTGAAGCATTTGCTTATTACGCCAACCCTTTTCACAAAATATCTTTTTGTATGCAGCTCCTGTACACAGGGCTTGAAGAAAATAATAAAACAAAGCAAAAACCAAACAAACAAACAAACAAACAAAAAAAAAAACAAAGAAAAAAAAAAAACTTTCCACCTTAGATAAGTAACTACATCAAAGCAAAAGAATCAAGAGGTTTTTTTTTTTTTTTTTTTTTTCTCCTTTCTCCTTTTGCTCTTTTCATTCTTGATTTATATATTTTTCTAATACTCTATTTTTAAACATATTTTTAAACAAGGAAAATGAACTACACCTTTTATCATCATATCATTTACCCAGACCTGGAAACTGTTAAAATAAGATTTCATGCACTCACTTCTAACACGTTAGTAAATTTCTATGCACCAATCACAGTTTGTCCACCAATTACTGTTGGAAAGATGTTTATGTAAATGATAAGACAAACATCAGACAGAAGGGGAAATTTAAAAGTAGGATTAAAATATGGGGATAAAAAGCAGCGAAGCTCTCAGAAAACCTCGACTAACAATCAGCTGAGTTTATTTAAACACTGGCCTTGAAGAACTCTGATGTGTTTCCAAAATATCTTTATTGAATGAATTAAAGTCATATTAATTTTTAGGTAAGACCATTACGGTTTTACATACCCCTGCTGTGTAAGTTCATTTCAGGTTTCCAGAGGTTATCCAGCTGTCTGAGCTGCTCTTCTTCAGTCCAGATGAGGCCTTCATCCTCCTGTTTGAGTACAATCTTTTCTACGTCATCGCTGATGCAGAGTTCCTCCTCTTCCTCTTTGATCTGTGGAGGATCTGGGCCCTCCTGGTCCAGACTGGAGTTCCTCTCCTGGTTGGAGACCTGCTGGTCATACAGGCCCTCCTCTTCCTCACACTTCATGTTAGGGGGAGATCTTGAGGAACAAAGGGTCACTGAGGAAAAAGGTTAATAATGTGATGACAGGAAAACACATCTGAGCAAATATAGTCCACTCTGAGCATGTCCTCATATGTGAGTGAAATTTAAACTGTACAAATGTGAACAATGAAAGTGTAAGTTACTCTCGAGCTCTGATACTCTTATTAGGAAAGTTCAGAGTACAAATCATTCAGGTAGCTGCTGCCAGCTTCACGCTGCAAGTAAATGTTTGTCATTGTTGTAGATTAAACTGAAAATCTCACAGTGCCATAGCAGATAAGTACCAGTCAGGTTTCACAGCCAGTCATTGCACAGAATCAACCCAACTAAAGTCATCAGTGATCTGAAGATTATTAGGGACTCAGAGTTTCAGTCTTAGTTCTATTTGATCTCATTGCTGCCTTTGATACTGTTGATCATGACATTTTAAATCAAAGGTTTCATCATTTAGTTGGTTTAACTGGACAGTTCTCAATTGGCTCTCGACCTTTGACCCAGTTAAACCTCTCAGGTCATCAGGTTCAGATCTGTTAACTGTTCCCAAAATCAGATGTAAGTGTGCTAAGAGTGTGTTCAGTTACTGTGCTCCTGTTCTTTGGAGCATGCAGCCATAGTTTGCCTGCTGTGGCTGCATTCAAAACTAACAACTATGTTTCCATGCTTTGTGAATAACACTGACATCTGTGAGATTTGAGCTGATTTAGTTCGAGTTAAGACTGTTTATTAGAACATTACAAAGTTATTTTAAAAACTTCATCATTTTCTTGAACCCAAATATAATTCAGTTGAAAAATATACATTTTAAAATGAGGTGAGGATGGTGGGGGAGGCACGATGGTCTTGTAGGGTTAGACCCTGATTAAGGGGTATTTTTGAAAGTAAAGCCCATCTCTCAAAGTCCCTGCCGGCCTGCCTCCACCTCGGGAAGTCTGTGGGTGCAGACGGAGGTGAGGAGCACCACAGGCGGCAGAGGACTGTCTGTAGCCCCGGAGTGAGGGTCAGAGAGCCGAAGCAGACAGCGAACTGTGGCACAGTGCAGAAAACAGAAGCTTTCCCTCCCTGCCTCCTTTATCTTAATCTTCTAAATAAATCTTCTATAAAGGCACTTTCTCTCGGTCTCAAGGTTTGTTTAATGCTAAAAGTTCACCGTAAAAAAGAGACGCACTTGTGTGATTAGCCGCTCCCTGATTTCAGTATGTTAGCCTACAAGCTGAGCTCTGATCAGGTCCTACATGAGTTGTATTCTTGTGTTAGTCCACTGAGACCATCGCAGTTTTACCTGTTATGCGTAACTTTATCTCGGGTTTCCGGCTGATATCCAGCAGTCTCTGCTGAAGGTTGATCTCATACTGGACGATCAGACGTTCTGTTAACCTCAGAGCAGATTTCTTCTGCAGCAGTCAGCCGGTCTCTCCACTATTGCGTCAAACCCTGAAATGTTTCTCAGTCGTAGCACAAAAATAAACTCTTCCAGCTAACAGTCCATCACACATGAAGCTAGCATCCATCAGAGCCTGTGAGCAGCACGAAGCAGCGCCCCACTTCAGCAGCTGGATCCATAGGCCGTGAAGGCCGAACCGAGCGGCTTTAAATGGGACGGTCTCGCTTACGTCGCGCTGCGCCTGTTGCCTAGCAACCGCCACAGAAGCGATTCATTGGTATCCGAGGCCGAGAGACGTTCACGGACAGGTACAAGGTCGTTAAGCTGGTTCCTGGAGCCAACAGCAATGTTAACACCGACGACATGTAAATTGTATGTTACACTTGGGAAAAAATGTATCAAAAGTGGAAATAAAATATTTCTTTATTCATTTGCATTTCATTTATCCCTTTAACTCTATTACTTCTCTGAGACAAATATTTGTCTTTGAATATACTGCACCAACTACAATCCTCTGAAACCTTTATGCTTGTATTTAACAGTGGAAATACAAACTCAGCATTCATAACAGGAGTTCTAGAATAACACATGAAAACTTAACTAAAATATGTTTAAACAGAACTTGAAAACTGAGAAACTTACAGAACTGAAGGAAACAGACTGTAGACCACGATGTACCATTTTATGAGATGTTTACTGGTCATGTTAAACCGTGGTGATTGCTGATACTGTGTCCCTGCTGTTTGTTCTCATCAATAGTCCTCTTCTGTTTTTAACAGAAGCTGAGGGAAATCTTGCTACAGTGTTGAATGATACAGCTCCAAACTAAATAAGTGACTAACTAATGATGCTTTGATCCAATTTACCAGGATCTATGACACAGTGCACTTTATGATAAAGGCTTTATTCAGCCTAAAAACATGGCAGAATGTAAAACAGTGCACAACCTGAGCTGAGGTGCTTTAACCTCCTCTACATCCTTGTTAGCAGGATGAAGGCGCCCTCTTGTGTTGTGCATCAGTTTCAGATTTCACTTGTTAACCTGCAGGAAGACAAAACTTCACTGAGCCTTCAGCAGCTTCAACATCATCAGTAAAGACAGATTTAAATATGTGTAACATCACACTGTGTCAGTTTGTTCACAGGAGTCACAACCTGTAACACTGATGCAGCATTCAATGACCATGGAAAGATGGGAGAGAAGAGTTTTCAGTTTACAAATTTCCTAAAACATATCAGAGTTGGAAACTGTGGAGCAACTTTACTTGTGATGGTGTGATGCATCAAGAAATGTCTTCAATCAGACAGTAAAACAACACTAATTTCTGTGTAACGTAAAGCTGTTTTAGTGAAGAAAGCTGAATCTTCTGCTCTAACATTGAACTCTGAACCCATGGTTTTCGCAGATTAGTTTGACATTTTCTTTGTCAGATTTGAGTGAGAGTGAGTGAGAAAAAAAGAGTGTTCAACATTTGATTCATAAGAAAAATGTGTTCCAACATCTAAAATAACATTTAACATAACAAATGATCTGCTCATTGATTACAATCTCTATTTGTCTCGCTAAACAGATAAATGGGTCATGTATGAGTATTTAAAGCGCCCAAAAACAATTTTCCACATCAAAGGAAGCAGCTTAAGAGGATTAAATTCTATTGTCACGCTTAAATTCATGCAATACTTTTCTGCATTTTAAAGACAATATGGAGTACACAATATGAGACCAGTGTCACCCCAAATGTAACTACAAACTCTAAAATCTGGTGGACAGGTGATAACCAAATGTAGAAAATATGCACCCCTAAATGTTTTTAATGACTAGAGAGGAATATACCAAGTGTCAGATTATTTGCAGTTAGACAGTACGACAAAAAAAAAAAAATCTAATTTAGTTAATCTGCCTCCCAATATTCCTAAGGACATGATACAACTGACCAGTGTCAGTAAAATTCAGAAAAAGAGAAATGATTTCACATGGTTGACTGAATTGCATTATTGCTGTCACACACAGCAAATATATCATAGGCTTGAAAAGGCTCATGACATCATAATTCAAAACAAATGGGCCGGAGCCAAACATGCAAACAGTTGACAAATTAAAGGAAAACTTTTGTTAGTAAGGTGTTTGTGCATCATGTGCTTCCAAAGCAGCTTCAGTATTTCATGGTTTCTACATTAAACCCATAGCATATACTTATCAGCTTGTCAGTGACCCTCTTCAGACCACTCCTATTAGAAGTGTATCACCCCAGGATAAAAGTCATAACAGCTTTGTATTGTTTTGCAGTGATTTTTCTCATTGACAAAAGGACCCAAACAAAGGCAGAAAAGTACCACAGTGCAACAGAATCACTGGATTCCTCCTCAGAGAAGGGATCAAGGGTTCATATTATTCCTTTAATTTCTTCCTTGTTATAAATAAAACTCAAAAATAAACCTTGCTTACATTTTACTATATTTTTTAAAGGAAAGTAGCCAAATTTAAAGAAGTTCTACATGGACGAAAGATCACCAGTTCTCAGGATCTCAGCTTTCTTCAGAAAAGGGGCCTTCTCATCTCTTTTTGTCTACAAACTAAATGTTGGTTGATGTAGACACACAGGTACTCCTCCACCACATCAACATCCTGTATCAGGATAGACAGAGATCTTTTAGCTGTCCTCGTCCTTCTGAAGTTGATTCCTGTCTCTCTGACCTGATCCACATTCAGAAGTAGATGATTTCTCCCAGAGCACTCCACAAAATTATCCACTAGTGCTCTGTACTTTAGTTGTGTACTTTAGCAAAGCTAAAAACATATTCATGAATTTAGAAAATGACATCTTTCTGTTGAACCCAAATGGTGAAATAGATAATCTTTGCACAAAAATATCACCCAGTGTCTATCGAGTCGTAAAATGGGCAAAAGTCAAAAGAGTAAAGTCTACACACACTGCAACCAAATAAAATGATATTTTTTTCTTTCAGATGTTAGTGTTTACTCATCTGGATTCTGTCTATAAAACACTGTGACGCTAAAGTACAAAAGTACAAAAGTACAGAAGTACCAACCCATTCTGAAGTTTAATCTTTATTGAAAACTGTCAAAACACAAAAATGTTCCCAAGACTCAAATATTTAAATGTATTTATTTAAACACAAACTTCATATCATTGGTTTCCAGTAGCCTTTAATCCTGTGCAATGAATTATTTTTAGTCACAAGGAGAACAAAATAAATCGTGAAATTAAAAAGCAAACAAATGACAATCTCCACTTTTTATCTTAAAGCAAATGTTTTTAGTTAAGAAAGGTAAAAGAGTTTAAAATAACATTAAAAATAACAAAAATAAAATGTTAATGCAGAGAATTGTGACTGAAGCACATCAGTCCCAATTCTAATGACTAATCAGTCTGCTGTCATTGTGGAGGAAAGGTGTGTTATAGAGGTGTTACAAACACATTACAAACACAACACACAGTGTTCCACTCCTGTAAAGGTGGAAGGGGCCATTCCCCCCCAAGCTTGTGTTTATCTTCATCTTCAGGCTACAGAGCTGCACATTTTTCTTCCACAGTGGTGACATTAACACAAAATCTCTCCCAACAGACATATAAACACATTCCAACTGCTATTTGTGAAAAAAACGTGCTGCACTAGATTTATACTGGATCATTTTTGCCATAATGTCATACACAAACAAAAAGACTCAAAAATTTAAAATTAATACCAACCTCACCCTTGCAGCTGATAATTATCTCAATTTATTTCAGTTTGCAGAATTCAACACTTGTTCCAAACACAAACCATCCACTAAGATAAACTCCAGCATAGAGCGGCTGAGTGAATGTGGTCTGGACTCTGTGGAGGAGAGTCATGGTTTCAGAGACGCTGTAGAAGGACAAAATACCTGCTCTGTGATCCAGGTACACTCCTACTCTGGAGGAACGAGGACCTGAGACAGGAGTTTGAATGTTGTTGTACCAAAATATATAACTGTTGTTGTTACAATCTAATGACCAAGATTTGTCATTACATCCAAATCTACATTCATTCCCCTCTCTGCTGATATTCTTGTATGCGACTGCTACATCAACTCCTATCCCTCTCCACTCCACCTCCCAGTAACAACGTCCAGTCAGACTCTCTCTACTCAGGACCTGTTCATATCCAGTGAATCTGTCTGGATGATCAGAATAAGACTGATCTTCAAAAATAAGTATTGCTTTTCTGTGTCCTTCTGATAATACAAGATTTTTCTGTACTGTGTTTGGATCCAGTGTGATTTCACATGAATATTTTAAGAATCCAGCTCTGGTCTTTGGCTCTGATTGTGGCACTAAAACATCCACTTCAGTGACTGTCAGTGAGATGTTTGTCCGTTCCTCTCTCAGAATGTCCTGTAGTTTATCTCTGACCTCTGACACAGCTGCTGTCACATCCTCAAAGTAGCTCAGAGGACGGATATTGATGCTGGATGAGTCTGTAGACTCACTGAGTGCTGACAGTGAGGGGTAGTTGTGTAGAAACTGGATGTGATCCTCTGTGTGTGAGAGCTGCTTCAGCTCAGCATCTTTCCTCTTCAGCTCAGTGATCTCCTGCTCCAGCTTCTCCTGAAGCTCTTTGACTCGACTCACTTCAGTTTCCTGCTGGGATCTGATCTGCTGCTTCACATCAGAGCTTCTTTTCTGGATGAGATGGATCAGCTCAGTGAAGATCTTCTCACTGTGCTCCACTGTTTGATCAGCAGACTGATTGATGGCCTCCACCTCCTGTTGAAGCAGCTTCACATCTTTCTCTCTGTCCTGGATTCTCTGCTGGATGTTTTGTCGACTCACCTCCAGCTCTCTCTGCCTCTCAGTCCTTTCTGCTGCAGCTGAGACTGTGTCGTGGCCTTTATGTTCATCCACAGAGCAGAGATAACAGATACTCTGCTGATCAGTACGGCAGAACATCTTCATCACCTCATCATGACGAGAGCAGATGTTCTCCTGGAGCTTCTTGGAGGGCTCCACCAGCTTGTGTTTCTTTAATGGAGCAACATCATAATGAGGCTGAAGGTGTTCCTTACAGTAAGAAGCCAGACAGACTAAACATGATTTCACAGCTTTTAACTTCATCTCAATGCAGAAATCACAGGCCACATCTTCAGGTCCAGCATAGCAGTGATCAGCAGGAGCAGCTTGGAGTCCAGTCTTCTTCAGCTGCTCCACTAAATCTGCTAACATGGTGTTTTTCACCAGGACAGGCCTCGCTGTGAAAGTCTGTCTGCACTGAGGGCAGCTGTAGATTTTCTTCTTTTCCTCTTCATCCCAGAAGCTTTTAATACAGTTCATGCAGTAGCTGTGTCCACAGGGAATAGTCACCGGATTCTTCAGTAGATCCAAACAGATCGAACAAGAGAAAGTTTCTTGGTCCAGCTGAACTCCTTTCTGCGCCATTTCTCCTCTCAGTATCAGCGACTGTGTGAGTTTCACTTCCTTATAACTGAAACTAATGCAGTAAATGGGGCCTGTCAGCTATTCCACGTCACTACATGCTGGTTACACCCATCTTCAAAGTTTAGATCTGAAGGGGAGGGAACACAGAAACATGTGGACAGAGAGGAGGTGCTGAGTCAGAGAGTGGGAGGAAGTGGGAGGTTTATCAGACTGTGTGTCATTAACACTTTTTATAACGGAGCATTTTTCACATTTTAAAAATACTATTCAAACTTTTTAAAATTATCTTCTACATCTGCTAAATTAATCATTTTATTCATTTCAATAACCACTGACACTCTAACTACATGTCTCTGGACTCTGAGGAAGCCAGAGTGCCCAGAGATAAGGACAACATGCAAATCACATCGAAAGGCTTGTACAGATCCTGCACAGGACATAGTATGAGACCAGTATCACCTTCAGTGTCAGTCACACTGAATTGTAATTGTTAGGGTGCCTGGGTCGTTGACCCAGAGGTTTAAGTTTTCATTATTATTGTACTTTGATTTTTGCCTTTATTTATCATTTCTAGTCTTTTGGTTTCTTTGTCTGAGTTGTACCTGCTGGTTTCTGTTCTGTGTTGCCTCCCCTGTCTGCTGTATCCCCATGTCAAGTCTGCGTCTCTGTGTTATGTTTCCAGTTTTACTTTGAAAGTCCGTGTCTCATGTTAATGTGTCTGGTTTTGCTTCCTTTGTCTTTTTAGGCCCGAGTTTCTGTCCAGCCACCTGTTGCTGCTGGAGGGTCCGAGAGGCCCGTCCAGCAACCTGCCTCCGCTGGAGGGTCCGAGAGGCCCATCCAGTCGCCTGCAGTGCCACCATTAGTGGCTCCCACGACATCGCCTGCAGTGCCACCATTAGTGGCTCCCACGACATCGCCTGCAGTGCCACCACCTGCTCCTCCTTCTGCAGCTACTGAAACATTGGGATTCAAGCAAAAATCCCAGCAGCTTTTTTTTTTTAAGGATTTCCCATATTATAACAGCAGGTAAATGAAATAAATAAACAATTTAACCAGTCTGACACGTAATAAAAATGACCTTTATTTACTCAGAGGTTGGAACATTTCTTTGTATTACTGTGATTACATGTAAGATAAAAATTAACTTCATTCAACTTTGCCACTACAAAGTCCTCTTAGGCAGTGATAATGTATTTCCGATTTTATCTGCAAGGTGTACATTGTAGATATATATATATATATATATGTATATATATATATATATATATATATATATATATATATATATATATATATATATATATGTATATATATATATGGGGATCCCGCAGGCGAATGGGAACCATGAAGAGGCCGCTAGAAAGGCTGCAACCACCAAGTACCTGCAGAGGGTCAGGCAAGTCCTGAGGAGTCAGCTGAATGGTAAGAACAAGATCCGGGCCATCAACACGTACGCCCTGCCCGTGATCAGGTACCCTGCTGGGGTAATAGGCTGGCCAAAGGAGGAGATAGAAGCCACTGACATAAAGACAAGAAAGCTCCTTACCATGCATGGAGGGTTTCACCCCAAGTCCAGCACCCTGAGGCTGTACGCTAAGCGGAAGGAAGGAGGCCGGGGACTGGTGAGTGTCAGCACCACAGTCCAGGATGAGACAAGGAACATCCAAGAATACATTGGGAAGATGGCCCCAACTGACCGAGTGCTCAGTGAATACCTCAGGCAGCAGAAACCCAAGAAAGAGGAGGGAGACGAGGAACCATCATGGAAGGACAGGCCCCTGCACGGTATGTACCACCGGCAGATAGAGGAGGTGGCTGATATCCAGAAATCCTACCAGTGGCTGGACAAAGCTGGACTGAAAGACAGCACAGAGGCACTAATCATGGCAGCACAAGAACAAGCTCTGAGCACAAGATCCATAGAGGCTGGGGTCTATCACACCAGGCAAGACCCCAGGTGCAGGCTGTGTAAAGATGCCCCAGAGACAATCCAGCACATAACAGCAGGGTGCAAGATGCTAGCAGGCAAGGCATACATGGAACGCCATAACCAAGTAGCCGGCATAGTGTACAGGAACATCTGTGCCGAGTATAACCTGGAAGTCCCGAGGTCAAAATGGGAGATGCCCCCAAGGGTGGTGGAGAATGACCGAGCTAAGATCCTGTGGGACTTCCAGATACAGACGGACAAAATGGTGGTGGCTAACCAACCGGACATAGTGGTGGTAGACAAACAGAAGAAGACGGCCGTAGTGATCGATGTAGCGGTTTCGAATGACAGCAATATCAGGAAGAAGGAACACGAGAAGCTGGAGAAATACCAAGGGCTCAGAGAAGAGCTCGAGAGGATGTGGAGGGTGAAGGTAACGGTGGTCCCCGTGGTAATCGGAGCACTAGGTGCGGTGACTCCCAAGCTAGGCGAGTGGCTCCAGCAGATCCCGGGAATAACATCGGAGATCTCTGTCCAGAAGAGCGCAGTCCTGGGAACAGCTAAGATACTGCGCAGGACCCTCAAGCTCCCAGGCCTCTGGTAGAGGACCCGAGCTTGAAGGATAAACCGCCTGCAGGGGCGTGCTGGGTGTTTTATATATATATATATATATATATATATATATATATATATATATATATATATATATATATATTATATATATATACATATACTGTGTTTGTATATTATAAAAACACATGCATGGGGCATGTTAAAGAAACATAGTCACTCTTCCCAGCAGATATCTGGTGCAGAATTAAATAATGATTGTAATATTTATAAAATAAATTTAAAAATAAAATAAAATCCCAGACCCCAATTGTCTGGGCCTGGCAGTGTTGTTGTAAACCCCGATGGGTTTCAGTGAAATCTAAAATATTGATATTGCTGCTCTTTTGGAAAGGCTGCCATGGGTCTCTAATTCAAGAGTTGCATTTTCCAGACACACTTGACACATCCAAACAACCTGCCAGCTGTTTACCTTCTTTATCCTCACCTTTCCCAGTCCTGATTATGTTGCAGGTTTTTTCCTGTTTTCTCACCACTGTTGCCAAGTGCTTGCTCATAGGGTACTGTTGAATCATGGGGAGTGTTCCTCTTATAGAGAATTTAAACTTATTAAATGCCTTGAGATGACTCTAACTAACTAACTTAAAAAGATAAAAGCTTTCTTCAGTTTGAGCAAAAACTTGTAAGTGAAAGCAGCTTAAACTGAGCAAAGGTCTGGGGGTGCTCAATGTTGTTTCTTTTTGCTGCCCACACATGTAACCAACACTGCTCCACTATTTAGTTTTTCTCATTAGTAATGAAAAACTGTCTAAAGCAAACCCTGTGCTCCTCTGGCTATGGAGCTGCGATGAGCTTTGAGGCCATGTTGGTTAATTTCTACCATCTAGTGGTGAAGCTGTTTAATACAGCTTTATTTGGTTTAAGTTTGAAACACTGACACCTGAGTCATCCTGCAGCCAGCATGCATTTTAGATGCATCTTCATATATCCTGAAATTGTTCAACTTATTCAGACATACAAACATAGCAACATTTCGCTTTGTAAAGTTGATGGTACTTTGAGTTTTTTATTTTAGATTATCATTTGGACTTTTAGTCTGACTGATTATCATTTTGTTACAGTCTGTCGCATTTTCTGATCTCAGATGTCAAATAAATACATAGTGTTCATGAAAACTGTTTTATTTAGGCCTACTTTTAATGAAATTTAAACACGCACTTGAGTTTTTTGTTCTTTTTATTTATCACACATTAACGGTGAGGGACAGAAAGTTTGAATAATATTCAAACTTTCTGTCCCTCACCGTTAATGTGAGATTTTTTGTAAGATGATTGGTTGCATATTATGCAACCAATCATCTTACAAAAAATCTCACAAGACTAAGAGGTGCTCCTCACACTGTGGTTTGTATATTTGCTGTGTTGCCTCTTTAGTACATAAACAATGTAGGATAGACTCTTTCTCTGTCTATTAGATACATTTTTGAAATTGCAATTTCCCTCATGATGACTCAGTGATCCTAATTAGAGAAATGAGAAAAGCCCTAAGTGTCAGAGAAAGCTGTGACTGTGAATCAGCATGACCACATACGGGACCTCCTCTAAGATGAGTGAAGCCATCATTAATCCTCCCTGTGCTTCCCCTACTGTGACAAATTAAACATACACTCAGTTTTCAGATTAAATATCTTCATGTCTAAAGCTGAGACAGTAATTTTGATACCTTCTGCAAGTTGTGATAACATATGCATGAAACATAAAGGTAAAGCAGGTACAGGTAAAATTCAAATCCAAATTTTAATAATAAACTACATATTAAAGATTATTTGGTTCCCTTGTGATTGTCAACTGATTCGATGGAATTGTGGGTAATGTAGTTGGAAGAATTGTTTCAGCACTGAAGTTTGATTCATGTGTTATGAGCTGAGTAGCAGCAGCAGTGGTTTTTCAACCAAATCTATTCGTCCTTTTCTTCCCAGATATCCAGCCTGGGATCCTGGAGCCTGTCCTGGAAGCAACTAAATCCTGTCAGTTATGATACTAACAGCAGGTGATAGGAAGTTTTTCTGCCCACTATACAAACTCACTGGTAAAATACAGTCTTTGCTACAATAACACCTGTGTTCAGTTAACATTTACTCCTAAACTACAATTTAAAAAGTGAATTTTTATACTTAGATTACCTTTTAAGTCCCAACTTTGAATCTTGTTTCAAAGTCTGGGGAACTCTAATGCGACTACTTTTAGCACTTGCAGATATGTATTTATTAAATGCTTTTAATCACACACTGTAATTTAGCTGTATGCATATGTAAAGATATTTAATGTGCATAAAAAGACAATAAATATTAGTGTTAAAGTGTGATCAAAACATAAAATATTAAAAAGAAATTCACAATTTAAACTAATGACCTCCTTTCCCCATAAGGCCCCAAAATGTGTCTGAGAGGATTTAACTGCATAGACCTCGAGATGGTTTATAAAAAGGTATAAATCTTAATATGACGTTTGTTGTATTTTGTGAATAATCACTCCTTTATTTGTTATGCAACAATACAAAATGATTTACAGGCATAAAATAATTTCACAAATACATAAATAAACACAAAAATATCGTTATTTGCTTAGAACTAAATAACAGCAGGTGATGAATGAAATATTAAGTGTTTATATGATGCTCATCAATCCTAAATTTTGACCTCATATACCATTCAGCTGTTTTAAAAAGCCACAACTGATGAAAAATCAAGAGCAGGAGATTTGTCATCAACCAGTCACCTGCCTGTCATGCTGGGACCACACCACACAATATCTTTGTGTTTAAAGGGAACCCGAAATGCTACACACGAAAAGGCTAATTTATACTATTGAGCCTTGTTCTCAAAAACAGACATAGATGTAAAATTATCCTTGAATTTTGCTGGAAGTTATAGTTTTAAAAACATGTTTAGCTCCATCTTCTGTCAGTGCAGAACGTGACGTCATGTGATCGGTTGGTTGATTGCGGCCAATAGACTTAAATTAGTTTATGTTAGCTAACTAGGGACAGAATCGATAACTCAGAGGAAAAGTAATGATACTAAAACTAAAAATCAGTCTAAGAGGATCACTTCTATGCTGCCTCTGACTACAACAATGAGCTTCATGTTAAAACCAAGAATAGACTGTCCACTTTCACTGTATGTCTCTTTAGCAGGACGTGGCTGGTCGCTGTTTGGCTAGCTGCACTCAGACAGGAAAATCCACCTGTTAATGTTCGAGTTTGTAAAGCACTTTCTAAATGAGGACTGTGTGGAGGAGAGCCTGTTTGAGACAGGTGACAGGTGCTTTCACCGGGCTGACATAAACTGGTTTTTCCTCCTCTGGCCAAGTTTACTGAGCAGCGCAATCAGCTGATGCATTCAGCACTTTTTATGTCATAAGATAATCTTTCTCTTCTTGAGCACATCCAGACAGTTTACAACATAATGGCCCATTTTTCCTGTGGACATGCTGATGAGTGTTAGGGTTTCTAATACCCTTTGGTAAAAAAAAAAAAATACCTGTTATGTTTTTGGTCTGATACTCATGTAGTAACCTGTTATGTAGTAAACTGGTTGTGTTTCGTTAAAGAGAGAATTTTTTTGTGTTGCATAAAATAGTGCTGATGGCATCTTGCCAATATCTGCTTTGCAAGCTGATGTCATGGCTCAGTACACCCGACCTGGTGAGGAACAGGCTCTGCTCCACACAGTCCTCATTTACAAAGTGCTTTACAAATCCAAACATTACGACTAACAGATTAATTTTCCTGTTTGGTGCAGCTAGCCAAACAGCAACCAGCCACTTCCTGCAAAAGAGACACACAGTGAAAGTGGACAGTATATCCTCAGTTTGTTAACATAAAACTCATTGTTGCAGTCAGGGGCAGCAAAGAAGTGATCTCGTTAGAATGATTTTTAGTTTTAGTATCATTACTTTTCCTCTGAGCTATCGATTCTGTCACAAGTTAGCTAATATAAACTAATATAAGTCTATTAGTAACGAACTAACCACATAACGTCATGTTCTGTACTGACAGAAGATGGCGCCAAACATGTTTTTAAAACTTTAACTTTAAGCACTTGTTTCTTAAATCCTGCTTCACAGACAGTTTTACATCTATGTCTGTTTTTAGAGCAGGGCTCAATAGTGTAGATTAGCCTTTATTTGTGTAGCATTTCATGCTTCTTTAAATAAAGCCGACTTAATCCTTGCTGTGACTTGACTCATAGGCGTAATTAAATGTCTAATTTCTCTCAGCTCTATGTGAAGGACCAACCCAAGGAGTAGTAGTGGAGTAGTATGTCACAAGATTTGAGTCTTATGGGAAGTCAGCATTTGTACTGTATTAGTTTGTACTACACTAGTTTTGCACACTTGCCACATAGCGATACTGTAACCTAAAAACTACGCCTAAGTCAATTCAGTGTTAATTTGAAAGTCATATAAAGCCTTATAAACGTGAGTGACCAGCCTCCACCTGACTGATAGCAAATAATAAAAGTATAAATTTAAAAAATCCATACGCCTGTTTTCAGATGAGCCTGGATCTTTCATTAGTTACTGAAATCATCTTAGAGGCCTCAGTTTGGTCAGCCATTATTAGGGTATATGGTGTGGTCTCAGCTTTGGGCTACTCTGGTTCGATTTAAAAAAAAGACAGCACTATCTGATCAGTTCTGTAGATGTTTGCTTAACAGGAAGAAGCTAAATTGAAACTCTGTGTTCTCACAGCTCTATAAAGTTGCCTCCCCTCCACATGTCCTCTGGAAACCACACCTCACCATCTGCTTTCAAACTTTTCATCCGTCAGTGGCGTTTAAGGAGTTTGGACAAGAAGCCAGAAGAGGCGGGACTGTCGGTCTGCACCTCTTCTTTGGCTTTGGCCTTCTCTCCGAGGCCAAGCTCCCCCTCCAATTGCTCCAACTCTGACTGGTCCAGCAGCTCAAAGTCCTCCACCTCGCTGTCCGACTCCTCGGTCAGCTCCAGCAGCCTGCTCGATTCTGTGAGTCCCGCCCGCTTGGGGTCTTCAGTTGGCGTCATGAAGCTGACTGCTGCTTCTATTCTCTCCTGGATGGCAGCTGTGACTGCAGCGGTGATAACTTCACCTGCCATCTGGTTGACCAAATCGAGGGCATTGGTGGACTGGTCTTGAGGTTCGTGCTTGGATTTGATTGGATCCTGGAGCCGAGTTGGAGGTGAAGCAAGGCCGAGGCTGAGGTCGTCGTCGTCGTCGCCATTGGTGGTCATGCCATTATCAAGTGAAGGGAATTCAGGTAGGCCACCAATGAACGGTTCTTCTCTGTCAAAGTCTGATCAAAGTGGCCCCGACACAAAAAGGAAGAAACACCAGTTACCTAAATATGTGAGACACAAAGTAGCTCTCGGCGTCAGTCAGAAGAGCGTCAAATGAAACTTACCCTCTGAGTTCTCAGTCTGTGGTGTGTGTCCCTCTGACAGGTTGAAAGTACCATTGTCTGTCCATGTGACATCTGACACCTCTGTGTCCGAGACAGACATCTCTTTACACACTGTGGAGTCGAGCTGGGGGAGAGAGACACACGCAGACGTCAGATTTTATAGTGCAAACCCAGATCTGAGCTGGTAATTGGTTGACTCAGACAAAGTGGTGACATCCGGGACTAAAAGATGAAGCCGCATAACAACTAAGTGCATGAAACTGCAGAATCCTGAAGTCACTTGAGGCTTACAAGGCATACAACACATTCTTTCTGCATTGCATTCATTATATTTGCACAGTGATTTGAACGCTCTAATAGTGAGCGTGACAGGGAAGTGCACTCAGTGAATTCAACCAGCAGCTCAGTGTTTGGCATGAGGAGAAAAACGTTAAAGCATTTCTTGCCATTGGATTTGTCCCATGCTGATGGTGATGTGGATCATGTGTATTGAATTTTACTAGCTTTAACTGGATGCTATCAGTCAACAGAGGCATAATTACATTAAGATGAGAAGATGATTAGCCAACCTTTGGAAACATAGAGGAGAGGTCTGACTCAATGCCTTCTTTCTCATTCTGAGCCTGCAGGAGTCGCTTTTCTAAAAGAAAAAAAAAAAGAAAAACATGGATAAGACTGATTTAGTTCTCTGGCAAAATACTGGATAAAAAAGGTAAACTGATTTTTACATGATAACAAATCTTTTTAATGTTTATTCGCTATTTAAATAAGCATTCTTATAAAAAATCTACTCCACATTCAGTGTACATTTCTACAATAGTTCCTACATGCTATGCAGCATTTCAAAATAATGTCAAATCTAGGTCAAGCCGTGACCTTAATGTTAATTTACCTGCACACTTAACTTTGGGTCAAATGAAAAAACAGTCTTAATGAAGTGCAGAGCAGAAACGACAGACCCTTACATTATGCTTGTTATGTGTTGTTGAGATATATGGCTCATATTGCATATGCCAAAGGAGACTTTTACGAGTTGCAACAAAACTTCAGTTAAAGTTTTTAAAGATTTGTTCTGGTTAGGTCTACATAATAGAAAAATAAAGGTCATATAGGTTTGCAGCAGTTTGGCAGGTAGTTGTCTTAAAAAAAAACACATGGTGAGTCACTTCCTGATCTCATGTCCTTGTTTGGATAATGAGTAAAAACAAATTGCATGATATTTACCGTGGTTCTCTTTGATTTTCTGAAAAAACTCGCCGATGCCAAAGTCCAGCTTCTGCAGAACTGGCTCCAGCCACGAGCTGATGTCATGAGATGAAATCAGAGGCCACAGAAAGACACCCAACACTTCACAGAGGAAGAAAAACAATGTCAGCTTATTTTGCAGAATAAAATGTGTACAGCAAGCTCAAATTCAGCATGCGATATTCATCATATGTGCTGTTTAACTTGTGCTGTCCTTGGGATTCCCATCTACTTGTTTGCTATTCAACTATGGACCATTTTTGGCCCGAGGACAACACAAGGGTTACCTCTCGGAAACCAGACAAAAAATGTGATTCAAATGGGTTTTTCAGTTGATAACTTGACCTTTTGTTGAGCAAATCTTTGAGGACTCACCTAGAATATACGAGATAACGATCCCTGGAATGTAGCGTCCTAAGACAGCAAAGAAAGTGCACACACTGCAAACCAGCAGGCAAAACTAAAACAGAGAGGCAAAAACAAAGAACTTTTTGCTGTCAGTTACAAACTAAATTCCCCCTCAACAATAAACTGTTTTAGTATTTCTGGTTTTACAGATATGCAAAATCCCTCCAAGCTTCAGCTTCAGACACAAATTACAGACAGTGAAGTTATAAAGCAAACAGGTATTTTCCAACAATGCTGAATGGTAGAATTGTTTTATACAGATTTCAATAATTTATTAACTAATTGTTATACTAAATATATATATACAGTATACATATATGCTTTGTTCATGACATACATCAGGTATGTCGTCTCTGCCTCACCTTGCCTGGGTTTTGCTTTTTGAAAGCTGATGTCTCTTGCAGGAAGAGTCTGAGGGAGTCAGTAAGCTGAGGTCCAACCCCAGTCCGGCTGTCCTGGCCTGAATCAATGATCTCCCAGCTATAAAGAGACAAAGACAGAGGAATGTTAATTAAATTGAAGATAACACTCCTGACTGTGCTTGAAACAATGGGCCTCTAAAATGTAAATTTGGAGCTCTAATGATGCTGTTACTCTAATAGCCTCCATAATTTAGACATGAAAGGCTAAAATTGTCGTGGTCGTGGGTCTGTTGCCCAGAGTTCTGTGTTTTTTAAGTTTTCTGGTTCTGTTGCATTTCTTGCTTTAGTCTGTTTTCATAGTCCCCTCCAATAAATTGACTGGACTAGATCATGCTGACACACTTTACGGTGACTCCGCATTAAAAATAGGACCAGCATTTGACAAACTAAGAAGGGGATTACATTGCTGTCAGAGGCTTGAAATTCTGCTTCGTTGAGGGTCATTAATAAATTTTAGTCCAAGTAAAAAGCCACTCCAATGCAAATGCCATTGTTTAAATTAGGAAGCCTACAATAACATTGGCATGATGACTGTGCAGACAGGTGTGGGATGGGAATAGGGATGTGAAACTGGTTTCCATGCTGTGGCACTGCTGGGAATTCTGGGCCACCTGATGATTTATAAAACTTTCCGCTCCAGGATGGGAGTTCCCGAACATCACCTCCTATTTAAGCTCCACTATCAGCCTCTCGTGTTCTCGTCAGATATAAAACAGCTATGAAAGGCACAGGTGTGGCTCGTGTGTAGGTCATGTGTGATAAATAGATATGAGTATGAGGCAGCTAAAGTCATCTTTCCTCTCTTAGCTACTTTCAGTTCCCCAGGCTGTAACGCAACGTAATATTAGTAAAGCTAAAATGTGATAAATGAGCATTTACTAGTGTATAATGTAACACCAGAAACATCTATCACCAGGACAGTGATTCTGGAAAGGTCACCTCTGAATGGCTCAAAGAACAAAGAAAAAGATTTTGTAATGGCCTAGTCAAGATCTGGACTTAAATCAGATTGATGTGCTTTCTCACGACCTCAAACAGGAAGCAAAATACTACTTCTAGAGCTGTTTAGCCTACTATCTTCTCGTGAATATGATGGAAATAAATAGCAAAAATTTGCAGAAAGAAAAGCATAAATCTGGACCCAGTTATTACAAAAATCTCAAACTCAGTGTGAGCAGTCTCTTACACTAAAATATACCTATGAAATGTGATCACTCTGCAGAAGAAAGCCTCAGTCTACCCTGCACCTTTGTCTCGTTGTCAAAGTTTATTCTGGTCTCCTTTTTGGTTTACTTCTTGTTTTATTTTAAAGGTTAGGTCTTCATATTTCTTTCTGTGTCTGCTTCCTTCTTTTGGTATTTGCCCTGTCCTCTTTAGTGTTTGATTAAATTCACCTGTAGCTTGTTACCTTTGTTTTCCTGCTGTCTATTTAGCCTACTGACTCATTTCCCAGATTGTTGTTATTGTTTATCCAACCTAAAATAAACAAGAGCATTTCAAGTTCAAACATGAATGCATAGTGTACTAAGAGAAATTTCTACTGTTGTTCAGACCAAATTAATCTGTCATTGTCAGTGTAAAAGCTGGAAATGTCTCAACCATGTTCCTCATATTAAATATCCCACTTTATCCAGCTGAGGATGGAAACTACATGTCCTGTGGTTGCAGCTGTCCTGGTGGAAACAGCTGGTGGGAAATGGTGATGGGGCTCAAGTTACTACAGCAGCTAGACAGGTTTCCACCAGTTAACCAACAAATATCAAAATACTGACAGTTTTGTAGACTGTGTTACATTTTACACAGAACCTAACTCTTTTCTGAGTCTGATTTAACTCCAGTGAATGATTGATGCAGTAAACAGTGTGGAAGGGGAAGCTTAACAAATACAAGTAGGATCACTACTGTAGCCCAGTGGCTCTGCAGCGTTTGGCAGCTTAAGGCCACGTTTACCTCCAATGACTTACGCTGAAAGTCTGTCACTAATAATATGAGCTTGTTCTTTCTTTCTGAGTGCAACTTGATACAAATTTACCAGCACATGCTGATAAAGGGACTGGACATTTGTAAAAGAAAAAAATTACTTCCAGCACGGTGTGACTTAATGTGGTATTTCTGACGTATCCCAGATTTATCCCTATTCTTGGCAGGTCTTTAGGAAAAGCTTATTCAGCCTAAGTATTGCATATTAGCATTTGCTGGCAGCTGCTAATACTGGAAACGATCTTCACCAAGGTTGGTTTTCTTCTTTCCTTGCACAGCTTTTAACTCCACATTCACAGTTTCACTGTCTCACAAACAGAGCATTAAACTAACTAAACTTGACTACTAAGGTGATTTAACTGATACCATCCTATGCATGCAACCGGTAAATCTCATATGGAGAAAAGTTGTTTACAGTTGCTGCACTTCTGCAAGCCACTTTGCAGCCCATCTTCTGCCCAGAACCTCATTTTTTTGCTTACTAACACAATCAGTGCCATGTCTGCAGTCATCTCCATTATTCTTTCATCCTTGACCAGCATTAAAGATGGACTCCACCAAGTCGTTGTTATATTTACTTTTATTACACTGTCCGACCCAACACAGATCATTTGCATTGACTCAAAATGATAATCCAAATTGTCTGTATAAATTTGTAATCTGCTACGATCCAAAAACGCCCTGTATTTGTGTTGAAAAAGAGAAACTGTTTTAGTTCAGCCATAGAAATTAAACAGTCAGAACTTATCAGTTAAACTTCCACTTTATCTGCAGCTCAGTCCAATTCTCCCTCCCCACAATCATGCTTCAGTTTGGCACCTAGGCCACGAGAAGCGAGAGTATCTCTTTTACATCCACCTGACCCACACACCCAGCCTTGTCTCACATAACCCTGATGACGAAAACTCAACCCGCTGATCCCCTCTCGACTTCCAGCGCCCTGTAGGAGTTTGCTTTCCAGGCAAGATGGTGTGCTGAACATGTGACAGTAAAATTGCAAAGCAATTATAGCAACATGGATGGGCTGACAAGGTAAGAATTTATCCATTCCACGAAAGCCAGACATCTCCCTAAAAAGACATGCAGCTCTTCTGTAAAGTTTCACCACATTTGTTTGTTTGAGCTTGTTGCTTGGTAATTTCTTTGGCAAATCCAGCTTTACAGCTGACACAGAGGCCTCGTGGATGTGATGCGATACAGTGCCATATGGATGATTGCTTGTTCTGAAATTAGTAAATCCCATTTAGTTTTCCATCCAGCTTGACTTTTACAGTAATATTTGCATCAGCTGGGAAATGAATGCACATTCAGCAGATGTTTTGACCTACTTTGATCTTGACTTTTCTGGTGGGGGTCACCAGACAGACAAACTTTCTGCTCAGGGGACTTTCTTGATTCTGTTGTTGCATTAAGGCTGAAGAAGGGAAGCTAGGTGTGATTTTTCCTGACTAAATTCCTTCTAAATACATGCTAAAATCTTGAAATCTGTTCATTAACACTTGTTAACACTACCCATTATATTAACCTCATCATCTTCATTGCAATCATGACACAAGAAGTGAAGGAACAAACCAAAACGCTTTCAAAGAAATGTTAAAATCTACCCATTTCTCTGAGCAGAGTAACACACTTTTCACGTTAAAAAGTAAGCTGGTGGCAAGTAGCCATCTTTCATCCTCATTTGTATACTGACAGGCGACCTTAATAAAATTGTTCGATTTTTATCAAGATGACCAATCAGACTTGTCTATGCAGACATTGCACTAGAGTTTACCAACAACCCATACTCCTTGAGGCAGCCTTGGAGCCCAAGCAGACTTGGAAAATGTGTGATTGGATCGGCAACTGCCCCCATTCACGTCCACAACCGAGTGGACCAACCAACCAACAGCAATGATGTCAGTAAACACACCACAAAATCTCAATGGGAATGGAAAAAAACACATTTCAAGACATTGACCCAGCCTTCAACTCCCCCAAAAATTATCCGATCAAAAGTATGAATATTGGGTTTATGTTTACACTTCTTGGTAGCCTCTATCTGCAAGATTTTCCAGTGAATATCACCAGTTTCTGACTTTAGATTTAACCAAAAAGTGTTTGCACAACTTAAAGTAGTAGTCAACCTTCAACATGTGCATTCTCAAAACTCCTGCCCCATGCTCTCTGGATACTTGTTGAGAAAAGACTATATCATGTTTCATTGCCCCAGACTCTTACACACCACCACTGAGCACTGTTATCCACTGGTGGGTCACTATTAGTCACATGTATGAAGGATTCAGGCAATAGTCCAATAGAAACTAAAAGGCTCTGAAACAACAGAACACAGAAAAGCGGCACATCTGAGCCTCTAACAAGCCCAGTGACTGCAGTTTAAAAATAGAAAGACAAACAATGCAAAGAATGGCGGCAAAAACATCTCAGCTCTTCACTTGTGTCTGCCCCCTGTTTATGTGGGTGTTTACCACAGAAAACCTGACTCTGACGCAACTAATACCTGATTATGTTCTGCGTAGAGACACACAGGTAAAAAGACTGATATTAACAGAGCGAGAAATCAGAATTCCAGCTGATGGAGTTTACATTTAATGCCTTCGTGAAAGAGCAGTCTGCATGTGTCTGCGTATGAAGCCAAAACAAGCAAGTTATATAAGAAACCAGTGGAACAGACAGACATGGCCCAATGACACAACTTTTCAAAGTTCATCTGTTCTGTGGTGCTTCTTTATTCAGACTGACATCAAAAGTTGAATGTATTATAAATTTAATAATTTTAGTATGATCTAACTTTACGTTGAGATTCTTTAGTAAGTTCAGGTCACCCTCCCAACCCCCCAAAAATAAAAGTTTTCAGTTTTTCTTTAAAGTACTTGAGTTTGTTCAGTTAAAAGTGCTACATCATCTCCTTCATTTCTGCCAAAAAAATCAGTAAATCTCAGATCCATGCGTTTTCAAGCCTACAATAAAGGGACAAATACAACTAAAATTGTCCAAATATCTGCATGTTTCCAACTGTAAAAACAGCTAAATTCTTTCTACTGGATCTGGATTAGCAGACCAGACAAGTCATTGCTCCTTAAATCTATTCTGGCTTCCTCTCCAGGACACAAATTTGTACCTCAATCCTGCCCCATGGTCTTCAGGAGACATCTCAAGGTCTTCAGGCACCTTCAGAGGGCTAAATGGTGCAAATAAAACAGCCAGGTAAAAACTGGATCACGGATAATGGTAGAAAAAAAAGAAACACCTAATTTAAATGTTTTCCAGTTGTTACAAAATGCAAACCTAGGCTTGAGGTAAGCTCAGCTTTTAAGTGTGACACACTGCACGAGAGCAGCTTCTGTTTATCCTCAATGAAGCCCCGCTTGGAGTATTTCAAGTGACCCCGTCTAAAAATAACCGAGTCACACTACATTCCATCCGGCAGCCATCAGGAGTACAGAGGGATGGGGTTGGGCTAGGTTGGGCTGGTTTGGGTGCAGTTGGGTGGGGTGGGGGGCAACAACAACAGCCTGTATCAACAACACCGATCCAACAACAACGGTCTCCTAAACACACCTGCTCTTGTTTCAGTGACATGCATTGGACAAACAGAGGAGAAGAAACACAATGTTGTCTGCGTGTTGATCGATGCTGTCAAAACTTTTAGCTCAAGGGAAGGTTTGACGCTTGTCATGCCCTTTTCCTTCCAGCGGGCCTCGACCCCAATTCGCTGTCACTTATGGACAAACAGTTTCCACCCTTTTGTATTTGTCTGGGTGTTTAACCCAAGAGGCAAAATCCAGGAGTCAAAAGAAGTTCATGTAAAGACCACTTCAGGACGGCTCCAAAGACGAGACGTTACTGTAGCAACGTGTTTATGGTGTAGTACAAAAAAATAATTTTGACCGATTTATTATAGCTTTGACTGATGAGGTGTAGCTGTCAGCCAGCTTCACCTGAACTGGACTTCTTAGCCGTGTTTGTGCTATTTGTACCTTTTGGTGTCACGGACCCGGTTCCGGGGACTCGGGGTTCGTGAACAGTGTGGACCTTTATTGTTATTAGTGTATTGGATGTATGTTTGCTGCACTGTGTTCTTGTGTTCAATGCTGGTGTGTGTATGTGTGTGAGGCTGGAGGATGAAGGACAGCCACCTGCAGGCCTGATGGGTGTGGCCCTGCCAGCTGCTGGTCACGCCTAGCTTACCACACACCTGCTTCTGATCAGGATCGTCGGGGGAGCTACTTAACAGAGCGATGGAGCTTCCTCCGGCGCAGGATCGTTGAGTTAGACTCCATGTCAGTGTTTGTAGTGCTGGTCAGTGTATGCCTGCTGGAGTTGGTGCCATAACGGCTGTGTCTGTGTTTTTTCCTCAGGAGAGTGGAACACAGGACTGCAAGACACACGGGGTGTGTGAAGGCACAGGGGCAGAGAGCACGGGATACCAGCACTTGGGAGAAGACACGTCACGGGAGTCGAGGGAGCACTTTTGGAGATTCAATGTGTGGTGTACATTTACCTCACTGTAAATAAACCCACTGTTCATTTCATTAAGTCCAGCGTTTGGGTCCTTTCTCCAACATCCCCCACGGTCTGCCCCCCAGACCGTGACATTTGGAGTATTTTTATGGAATTATCATAAAAATAATATGCTTACTTTGTAGTATAGACAAAAACAGAGAGATGCCAACAGGTAAAGGTTATCCAGATACTTTTAAGACGAAAAGCAACAAAGTCTGGATGTAATCACTGTTATTCTTTATATATGACTTAATCACATCACTTGACTGTGATGAAACACTCATAGTTGGTTTATTGTGCTGTTTTTACTCCAGTGGACCCCAGGTCCAATCAGAGCGGGCACTCTGAAACACACCCACTCCACCCCAAGTGATCTGATTGGTTCAAGTGCTTCCAGTCAGTCTGAATCTGTTCCAGCGGTGTGGAAACAGCTGAGTCACTCACACACACACACATGCACAGTAAGTAATTAGGCACACATTGCACTCAGGTTTCACAACTCTTAAGAAACTTTGCAGTTGTTGTGGGAACACAGAGTAGCTCAGCACTGAGTCTTTCCTCGAAGCCAACGCCACAAACACAAATTGTATGAGTCGCATGACGTTCGTCTACATCTGTAAGCACCATCATTTAAACACACAAATGGCACTGACATGATGCTTGACCAACAGTTCTTTCACTTTCCCAATAACAGTTTTATTGCATTTGGCATTTGTTTACATCCTGTAACTCTTGACTCCACAAATCCACAAAGCTGGAGTAATTTATAACACCTGTGTATGTGCTGGGCTTTTTTGATCACTGGATAGTTCTCATATTTATATAATGATAAACCTGAGAAACAATCACAGTTATCTCTCTGTTTTGGTTCTATGTTCTGCTGTGTGACTCAGCCTGACTTGTGTTATTGAGCTTCCAGGTGCAGCAGGAAGCAGGTTTTACCAAATAAGCTATTACACCCACTAAGCACCAAACAGCAGACGGGCACACGTAAATGTCAGCTGTTAAAGTAAACAGCAACAACAGCTTCAACTCTTCTGGGAAGGCTTTCCACAAGGTTTAGGAGTGTTTATGGGAGTTTTTCTTCCAGAAGCACATTTGTGAGGTCAGATACTGATGTTCAACCTGCCCTTCTCACAGTCTCTGCTCTAATTCATCTAAAGGCATTCTATCAGGTTGAGGTCAGGACCCTGTGGAGGCCAGTTACGGTTTCCCACACCAAACTCTGCTCTAGAGCCCAGTGGTGGCATGCTTTATATCACTGCATCTGACGCTTTGCATTGCGCTCAGTAATGTAAGGTTTGGATGCAGAAGCTCGGCCCTGGAAAAGCATCCCATGAAGATCTCTACGCACTGTTCTCGAGCTAATCTGAAGGCTGTTTGAAGTTCGGAGGTCTGTAGCAACTGAATTTGCAGAAAGGTGACAAACTCTGTGCACTATGTACCTCAGCATTCGCTGACCCTGTTCAGTGATTTTACGTGGTGTACCACTTCATAGCTGAGTGGCTGTTGTTTGTAATTGCTTCCGCTTATATAATGCCAATAACTTTTAGCAGAGAGGAAATTTCACAACTGGACTTGTTTTGCAGGTATCATGGTTTCACTCTGGAATCCACTGAGCTCCTGAGAGTAAACCATTCTTTCACAAATGTTTTTAGAAGCAGTCTGCCTGCCTGCTTGATTTTTATATACCTGTGGCCATGGAAGTGATTGGAACATTTGAATTCAGTGATTTGGATTTGTGAGTGAATACTTTTGGCATGTATGTGTATGTTCCTCAGGAGTTAGTGGAGACCACACGAGAGTGAAAAGGAAACTAACATTCACCATTTACACAACATGACTCAAAATAAATGCCAACTGTTACTTACATTACTTGCGACATTGTTTTTTCAGTTATCAACACCCCTCCCATGCCCCCCTGCACAAACACACACACACGTAGATATATGTGGCTGGCTCACACTCCTCAGCTGTCAGCTCACATTTTGGGTCAGCACCTAATCTCCTGCAAGCCTTTGCCTGAGACGTGCTCTGTGCCTGATGTACAATTACCCACAAGACAGCTCTGACAGGCAACAGCAGGTGGCAACAACACAATCCCATCCTGCCAGCCAAATGCCACAGAGACAGATAGAGGAAGAGTACAAGACAGACTGTGGAAGTGTGGATATGCAAATAAGGGCAAAAGAAATCTGAAACAATCAAAGCTCCCAACATAAACTGCAAAAATTTAGTGCGAGACCTAAGCTCCACACTACAGCCAAAAATAAAACCAACATATCAGTGCTAAAATCTGCAGTTCCTCTAACGGCCACTTGAGGCTGTCCCAAAGTACATCAATCCCCACAAGACTGTTGAAATTACTCATTTCACTGCAGAAACAAACATGTTTAAAGTTTGATTTAAAAAAAAAAACATTTAAAAAACTCTTTAAGTATTTTATGCCCTCAATTCAACTGCACAGTGGAAAATATTTTTATAATTCTACTTTTTTGGATTTGTTTAAAAAGCTGGCATCTTGAAATGAAAGCTGTGGTGACTTTGATGCACATGTCTGGAGTCTGGGAACTAGCTAGTTGAAGAAGTTGGTGATCCAATTATTTATTAGTCTGACACTTAGCACAAATTAGCAGCTATCTTCATGATCTACAATCTCATTCAAATATGGCCACTTAGCTCTAATAAATTCAAGTCCACAAACCAAAAGGTGACTTTGATGTAACTGTTGTACAGTTGGTACAGTTTTGTTCAGGCATTTACTCACATTCATTATGAGGCAGTTGAAACTTGGACACAGCTGCATGTTCGAACAGGAAAATGATCCCAAAAAAACATCACAACTGGTTTTGAAATGGATAAAGTAGGCTAACATTAAGCTTCTGGAGTAGTTTTCCCAAAGTCCCGACCTCAAGCCTACTGCACATTTGTGCTATGTAACCAACCAGATTAAATGAATTCTACCAATTCTGCCAAGAGTCACTTGAATGAGTGATGAAACATTTCTCCCACGTCCAGATGAACAGAATTAACTTTTTGGCAAATATTAGTGGGCATGTATTTATACAAAATGCAAAATCGTACATCCAATTCTTGTTTTTTAAAGCCGTTAAAGAGGTACGCTGTGCAATCATTCCACCCAGGAATTAGAACAGTTTCAGAAATCATTAAAAGCCCAAAATTAACATGAAGTCCATGCACATGAGTGTAACGTCTTGATGCATTCTCAATCATCTTTCGCCATCTTACAGTGATTGCAGCCATTCCCCAACTCTCTGTGAATGGTACTCATGGCCATTGATCAGTGGTCTTTGAGCAGCGGGTTTTGGTCAGTGGTTGTTGATCAATGGTCATGAGAATTTGCATAATTAAGATTAAGGAACTGACCTCCCAGCCCATTGTTCCTTCAGTGGGCTGGTTTCAGTCATTATGCAAATGTCCTGTTTATAAGATTGAAACCTGCAGTCAGCTGAGACTGAAGAAGTCACCTGGATGAGTGACGAAACGTTTCTCCCACAAAACTCTACGTCCAGATGAACAGAATCAACCTTTGGACACATGAGTGTAACTTCAAGCTACAGCTGTACTTCTCACACTATTAACATTTTTCAACCAAAAGTTGTTGTCATCAGCTCCACTGACTCAAACACTGAATACATAGAAGATAGAAACTGGGTGAAAAAAGTCCAAATGAAGATTACAAGTGGACCTTTATTTATTAATCAGTTTGGTTTTACTTGGATGAAAAATCTTCAACTGGGTGAACTATAACTGAAATGAAACAATTACTATGTCCATGATATTAAAATGCATCTTGTGAGGTGTCTGTCATTTTAAGTACAGTGTAAATTGCCCCTGACCTGGACTCACCCAACTATCTGTTATATAACTCAGATGTGTTGCATCCAGCCTGGCGCCCACAAATCCCTGTCACCTCCGCTGAATCCCATGGAACCTTTAGAGCCGGCATCGAGTAACGGACGACCTCCACCCCTTGCACCACTAACACCATTTGAATGTGACTCCCCCTTCAATGCCTTTACCACTTGGTCACAAAACAGACTGCCAAATGGGTCATGGCTCAGCACCATTAAACGGGGATCTGAAACTCTGAGAACGTGCATTAAGATATTTCTATTTTATTTATTCCACAGCAAAAATTTTATTTTTATCATGGTATTTATAAAGAACAATCACTGAATGGTACTTTAATGAACAATTCAAATAAATGGGAACTGTCAGAAAGTACAAAGTAAAAGAACAAAGAATAAACCATGATCAATACCACAAATTCAAAGATTTGATGTCATCGCTTATAGTTTTTTGAATTTCTTGTAAATTCTCACATATTCTGATTATTTACATAAAGGATTACAGGATTTTCTCTTTGAACTCGACTGTATATTTACCTGTTTTCAGCTCATGCTGAGCAGGTTTATATGTAACTTTATACAAGAAGAAGACCAAGAAGAAAATCTTATGAATTTCCTTTTAAAACACGATCACAAAGCTTTTTCTTTTAAAGATTCTTGCAGCACAAATCATTTACCCTCACCATATGTTTAGCTCCACAGTGACATAAACATACTTCAGGTAATGTAAAACTGTAAAGTATTAAATGGTGCTCACTGACAGTTAATGAATACTATAACAAAACAAGAGTCCATAAAACAGATTTGGAAACAGACCAAATCTGACCAGTGAAGGACTGTACAGTAATTATTCTACAGTTACGTATCCTGAAATATTGAATCAAATAATGTTGTTATTTAAAGAGGAACTATTATTCATTTTCTTATTTATCCATCCATTATCTTCTGCTTATTCAATTGAGGGTTCAGTGAGTGGGGATATTGAAAGTATGGTGATCTCAGAGAAACATTATTAAGGACTTGGAAACGAGCAACACATACCTTCTTTGAACCTTATTTTCAGATTTTAATGCAGTTTAAATCTGTGTTGTTATTTAACAATTTTCCTTCAGTCCGAAAACTTTAGGTCACAGTTTAACAGCTTGGGTGTCAGATTTTAATGGAAAAATACAAAGAGATGACTGAGATCACTATTAGATTAATATTTCATGTTTAAAGTTATGCGTAGAAATTGTAAAGTCACACTTTTGCCTAAACAAACTGAATAATTCATGATTGTGTGCTCAGGCTCCATCCAGTGGCAGAAATAAAAAACTAAGGATATGGATGGAAAGACAATCATGTAAAGAAATTATTCTTGTTTTCTTACAGAGAGGAGAGAAGGAAAAAAACATGCTCATAACTGAGTTCTCTATTGTCAATAGTACTTTAACGTGATACACTTTTTGAAATATTTCTTCACAACAACTGAAAGTTTTGTAAATAAGTTTGTTTGTTTAGTTCTTCATGGAAATTATGTGAGAAAAATGTCATTCATCCTTAAGCCATCCTTTAAGCTCTAAACACCACGTCCAGAACACCTCACTATGAATGTGAATGGTACTTATGACCATTGGTCAATGGTGTTTGATCAGTGGTTGTTCCTAAATGGTCATGAAAATTTGCATATTATGATCAAGAAACTGACTTCACACACAATTGTTCTAGTTTCAGTCATTGTGCTAATGTACTGTTTATAAAGTTGGGGAAACCTGCAGTCAGCTGAGACTGTAGAAGTCACTTTCTCCCACTGAAAACACTACGTCCAGATGAACAGAATGAACCTTTTGGGGTCATCCATCCAGTTTCTTCTACAATTCAGATAATGGGGGTGTGAAGCTTATACTATGCTGTCTTAAGGCGAGAGTCAGGGTATGCCTTGAAGAGCTCACCCTCCATCACAGGAGAGAGAGACACACAGAGAGACAGACAAGCATTCACACTAACATTCACACCTACAGCAAATTCAGAATCCGTAATTAACCTAACACCATCCATGTCTTTGGACTGTGAGAGGAGGAGCCACAGTAAAACCCACGCAAACACAAACACCACACAGAAAGGCCCCAGGCTGGATTCAAACCAGAGTTTGAAAAAATTTAAAATTTAAAAACTTCCAACTGAGATGAGTGTCAGGGAGATTTGTGACAGAAAGACAGCTTTAAGCGTGAAGGGAAGGATGGTAGTAAGACCTGCTGTCATGCATGGTTTGGAGACACTGACAAAATGACAGGAGGCAGAGCTAGAGCTGGCAGGTTTAAAGATGCTGGGATTTTCACTGAGAGTCATTAGAAAGAATAGGTATTTGGACATATCAGGTTGAGGTGTTCTACTGACAAAGTTAGAGAGACAAGGCTGAGATGGTTTGGACCTGTGCAGGGTAGGGACAGTGAAAATGTTAGACAAAGGATTTAAAGATGAAGATGCCAGACAAAAAGAATAGAGAAAGATTCATGGGTGTAGCGTAGGAGGACAAGCAGATTGTTGGTGTGACAAAAGAGGATGCAAAGGACTGGGTGAGATGGATGATCCACTAAGAAGAAGATGAGATGGAGAAAAACTAAAAATCTGTGTAATTTACAGCACCTGTTTGATGCATGTGTAAAAAATGTGACCTGCTTCTAATAAGAATCTTTTAAACGAAAAGGCACAAACACGGACTATCAGGTCTAACATCCTCATGTTGGTGTTGTTCCTGGATCAACATAATAATGTTAGTCTGGGAGCATCATTGGATCTGACGAATCACATTGTGTTGTCATATCATTGTGACTTTGGGAAAAAACTGCCGATGTCCACTCAGGAAAGAAATCAAAAAATGGGGTGTGAGGGTCAGGGTTAGGGTTGGAGAACAGGGTGTGATCGCGGTCAGGGTTACAGCCTCAGGTTTACGATTTGGTGTGTGGTGTGAATTTGTTTCCACGTGGCAAAACTATTACATCACTACAATCTCATTGGTCACTTGTGATGTCCAACCTGGACCAACATTAGCTTTGTTGATCCAGGAACAACATCGACATGATATCAGCTCGTGCTTGCTATTAATCTGTTTAGGCATCTCTGATTATCTAAGTATCAACACTAAGCAGCCAGTCACAAGCTTGCAGTTAGAGGGAGGTTTCAGATCGTGAATGCAGCTCTGTTCATAGTAAAGGCATACCCCAGGACATACAGATTATAGTAATGGTTAATTACAGTTTAATCTGATACCTTCTGATACACGTCAGATTCTCCAAAAGCCTAGAAACTTTTAAAACTGCTCTTAAAACTCACCTCTTTTCATTGGCTTTTAGAAAGGTTTAATTTATTTGTTTATTTATTTTTTATTTTGATCAGCGAGGTGTTTTACGAAATTGTGTTCTATTGTATTTTTATCTGTATTTACTGTACAGCACTTTGGTCAGCCTTGGTTGTTTTTAAATGTGCTCTATAAATAAACTTGACTTGACTTGACCTTCCAGCTGCATGTCCTGTCTTTCAAAAAGAACCAAATTCATTCCATATATTTACTTTCTGTTGATCAACTAATCTGCTAATTAAGTAGGCATTTGAGTCATGCATCACAAGATACGCGCATGAAGTGAAACTGTAGGTTTCACTGTTTGACAAATCACACAGTTTAGTCTGACACACACAGGCGATATTAGCAGGGGGATTAAATTAGACAGTCATATGTGAGCAATCAGCTCTGCAGGGCTGCAGCTGAGAGTCAGGACGAGACCCGGCTCTCGCAGAGGACTCAGTCATGCATGATACAGTATGAGAAGCTACACGTCTTTATATACTCTGTGTTAGGAAACCTTCCAGTATATTTACAAGAGATGACTCAAATTTAAGGCAGAGAAGTTGTTTTAGAATCACTGCACATCGGCAGAGCTGAACTGCTCATCCAAACCATGAGCGCCAAGAAGCTTTTAGAGAGTAACAAATAAAACACGTTCCCGTTTTAAATGTGCATCTGCTTTGCTTCTGACAAATCGTGTTTTACCATTTTTAAATGCAAATGCCTCTGAAATATCCTCAGCACATGCAGACATGTATAAGAAGCATTTCAGAGGTATAAATTGACTCAGAATCTGACGTTATTTAAGCAGAACATTATATAACCTGTTTTTTGTTTGTTTTTTCACAAGCTTAAGTTTTAGCCTTGGCTCAGCTTTAATAACGCACTTAATCGTCTTTAAACTCATTATTTAAATGCACCTTGGATGTTGTAACTGTTCCTTTCCTTGGATTTTGTCCTTTATCTTTGACCTTTTAACTAAGAAAAAATCACCTTCAAACTACAAACAACTGAATGATGCAGGAAGCACGACACAGTTGATCAACTTTTAGCGTTAATCCACCAAAACATTAGCTGCAGTAGCAATCTGGGAAGTTGAAGGACAGCCAGTGTCCAGTCTGACTGTTTTGGAGTTTTGCATTGTCACATGGACCTCTGTTGGGTGACATTCAGAAAAGTCAAGGCTGCGGTGCATCTGTGAAAGCAGGGGTAGCTGCAGAAGTAACCCACCAGAGGCAACAATTTAAAAACCTTTGGAATGAAGGTTTCAATCACTGCCAGGTGCCGATTAATATGAAAGACAACTCAAAAGTTATGAAAATTCAAATTCTGCAAAAGCTGGATGATTTTAAGTGTTTTGGTAAAGATCTACTACAGCAACCCATCTAATATGTGAAATAAAATGACTGAAAAGAAAAGAAACTTCATCTATATCAAAACGCCACCTTGTCCTTTGTGGTCACACAGACTTTTTCTAGGTTTCAGTATATGAAGCATGGATGTCTTAAATCTCCATTCATGATGAGGTGACTAATGAAGTTATGAGTATTTCACAATCAGAGCCACTGAGGGCTGGTCTGAAAAGGCCGGGATGTTGACAGTGAACACTCAGCTTGAAGCTTCTCAACACAACTCATTTTTTTCAAATACAACCTACGAATAATTACTGAAACATGCTGAAACATTTAATGAGTAGCAGTATAGAACAATGCATCGTCAGCCCAAAGCTCCTGTGTGATTTTGTATCTGTAAAAAATAACTGAGTTCATGGAGTGTGTTTACATGGTCATGCTGCTTGTGAGGTTTATCCTGGTTATATCCAGGAAATTACGTCTGCAGAGAAACCTGCTGCTACAGGTTCCTGTATACATGATAAACACTTGTATCCTGGTTACTGATTAGTGCATGATATTTGCACAGGAACGTGTGACAGCAGCAAACACAAATTAGCAGAAAGGGCTGGTGTGACATTTCTGTAACTGTGACTGCAGGCTTTAACTCCTTCACACCCCAGAGACTGAAATCATTTCCCTAAAAGATTGTTTGTGTTTGTGTTGTATTACTTGGCTTAATCTGCTGCAAATAGTCAGCAACACACCACCATATTCAGGTTTTAAGAAAACAGAGCAATGGGCTCATGTAGTTTTAATGAAGGATATATTTGTCGTGGTCCCTGAGTTTTGAATTTCTTGTGAACTGATGATTCCATAACCAGGTTTCTTCCTCTTAAAATTAAGTTTTCCTTCCCACCATTGCCAAGTGCTTGTCTCATTGGGAGTCATGTGACATTTGGGGATTCTTTCTAATATTACAGAATAATGCACCTCGAGGCGTTTGTTGTAAATTAACACCATATGAATAAAAGTGAATTGAATTTTTGTTTTTGAGAATCCACTATGAGCTTTGTTTCCTATTTTTTTTGTAATATTAGTGAGTGTTTAGTTTAATATTGATAGAGTTTTTATTCACTTATGTTTATAAGTCTTGTTTATGTTCTACTTCGACAGGGTTCTCTGTGGTTTAATTTTCAATATTTTCAGTTGTATTTACAACTTTTCAGTTGTATTTAGTTCCCTTTTGCTCCCTATTCTGTTCCAGTCTAACCTCTTTAACTTGTCACGAGACAAAGAAAGACAATAACAATCTTGTTTCCCCATTCTGTTACTTCCTGTTTTATTTTGGTATTCGTTGTTCTCTGTGTTCCCTCTGTCTTGTTATGTTTTCTTCAACTGTGTTCTCCACCTTTTTTCATTTCCCTCGTTACCTGTCTGTACTGTCTCAGTCGTCCCTCTGTCCTTTGTCACATTGCCTACATTGTTATGTCTCGTTGCTCTGTGTTCCCAGAGAATTACATTCCTAGTTATCCCTGGTATTTATATTTCCTGGCTCTGTTCGGTAAATGTTTTGGATTTTGGGACTTTATTTATCTCTTGGTGCTAAAAGCATTACAGGTTCAGTTTTAATTGAACCTCAGTCTCTGGCATAATATTGTGCATATGTCCAAACTCAAAAAGAGATCATAGCTAGAGGTGATTCATGAAGCAACACTGTGTAACGCCACCACACTGCTGCCAGTCGATTCTTTCTTCAGTTGAACAACAGAGTAAGACGTCTGATTACTGAAGCTGATTACATCAACTTGATTTCAGGAGTCACAAACATCCAATTAAACTTTCCTTCGTGTGATATCAACAATTTAAGCTGACCAACTTTTTGTTTTTCAGCCAAGATCCTCTTCACCTTTCAGTTTGTGAAAAACAAGTTGTGTCAGACATAATTTAAATCTAAGATCAGATGTGGTTTGAGCAGAAGCTTGATGCAGACATGTTTGTTCTTGATTTCTTTGTTTAAATTAACTTCACTGTCCTATGGATGCCTTCAGGTTCAGGAAACAATGAATGCCGCAATAGCATCTTCACCAATATGAAGATTTCTTCCTTCAGAGCAGCTCTGCCTCTCTGATATGTTTTAAAATCCAAACACTCCCATTGTAATGTTCACCAAACACACATTATTAACAAACCTGCACATCACAATCACCTGCACTTAAGTGTCTTACCTTGTTGTCATGCTGTGCCATAACTGGGCTCCTGTGAAAAAGAACCACAGATGTGTTATTCATCAGCACTCACGCGCTCACACCCACTGCAGAAACTGTGGCAAAGAGAGAGCTGAGCCTGAAGGCTTAGCTATTGATTTATTGGATGATCTACATTCCTGCCCTCACCTATCGAGCTGTTGGTGGTGACGGTAAGAATATCCCCTAAACCCGGATAGGTGGTAGAAAATGAATGGATGGAAACAATGATAAAATGGCTGGAGCAAACTGTAATGTAGTTACCACAAGCTATGATTGGGCTCTAAATGTAATATAACAACCATGTAATAAAATAATGTTAAAAGAAACATAATTTGTAGATGAAATAAATGCTTAACAAAGACCCTTTTCATGTTTCCAACCACAGGTTAATTAGATATAATCGTTTTTTCGATGGGGTGGCTGTAGCTCAGGTGGCAGAGCAGGTCAGCCACTAATCAGAAGGTCGGTGGTTCGATCCTGGCTGCATGCCAAAAATCCCTGGGCAAGATCTAACCCCATGTTTGCCCACTGATGGTGGTCAGAGCGCCCGGTGGTGCCAGTGTCCTGTCAGTGCGCCCCAGGGCAGCTGTGGCTACAACGTAGCTTGCTATCAACAGTGGGTGAATGACTGAATGTAGTGTAAAGCGCTTTGGGGTCCTTAGGGACTGAGTAAAGCGCTATACAAATGCAGGCCATTTACCATTTTTTATTGAGTGTTGATATAGTGCTAATGATTACTGTGATGTTATGAAATTATACTTAATGACGTGAAGTATGCAAAAACAGTTTTCTTTAACAGAAGTGTTAGGTGATGATAATGAAAGTTTTCTACAAAGAGAAAACTATACTGATAACATTAAACTTAAATAACTGCTGACATCAGGAGTCCAATGTGTTCAAAGTGTAATTGTGAGCAACAGTCAGGCTGATGAGTCACCATCCGCCATGAAAGATGATGCCTCATCCTTACTCATCGGGCTAATAAGCCAGGATGAAGCTGAAATCACGTAAACATCCGAACCAAATAGATTTGTTTGGTTTCAAAGCAGCCATTTATAACTCTGGTGAGGGAACATCTTGGGTTTAAGCTGAACGGCTTATTTATTTCATTTTAATTTTCCTCTTCATTTGTCAGGGATGGAAAAAACATTTATCTACTAATAAAAAAGATCCACTGTATCAGATTTAGCTGTTAGCTATTTTTCGTCCGCAGTCCCTGAAATATAAATATAAATAAAGAAATCACCAATAAATAAATTATAGTAATAAAAATGCTGTTGACATTTCAACATAATAGACCAAACATTTACCAATAATTTCAAAACCACAGACAGTATCCACATCCCATATATCCATTACGCTCATAAATATCAAATACATCTAAATAATATATAAAAGCCTTTTTAAAATCTGAGCTCCTCGTTCATTCAATGCATCTTTTTGTAAATGTTTTATATTCTTGTCAACAGCTCTGTTAGTTTATAGGGTTTGTGCTACAGCCACATCACAATCCTCCCCTTAAACACTCCCTGGTGCTTCCTTTTTTCTCTGTCTTGTATTTGTTTGGTGCCTCCCACCCTTGTTTGTCTGTCTGTCTGTGTTTTTGTTGTGGATGGGTGTGGGCGAGGTCTCCCTTATTCCTGGCTCCCAGCTCTGCTCATCCTGCACACCTGCCAACAATCAGCCCCACCCAACCTGTTCATCTGCCTTCCATCCACTGTGTTAACGTTTTCTCCAACCATTCCTCGCCACAATGCAGTTTCTACCTCAGTAATAGCACTTTGAACACCAAATTAGAACTTGCTTGTAGTAAATCTGCTCTAATGTTTCTTATCACAAAGCTTTCTCCATTTTTTCTTCTTCAGGAACATCACCCAGCTGCCCGCCAGTCTGCTTCTCCCTCTGACTACCTCAGCTTCTTGCACTCTTATATATTATAGATCATTCATTCTTTTCTATATTTAGGGTATTTATTGTTTTACATCTTCTAATCTGAGTGTCTGTCGTCTTTTTAATTACCAGGGGTTGATTACTCCCACAAAGGCCCCGCATACATTATAATGCTATTACTACATCTGCAGCAAAAGTGGTCCTGACAATAATCTGTCCATTTTCTCAAACACTGGATGCGACGCTGCAGCCTGCACCAGCTTTTGGTTCACAGTGACATTACACAAGACTACAGCCTGGCCCTAGTTCAGCATCACTTGATGCCTCTGTCACACAATACACAGACTCCTGGGACACAAAGTCATCACTCAAAAGTGTTTAAACTGATTTCAAGCAACTTTTTGTAAAGCACCTTTACACATCTTGTGCACTTTGACAAACACTTTAGTGTCAGTTGGTCTTTTATCGGTGTCAGTATTTGTATTTTAAATGGGTTTCGGGGCAGTTATGACTGAAGATCCAGAGTTATGAGATTAAGGCAAGGCAGTTCCTTACTAGTTATTCTTCTCTTTAATCGACTGATCATTTGGGGGTTACCTGCGGATCTGGACCGAATTACATCTCGGGTGGTGACCGTGATGACCAGCAGGGCCAGGAGGAAAGCCAGGAGGGTGTAGGCCCGAAACGAGTCAAAGGCCACAAACCTGCAGGGAAACAGAACAAAAGTTTCACTCACAGCAGCTCACTCAGGTTGTTGTGATGCACTCCACAGTTTAACTCTGTGGAAGTTTTAGCAGATCGATGTTTATTTTTGTGGAGCTGTTTATACAAGATGATAAAGCTTTATATTTTGATTTTGGATACATAATTTTACATCCGTGGATGTAAAAAAAAACTCACCATCTATTGTGGAGCTAAAATATTCTCATATTCTTTTGCTATAATGAAAAAATGACCCTGTGTCAGAATTTTGAGCTTTTCTGCTTTCCTTACACAAAAAGTCAGGATGCAGAATTATAACAGATCTGTGTAACGAAGACTTTATAACAGCAATCTATGCTTTTCCTCTTTCAGTACATTAACCACTGCAGCAGTAATATAGCAATGCTGGAATATATAAAAATACTAATACAAACAAAATTAAATGAACACTATTTGGGGTTTTAAATGTTTTTTAAGTGCTTTTACTGTTGACTAATTATAAATGTAACTCTTATTTTTAGGCCATAAAATACATTTCAAACAATATATTGTAACAGAATGAGAAAAGTGAAATTTGTTTAAACAGACAAACAAACATAAACTTGACGAATTTTGTCTCATGAAGTCCCAAATTATTGTGATTTGTTTGTTTTTTTGCTCATGGTGGTAGCGGTTTGTTTTGACAATGTCCCTGATACAGACATTACATACAGAAAAATATAAGAAACATACAGAAAAATACAGAAAACAGTGGCAGCTGAGTATTTACAACCCCTTTTTAAAGATCATCATTATTATTATTAGTGTGTGAAGTATAGATGAATTTAAAAGTAACAACGTCAAATGATTTAAAAGATATAATAGAAAGAAAGGACTAAAGTTGAAATAATTACGCCTTTAATGTGGAATTACTAGGATGTCATGATTTTTTAACAGTATATTTAATATTTAACTTAAAGTCATAATTATTATTATTATTTATTTATTTTTATTAACAGGAGCTCAGTGCTGTGAGATATCCCTGCGTCATGATGCCTACCCGAACATCGCGTTGGCTGCAGCAAACAGGGCTGAAGTCCTGCATGGTCTCCGCCTCCAGCTGACCAGGCCGGTGAGGCGACACCCTGCGCGGCCGGGAAGGGTCTCCTGATCCCGGCTTGGCGGTCCGCCGGCCGCGGCCACCTGCCCACCTCCGGCGGGTCCTGCTTCCCGGCTCCCCAGCATTGAAAAACGACCGGGGTCCCTCCGCTCTGCCCCTCCGCTCCTTCAGCAGAGATGGGTGTTAAGCAAAGCGGAGACTTTACTGAGCTATTTCCGATTCTGAGGTTTCAAAATAAGTGTCTCATAACGCGTTCACTTTTTGAAAAAAGTCTAAATGTTCTTTTTGCAATTAAAACTAATGCGTTTAAATCATACAGTCTTATTAAATTACTTTTTATCTCAGGAATATATAGTTTACATTATTATTCACAGAGCAAAGATACATAAGTGAAACAAATTCAGTAACAAAACATATGATAACCAATTAATAAGTAGCATGAAAGTTATTTTTTAAAGAAAATAAAATGAAAATATAAGTAACTCAAAAGTGTGCTTAAGTGCTGTGTTTGAGTAAAAGTAGTGCTGCTCTGGAACAGTGCATGCAAGGGGTGAAATTAAAAGAAAGAAATTAAATGTACAACAATTTTCTATCATTTGTATTAATTTTTCTTATTCTAACCAAAGTGTGGTAACTTTATATTTGAAACCTAGGTTCTAGCTTCTTATAGTTGTAATTAAGCAATCATTAAAATTATTTGCATTTCTTTTTGTCTTATTTTTTCTGCCTTTATTTTGAAAGACACAATCATCATGCTTCCTGTATAATTGTCTCAACTTAAATCAGCTGCACACTTCAATTCCTGCCTCTTGTGTTGTTGTCGTTCAGGTTGGTGACGTCAGGTGTGTGTGTTCGTGTGTGTACATTTATTGGAGTGTAACGTCTTTTGTTTGTGTTTTATTGTTATCATTATATAGCCTTTGTGTGTAAATGACGGAATTACTACTATATACTGCACATGTAACTACACCTATGTTAACTGCACTAAATAAAATGGAATCAGATGTTTCTCAGCTGCCAAAGTTAAAAGACTGAAGAATAGCTGCTTGATGCTGGCCTCCACCCATCCTGAAAGAGAAACAGAAAGTCAATATTTAACTTGCATTCATCAGAGACCCATACTATGAACAGATCTGTTTATGCCCAAACTTTAAACATGCCTGGTTTCTAAGAAATTAGCTTGAACAGCTTGGTGGCTCATGTTTGTTTTTCTGCCCACTAGTGGTAAAAAAAAATCACTTGGTTGAGCTTTAAAATGAACTTCTATGAACTGTGCAATAAAACAGTACAGAAATAAGATAAATGTCACTACAAGTGATTCATGTTATTGTTACTGGACAGCCTGTGTTTGAGTTTCCTCCCACAGATCAACAATCATGTTTGGCTAGCTGAGATTCTAAGCTGCTGTGGACCCAGAGGTGAGATGGACGCAACTTTAAGTAAAAGAAAAAACAAAACAAAAAAAAACATATTATATTTTAACATTGAGGTACAAAATGTTGCAAGCGCTTCAGAGCTGTCAAAAGCTACAGAGCAGGTTGTTTTGGTTTTTACACTGGTTCCTTTTTCATTCCTTCCAGCATCCTTGTACCTGCCAATTTTCAAAGAAATGCATCTTTTTGTTTGTTTGCAAACTGAACTTACAAAAAAAATCCATCTAACTCAGGGGATGACAATAAGCTTCAGACACCAAGCTTTGTACCATCAGCTTGTTGCAGAACCATATGATTTGTTTCTTCAGCTGATTCTGCAGAAAAAGTATCGCAAAGTAATTTCCTTAAAAAACAGGAAAGAAATCCAGCAAAGACCTGACACATGACTTGGTTCAAGACTTTTGCACAGTACTGTGCTTATTATAATGACCAATATCAAAGTTTCCATAATCTTTGTGACAAACGTTTCCCTTTGCATGTGCCAGTTTGCCATTGCAGGGTAAATCCAGCCCTGAAACCACAAAACCAGTTTAGTCTTTGAAATTACTGTGTGAGACGATTGTGACTTTTATTGGGCACTTATCATTAGTTTTCTTAGTTTCGTAATTAAGGTGGCAAACAGAACAACAGCTAAATGACACTGCGTGAGAGATGGCAGACTGGGCTACCTGCCACACTCGACGGAATGAGCCCATCTTAACAAGGAAAGCTCACATCTACAAAGAGACGTTGACCCATTTTGCTCTGCTGCCTGTGCTGTTCTGGCCATAAATCAAGATCAGAGCTCACTGCCAAACCAGGATCTCCAACATGGACCTGCTCCACTTTCCACTGCTGGGTCCACTCCTTCAGTCCACACCAGTTCACCAATTCTGACACATATTTGCATCAGCGGGCCTGGTCTCAAATCATAGGTGTCCTTCATGGTAAGACATTCTCTTTTCTTTGTTGTTTCAAACTGTTGACTGTGAATTTCAGCTAATGAAAACTGGATCGTGGGATTTAAATTTGCTGTAACCGCGATGGAACCCAAATGGCTGATTTTGTGCGTTACTAGCTAACTGTTTCAGAAAACAGCAGCATTCTTACAAATAAAAAGATAATCCATAAGATTTCATGCAGAAACGTTAGCTGAAACAACCATCTGCACCCATCTAACCTGATAAATGGACACTAATACAGGAAATACTAAATGAAAACACAGGTTCTCATTTTGTAACATTATGCATGGTATTACATATGAATTTGACTCAGATGTGGGTAGATTTAGGTAGCGCCAGAAGGATTGTGAAAGATTGTTTAAAAAAAGATAAAACCATGTCGGCTACTAGATGTGAAACAGGACTTGTAATGTTGCTGACCCCATCATCCACCCCCACCTCCACAGGATCTTTGTTTCTGAGACAGGAGTGTCGTTATACACATGGCGACACTCATAAAGATAGAAGTTATTTACCTGTTTAGAATTATCACCGTGGATTTAGAAGAACCAGGCATTTCTCTAGGGATGGATGAGAAAACACATTTCTGTTTTTACGTGGACACATAATTTTGCATATTTACACACATGCTCACAAACACACACACCATAACATCCATCCATCCATCTTCATCCGCTTTATCCGGGGTCGGGTCGCGGGGGCAGCAGCCTAAGCAGAGAAGCCCAGACCTCCCTCTCCCCAGCCAGCTCCTCCAGCTTATCCGGGGGAACACCAAGGCGTTCCCAGGCCAGCCGAGAGATATAATCTCTCCAGCGTGTCCTGGGTCTACACCTCACCCAGGAGGCGCCCAGGGGGCATCCTTGTCAGATGCCCGAACCTTACTCTGAGCCCCTCCCGGATGGGTCATAACATACCATAGTTTATTTATATAGCATTATGGCTGACCAAAGTGTTGTACAACACAGATAAAGTTATTTATATAGAAACTCATTCAACTTTTCATGCACACTTATTTTTGCAGACCATTAACAGGGAGCTGCAGTTTGTGTGTGTTACCTGGGTTTTATCCATGCTGCGTGTTTACAATGCCACATTATGAGGGTGTGTCTTCCTCCCAGAGACAAAAATGTAATCCATGCTACGTAAATTATTAAAGGTGAGGACATGATTTCAGGTTGGCATGTGTGTAGGCAACTAATGGTTAAGTCTACAGCAAGTGTGGTATGAAGGTAAGTCACGGAAGTCATGAATACAGTAGTGTGTGTGTGTGTGTGTGTGTGTGTGTGTGTGTGTGTATGTGTGTGTGTGTGTGTGTGTGTGTGTGTGTGTGTGCGTGCGTGCGTGCATCAGTCACTAATTGGGCTGAATTTCATGGAGCAACAAAAGATCAGACTCGAAAATTCCAGCTCTGGTTTGTACAGGCTCTGCTTTGTTGTCCTTTCGCCTCTGTTTGCTGTGTTAACAGTTATGTGTCTCCCTCCCTCTCTCTGTCTCTCACTCTCTCTCTCTCTTTAGGTCTTTCTCTCAGTGTCTCTCTCACCCTTCTCCCCCCTTTTTTGTGCGGCTCATGAAAGGCTTTTTACTCCAAATGAAGCACGGTCAACCCAACTGCTTGGAGCCAAGCAAACGCCAGAGGCCAAATCCTGCGAGGGGCTTCACCTTCTCACATGTCTCTCTTCTCGCTTCACATTGAAACACACACACATTTTAGGAGACAGCTGCAATGAAGCCTAGATCTTCAGTGAAGAGGACCTTCATCAGTGTCTCCATCTATGGGAAAAGTACCGGTGCTGAGCTTGGACTTGAGCTTTTGGTTGGATTTTGCGTTTGATCTTAGAGTTGGATAAAGTTTGAGCACAGGATGATGCTAGAGATGCAAAACCCCGAGGATAGTGGTGGTGGTGTTGGAGGTTCTAGCTTTGTGGACATGCTGGGCACTGAAGAGATGGAGTGTAAGATCTGCTACTGCGCCTACAACCTGGGGAGTCGAAGGCCTAAGGTGCTTGAGTGCTGCCACCGTCTCTGCTCCAAATGTCTCATTAAGATCCTGGATTTGGGTGAGTCGCCTCCCAATGCCTTGGTGTGTCCGTTTTGTCGCTATCTCACTAGACTGCCAGGAGATGCTGTGAGCAACCTGCCAGATGACTGCAACCTGGTGGCAACGCTGGCCCTCCAAAACAGGAATCAGAGAAACCGGCAGTTCCACCAGGAGGCAACTACGGAGCTGCTCCTAAGCCCCATGCGCCTGAGCTCACTGATGAGCAGCAATTCACCTGTGATATCTACTTCCTCCTCCACATCTTCCTCTACCCCTTACTCCACCATCCGCAGCTCCCCTAATTTTGTGGTCATTACTATCATGGAGCCTCCGCCTGCATCCATATCCACCCAAGACATCCATCCCTACCAGCAGATACATGGCTCTCACCTGTCAAACCAGGACTACCACTCATCCAGTCAGGACTCTATGGCATCCATCGCAGAGAGGTGGACAGTGTGGAACTGTGCAGCCCTCCTGTGCCAGACTTCAGCCCGGGCATTGGTATGGGTCCTGGGGCTCTTGTACTTTAGCTCCCTGCCTATGGGGGTTTACCTGCTCATAATGCAGAGGACAACACTTGGGGTGCTTCTGGTGAGCCTGGTTCCTGCCAGCCTCATCGTGATCATGGTCTATGGGTTCTGCCAGTGTATCTGCCATGAGTTCTGGGACTGCTTACCATCATAATGCAACCAAATGAACAGGCAATGCTTTGCTTTGAACATGCTTGACAATAGATCTCCAGAATTGACTAATGGGGATGTTACTGTGTAGCTAACCATGTGAACTGTTATTTGAATGGCATAAAGGTGGAGCTCATACATCTTAATTTGTGCAGTTTTTAGGCTGATAATTTACTTACCTAATAAAGCTCAAAATGTCAGATAGCTTCAACTAAAACACTACTTCTGAAGTCACTGTTTAATGTAATGCATTATGATGTTATAGTTCAAAATATAAAGGAATGTACAGACTGTTCTCATCTCCACATTGGTGTGGCTGATTTACATACATGGTGTCCTCTTTAACCTATTCCCTGATACATCAGGTTAGCTATTAACCAACAAGCTTTCTTCCGAGTGCCATGAGTGGCAAACATAAGGTTTGAACCACAGGTGGGTGCAGCTCCTGTGGTCACAGCCAGAGCTGTGCACCTGAGATGATCATATCAGAGCTATCCTGTCATCGTGCAGAGTGAAGATTAAAAATAAAACTGACAGAGTATTTAGATCAGGCTGAACTTTTGGCTGATTGGGATTACTTTCACATGACTAACATCATCATTTGAAAATTTGGCCATGTTTAGGCACGAGCATCTGCCAGTGTAGCAGTACATATCTGAAAGAACATGAGAAAAACACAATAGGTACCTTTAATAGAGATATAATATGCAACCTGCAGATCAGCAGCAGAGCTCTTAAACGTTGTCTCTGAGATCTTAGATTTGATCTTAAACACACTCATTGCTTGTGTCAGAGGGACAAATCATTTTGTTCCGATTAAAGCCCTGCCAGCTAAAATGATTAATTCCCTCAAATAGAATAAAAGGAGGCATAATAATAATAATGTTTGCTGATAACTAACATTGGAGGGAAAAGCAGGATCTAGCTGATATAATTAGTCAAACATTAAGCTAGTGGGTTTTTTTTTAAAGACGTGGGATCTCTGCTGTTAACGTCTATTCACAGAGTACTGTATTATTAGTCTGAGCCACCAGAGGGTGCTGTGACCATCCACCTCAACATCCACCTTCACTGCTGAGGTTTTGCTGGATGTCCTGTCCTTGCAAAAGTCTTTATTTCCAGTGTCTTTATTCAGGCTGTTAATCCTTGCAAAAAGATGTCAGCTAATGGAGTGACTGATAACTGACAGAACATCTCTGTCAATTAAAACAGTTAGAATCTGCTTCAGACCAGCTCAGATTGTTGTTTAAGATTTTGGTGCAAATGTAACAGCAGTGTTTACACTGTAAGTTTGAAAGTCAAATTAACAGTCATGTTTTCATGCTTACTTGCTATTGTCTGGAGCGGAGACGTCTGGAGAGATAACTGACTGAGAGAGCAAAGTCAAACACAAGCTGATAAATGAGTATGAGATGAATAACATTGTACTGCTATCGTTTGTGGCTTATTAAAATAGTCTTTAACCTCTGATGGCATTTTTTGTTTTACCTTAATATAATAATACAAATACAAACCTTTTAAAAGGTGCCAAATTGACTACCAAATTACTCATTATTTTATCTTGTACTGGGTTAGACTAGTTTTTGTCTTCAGATCTACCTTGGCATAAACTGAGCAAGATGTTGGAACTTCTTCTCACAGATTTTAGTCCATATTGACATGATGGCATCATGCCGTTGCCGCATGATGAGAATCTCCTGGTTCTTGTATCAACAGTTCTCCCTGAACCGTTGATAAGGCATCCATGTTATTATGTTCCATCCATCCATTTTCTTCTACTTATCCAGTTGTTTACACCAAATTCTGACCTTCTCATCTGAATGTTGCAGTATTGTCAATCAGACGTTGTCTTGACCACATGTTAAAGTTTAAATCTGTTGAGCTGAACGATTGGTTAATTAGATATTTGCATAAGCAGTTGAACAGGTGGATTTGGCACCAGGTGGTATTCCTGTCACAACTCCAAAGGGTGCCTGCAGCTGGAATTGAACCAGCAACCTTCCACATATCAAGTGAGTGTGTTAACTTCTACAAAATCATAAATTTTAATTATGCGTTTTAATTCATGTGATTAGTGGAGAAGCATAAACAGCATATTGTGACGTATATATATGCATAAAAACAGGGGCTTTATTACATCGCTCTACAGCGTCACCATTGGTTAGAAAGCGAGCTTTAAATACCACTTTATTTGATTATTCTGCTCTGAATTGCTTTTTAGAAACTTTTATTCTTTATTTTCTGTCAGTTTTATTCCTCTTTATTTTGCAACACCCAGAACTTTTTCATGTAAAATCAGTACAAACTAAAATGTGATCAATATGGAATATTGTAATGGATAAATACAGAATTAAATTATAAAAAAAGCACTGAAGCTAAGCCTTGCTGTGGCTCAGTAGAAGAAGAAGGAAGAGGGTCAATCCCACCAGAGCCCTTCTGTGTGGAGTTTTGTTTTTACTTTCGGGGGTTCTGGTGAATTCTGGAAAAGAGACTCTTAATCAGTTTCACTTCCTGGTTTAATATCGTTCAAAAGGACACACCAACCAGAGATTCTCAATGTGTGAAAATCATTATTTCTGTAAAAGGTTGCTGTTGATTTAAAATACTTTGCTTGTACAAACTGTTTTTATAGCTTATTTTGCTATGATCCTGGTTTATACTGCATTGATGTGTCATTAGCCTTTTCGTGTTTGAGCTGCTGAATATAAGATGAGAACAGAAAATATCCCTCTCTAAAAAAAATTATTAGGATAGAATAAAGAGCTTCAGTTTATAGATGAATACATTTTCCACCAATGGTTTCAAATCCGAGCTTTCATTTCTGTTGCACTATTATTTATTCATTCATTTGTTTAAGACACTGAGGAGCTGTTCCCAGCACAATTTGTACCCATTCTGCTTCTACAGCACACGTCTTGCTGATGATAAACAGCCAAGGCCTAATGTGTGTGTTTTCCAGGGGATGTGAATGTGAGCAACTGCTTCCCTACAGGGAGCGTAACATCATTTCAGATTCCTTTTTAGTGATGCAACGAACATTCCCACATGTTGGCGCGAGGGACATTCACAGACCATGTGAGCCAAACAAAACAAAACAAAACAAAAAAACCCTTTTCGTTTATAACAGTGATCAGAGCTGCTGGAAACACAAACAAGACAAAACACGATCTTTAAAACAACTGTTTTTAGTTCACGGGCAGGCATGAATTATGTATTATTGCCAAGCTTTTGTTTTACTTTCTGTCTGTGTGTGTTTTGACTGAGCTGGTTTCCTTTAATTTAACTATTAAAATATCAACTAACAGGGCTGGATTAGTGCTGAACTACACAGAGAGGCCCCAGACAAAAATATTCTCTGTTAATTAATAGGTAATTTGATTAGCTGCATGTCAGTTTAAAGTTCAAAACTCTGATGCTAAATACTATGTACTGTAATGTTTATAGGCCCTTTAAAAAATACAAGTTTAGGGAAAAATTATTACATAAAAAGTCCACATTAATCATAAGATACAACTTTATTAACACTAAATTTAAAAACCACCTTTCCTTAAACATCGGCTACATAATTACCCCTCACTGTCTCGGCCTGTATTTGTACAGCCACCATCCATTCCAACCACCTCCCTGATTAGCCCATAACATTTTCTCACAACAGGAAAACACTGCAAAATAGCAACGCAAATGGTAAGAGGTCGTCTTTAAATTTACCTGATAAATTCATAGTACACATTGCACATTAAATTCGTGTTTATTTAACAGTTAGTTACTACATGAAGCACAGTAAACTCTGAAGAAAGTGCTAATATTTTTTCAGAGAAGGAAAAGACACTTGTACCTAGTGGAGGCCGGGGTTGGTGAAAGGGATTTGGTAAAAAATGCAACTCACTCCGACCTTAATCAAGATTTTGAACTTTTTGTTTATACCCTAAACGTAGAATCATTAGTATCAACCTTTACTCCACTTTTATTACCTGTGCAATCGACTACATGTTGCATTCAGTTACTGTGTGCAAGTTACATGTGCTGTAATTATGTTTAACTTCTGCCCAGTGAGGCTACCAATATGTATCACCGGGGCATCACTGTTTACAGTCTAGCAAAAATAGAAATACAGAGATGTAAACTGAACATAAGAGCAATTTGATTTAATAAACTTCTTCATGTTAACAAGTATTTAATAAAACATCTTTTATAAAGTAATACGGGTTCAGTCTCGTTCACAGTACAAAAAATCTATATAAACAAATAAATGTATTTTAATGAAGCAAACAGTCATTGATATGATGTAGTAATTAGATGTCAATTAATATTTAAAAAATTGGCAAATTAAATAAGATTAGCACCAATAACCCCCTGGCTGTCAACATGTGTGAGACTGCAGGCAAAAATAAAAATGCAATTAATGTGCAGTACACTGTTAATAAACTAGAAGAAGGCACATCTATAGATATGTTACTTACACACTGAACTACTGTAATTAATTATTATCAAGCTTCTCTATAAGCTCTCTGAAAATCCTTCAAGTGAGAGAAATGCTTCTAATGTTATAGAGTAGGGTTTCTGGAGGACTGGGGTTTTTTATTCATGTGGTTCCGTAGTGGAGTGGTGTACATGTTTGACAAACAAGTGTAAGATACCTGGTTTGATTCCATGAGGAAATGCAAGGTGAACTGAACCAGGAGTCCTGACAAGACCCCCCTTTGGTGTTCTGGGTATTTGGTAGCCACCATGGCCCAATCAATCATGCAGTGCAATTGGCCATGGTGACCACTTTTGAATATGGTGCAGCTGAAAGTAGCTTTTTTTGTCACTTATGATCTCTCCATGCTCCTCTTTTCTGGATTTCCTTTCCATCAGTCCCCCTACTTGATCACCACAGATAGCTGCCCTTCCCCAAGCCTGGCTTGAAGTCTCTTTTTTGTTAAACAAGAGTTCTTCCTTCATTTGGTTGCCAAAAGCTGCTTGTATGCTTGTTTATATTATTAAAACCGAAATAAGTGATGCCTTCAAAGGGTGGTTAGCACCTGCACCTTGTGTTCAAATCCAGCCTTTCCTGCCTCTCCTGTATGTTCTATGTATGTTCTCCTGCATGTTCTCCCTGTGTCTTTGTGGGTTCTCTCTGGGTATTCTGGCTTATACCCAAAGTAGTGGATATGGTTAAGTTAGTAAGTGGTAGATAAAAGAAAAAAAAAACTTCCACAAATAAGACCATATAGATTTTTCACCTTACACTGTTATAGGATATTAAAAAGAAAGACATATAATTAAGTGTAAATCTAGTTTATAAACATCAATAATTAAAATGTAATAATAATGATAGAGCTTAAAAACTGAAAACAATGATGATGACAATAATCATGAAGACTTGCTGACAGTGTTAACCTTGTAATCTACTGTAAGATAGTTTTTAGCTCATTCTGTGTATTTTCTTCACATTCCCATAGGAAGTGAGTGGAGCTGTTTTCAGCCAATCAGATCAGCGGATAATGCTCCGACAACAAACAAAAGATCGAGGCTAGCCGAGCTCATCATACTTTGTCGATCCGTCTAGGCTAACGTTAGTAGTTACTTTGCCCCCAGCACCGACTAGCTCCCTGTTTTTTTTTTTTTTTTACTTCTTTGCTCAGATCCCGTGGGGCAGTCTCATCCTCTTGTTTCTATTTGTGTTTTAGTCAGACCTAATGTCAACCTGAGTCATTTTCAGCGATCGCTTCGCCTTTGCTGGCCAAGCTAAACGCGTTAGCCAGGTTAGCTGCTCGGCTAACCAGCTCTGGCTGCCTCTGCAACAACCAGCGAAGCCAATTAGCTTAGCCTCCTAGCTTGCTAGCTTTGCTAACTCCCCTTTAAAACTTGACACTGACGGACACAAGTGGCTCTGGCTTGTTGCTGACAAGCCAGTTTACTAAAACTCGTGTCGTAGCCATGTCTGGACAGTCATCCGGCGGTGGGTTTCTGATGTCGGTAGTTGTCCACGGAGACTCGGCTCTGAACGAGCAGGAAAAGGAGCTCAATCAACGGCTCCGACGGCTCTATCCGGCCGTTAACGAAAACGAGACTCCACTTCCCCGATCCTGGAGCCCGAAGGACAAGTTCAGCTACATCGGACTGTCTCAGAACAACCTCCGTGTACACTATAAAGGTATGACAGAAACCCTTAATCGGGAATTTTTGTACTTGTGTTACCAAATGCTAACGACATGTTAGCTTAGCTTGACGGTTAGCGGATCAAAGCCAACTGCCGTTGAGGCTAAAAACAAAGTCTGCTAAGCTAGCAGCTTCACCAACAACAAGACAGAGGACATCTTGCAACCCGACCAGCTGGCGAGGTGTAGCCACAGCCAAAATTGACCTACTAGCTTGTTAGCTTTCCTGCTACCTTGTGAGACAGCTCGTCAGCTCCATTTATAGTCACCGGGAAGCTTTCACGACAGACAACCTGGCCAACTCTCTTGTGAAATATATATTTTTAAAAAACATCCTTAGCCAAATTACATCTGATGGTTTGGGTGCCAAAATTACAACGTTCAGTGTTATCCAAAATGAACCAGAGCTTGACAACCCTCTGTTAGGCTAATGTAACATTATTTTATTTATTATTAATTGTCAGGAAATGCTGTGTCAAATATCGTGATTATCCCGGTCAGAGGCTCTGCTAGGCTTCCAGTGAAGTGGCTAGTGTTGATACGATATGCAGAGATAGTTGGACTAGTTTCTATCTAGAGGGCTTTTTCTCTTTCTTTTCTTTTTTTTTTTCTGGTGCAGGCCTACAAGAAAAGGCTAGTGTGTTGTTGTTGTTGTTTTTTTGTTTTTTTTTAAAAAGGTGCAACTGCTTCCTGGGTGTGTACTGCTATTCTGTGTCTGTCTGGCCCTCTGCACACACGCTTCCTTGTTGCAACTAGAATGTTCTGCCTTTGTGCAACAAATCCACCTGAATTTCTTACAGCAGCTGCAACTTTAACATTCAAACACTGTAAAACTTTTACATGTACTGACCTCCAGGGAGCAATTCTCCACTTACTGAACAGTTTATTCTAACAGCAGTGTTAAGCTCTAAAATTCAGGCCTTCTGTGATTAACCATGTTTTAACAGAATGCCATAGTTGTAAATGGAAACCCTTTGAGTTTAGTTAGATGGGTTTTGGTTCCAATTCCAAATATAAATTCTCATATAAAACCCTCTGAAAAGATTGTTCTGTGAGTTCTACTGAAACTAAATGTCAGCTGTGTCCCAAGGCCTACCAGAAATGTAAAATACATTGTAATGTAAAATAGCAAATACTTTACAAACTGACATGTCAGTTATGTAAAAAATTTTTTTTAATTAAACATATTCACATTTCACATGGTTAAATGCTAATATTTAGTGGTATAGTTGGCTAGAAAATGAATAATTCTTTGGTGGGTTAAGATTTCGTTTTGGAAGATTACATTTATCTGACATTTTATGGACAAAAGCATTAATTCTATATTTGAGAAAATAATGTTTCATATGTTAATACAGTAATAACAGAAAAATGTCATCAGAGCAAGAGAGAATAGCATTGGTGTTACTCAGTGATATAATTCACATTTGTACACCTCACACCCAAAGACTGTTTTAAACAGCTTTACTGTGCAGAAGTTTGTATAACAGACAATACTTAAAAGAACAGTAGAAAATCTACACAAGAAAAGTTATTATTCTGTAGACACTGTGTTACCAATTAACCGCTCTGTAATAATGTCTGTAATTAATGATAATGATAATATTAATACAGGTTATTTGTAATCTCACTTAATAATTAACATGGTCTTTGTTTTTAGTCAGTACTGATTAATTTATTGATCGGTTCATTTACCCGACTCTAATGGTTTAGCTATTTTGGTTACAGATGAATACGTTCAAGACTTGTGTTTGCCAAAAATGGAAACCACTGTTAATTCTGGGTTCAGAAGTGTTCTTGTAAGCTGATCATCTTTAAACTTTATATAATTATAAAGATTAAATGATTGAGTTGACTAATAAATTAATGTTTCATGTAAAATTTTAATGATCGTGTTTTCCTGTTGCTCTTTCAATCTGGGAGCCATATTGCCAGTAGAAAATTTGTAAAATGGAGGTGAGGTGTTTACTTCACTTGATCTACATCTAGTATATATTTCCTTATATTTGAATGTGGTTCTGGGGTATTTGAAAGAAAATAATTAACTGTGATAAGTAACCAAGTGTCTTTATTAAGACATACAAAAGCATTTAAAGAAATCTTTAAATTATGACAAATTGTACTGTAAACTCAGGGCCTGTATTATGGTCTAGACATACATTTACAAATGTATGTTGTTTTTACATGAAGGCAGTCAGGTCAAATGATGCTGCTGTTTATTGTTTATATCCTACATATAAAGAACCAGCCATTAAGTAAATGTATTGGATATTGTCAGATATTCTGTTGGCAGCATACTGAGAATTTCCCTCTCTAATGATATTTAGAACCTTATTAATAAAACCAGTTTATTTGACTATCTATTGTAATAACTAAACAGTTACTGAGTAACATACAGCAGTGTAAACATGTGATTTATAACCGTCATGGTGCTGTTAATAGCTCTACACTGTGGCTTCATGTTAACCTTAAAGACTGAGATTATGAGCCGCTCAGATTTAAGACGTTTGGAGTGACAATCTTCTCACCAACGACACATCTTTTGCTCAGGTGTGTTTATAAAAATGTCACCTGGTATATCAGCATAATATTTCTGTATTGTTCAGCCATAGTGATACAAACCTATATATGTTTTATAGTATGTTCATCCACATATTCGTAATGGCAGACCATTGAATGTGGAAAGTATGTAACCATGGAAAGTAAATTATGCAGTACTTACAAGTAAAATATGCACCTCGACAAATAGTGGGACATCCAGTATTTTCCTTGTGGCTGGTTTTATTTATAGATCCAAACTTGGGTTGTAAAATTTTTTATAGTGTAGTGTCTCTGCAGAGTCCTTAGCTCTCTTCTGGTCCAATCTCAAAGTAACTCTGACATTATTTTCTCAGTATATATGTGTGTGTGTGTGTGTGTATATATGTATGTGTATATATATATATATATATATGTATGTGTGTGTGTGTGTGTGTATATATATATATATATATATATATATATATATATATATATATATATATATATATATATATATATATATATATATATATATATATATATATATATATATATATATATAAATTGTTGTTGTTTTTTTTTTTTCATTGGTGGGTAAATCTGCTAGTGAGGTGAGTTTTGTGCTTCTCAAACGTTTTGATCCGACTTAATGATTGCTAGCCTTTGCGATTTAATCCCTTACACAGCTTCTCATGGCAAAAAACCCTACATACATCGTAAACTGGGCTTTAAATTAAAGTGGTATTTGGTCCTTAGCCAGAGTAACTGCAGAGAAGCCTCTGCGTCTTGGCACTCAGCACATGTATCTCATGAACTATAGTCATTTGTACTAACTGCGCACTTCTGTGTTTTACCGCAACCTAAAGGTCATGGAAAAACACCCAAAGATGCTGCATCAGTGCGGGCCACCCACCCTATCCCAGCTGCCTGCGGGGTCTACTACTTTGAGGTGAAGATCATCAGTAAAGGCAGAGATGGGTAAGAGCAGCCCTAAACATTCCAGACATACACATTACTTTCAGCAGTGTTAATAGTTTGGGCTCATAGATGACAGTGAGTGGTTCATAAGCTGGTTAGGTAAACTGTCGAAAAAATTTGAAACTAGCAACCTGCAACACTGCAAAAAAAAGAATGCAAAAAAATATTTGTGGTTATTTTTGTTTGAAACTAGACAAAAGCAATAAGCAGAGGGACCATGAAGAGACAAACTTGTTCTTAGGTGTGCTGGCCCACTCAGTGTATCAAATAATAACCAATAAAATTACCTCCAATTTGATCAAACTTCTTTTAGAGTAAAACATTTAATAGCAAGCCTGAATATAAAACTGATTAAGAGCCTGCAATGTCTTCCAAAAAATAAGTGCAATTTTGCCCCATTCAGCAAAGCTACTCTCATTACAGCAATGCACAAGCAGCTCATTGTCAGATGCTGCTCCTCACTCTTCTCTGAACAGAGCAAACGAAGAGAGAGTCATGTCTGCAGCAGGAGAGAAAGATGCTGTGTTCACGAGGAAGTAGTGGCAACTGTTCATCTACAAGTAGGATGCAGTCCATGGTGACAAATATTGTTGTCATATAGACTGTATAAAAGATGGGCACAGCGCTGCGGTCCTAGAAAATGAAACCAGTCAAAGTGCCTTAAAGCTGCTTTCTTTTTAATGGCCACCAGGGGGCAACCCTTGTGGTCACAAAGGGACATTTTCTAAGTTGGTGTCGGCAAAAATGTGAAAACAAAGTATTCATACCAGGCGTTCACAAACCAGTGTGGGACCCACAGTTGGTACATCCAACCTTTATTCCGTTTGCCTGGTGTTGGATGGTTAAAGTTGCAGAACAGCTCAAAGGAATCGGTAAATGTAGCAATAAGTTCGAGACTAGGTGACCAAGGTGAGAGGGTAAATAGTTGAACACTGGGGGGAAAAAAAACCCCCAAACAGTCATAGGAATGAAATTGGCTCTACCAGCTGTGCATGCTGGTGTGTTCATGTATCAGTATGTAAATGGCAAACTGCACGTTTGAGTAATAATCCAGGACTGCTCAATGTCACCACCTTGACGTGCTTATTTAAGGATGTTGGCATTAAACTTGTAGTGCCCTTGTGCTGTGCACTAATGCTCATGCAGCAATGAATAGAATAGAATAGAATAGAATACTTTTATTTGTCAATTTCTTCAAATGTACTTGCCATACAAAGGAATTGAAATTACGTTTCACACTGTCCCATGCGTAGACATTGACAACAATAAGGTGCAGATGCACAACAAAAACAGCCCTAACAATAAAGTAATAAATAGTAATATAATAATATAAATAGTGCTAAAAGAAATACTAAAAATATATATATAGTTGCAGGTGTGTGCAATTGCAATGCAAGTCAGGAATGTTTTCAGTTCTTGGTTCAGAGAGTGTTTCTTTGTTGGAGAGTATGCTAAGGCATGTGAGGTTGAGAAAATGAAAGAACAGCTTTTTCTGTTTTGTGGTTGGTTTTTGGTTTTCCCTCAGTCATGCCTGTGACACTCATTTATCATGACTGATGAACTTCTCATTGGGAATGATAAACCTTTTGTTGTTGTTTTTTTACAAAGTGAATAGTTGCTGAAAGCATAAAGTCCAAATAAGTGACAAGTCTAATCTGGGTTTACATGAGCCATAATCCTGCAGCGTTTTGCCTTGTGGAGTGTAATTGTTGTTTGGTCCTATGAGAGTGGGAGGTTGAGATAAAGCAGTTCAGTTTCTCTTCTCTAGAAAGTCCTGATTTTTTTTTTTTCCTCTTACTTTGTTTTGTGTTCAATCAGAAATGATTTAAATTATGTCCTCCAGTTAAATTCATTTTTATTCTCCTTTTATTCTCCTTTGGGTCATGCCTAAAATTCTTAAAGGGTCTAAATGGCCATGTTTGGGAGCGTCTTTGTAAAACTTCCTAAATAATTTCATAAAAAATATTTAGGAAATTATTTTCTAACTGTTCAAGACTCCAGCCTGTAAACTGTAATGAATTCTTTGGATATCCATTATCTTAAAAGTCACACATCATCATGTTTAGGTACCACATGTCCTTTACATCAAAAAGGATTTTAGAAATTCGTACGAGAAGACCGCAAAATAATGAACATGATTAAAATCTTCAAAGTGCCTCAGGTTCATTCGTAAGACATCAGGCATTCCCTGGTTGTTTGTAACCAGTTGGTCATGCTTGACCCCAGATAAGTAAAAAAGTGTTCACATTTAACTGAATTTCTATAATGGTGTTTGGAACACACAAGGATAAATATGTGTTTCAGAAGTTCAAATGTTTAAAACATTTTCAGAAGTGGTTTTTAGAACATAGTTGGACTAGCAGCTTTGCTTTACATCTCAATTACTCTGTCACTCCAGCACTACAATCAGAGAGAAATGCATGCATCTCTACTAACTTGTGATTATTCTGCTGTTTTCATTATTTCAAGTAATAATTTTTGAATTCAAATATAAGAAATAGGATTTGGTAAATGATTGCTTTAAATGTGCCAGAAAAATACATCTAATCTGTTTTCTTGGCTCAGAATGAGCCAATGGAGGGGGGGAGGGGGGGGGTGTTCATACCACAAAGGTAGATCTTTTTGGGGGAAACAAAATTATAATATGTTCAATTAAGTTAACAAAATGTGTATATTAAAAAAAACAACTTCATTACATTGTGTGTGTTGAATATTCCTTTGTTTATAGCCTTTTTTGAGGATGCCAAATTTGTAGGGGTTTGCAATTTTTGCATAGATCAGCCATGCAATGAAAAAACTTGATATATAAATCAGTGGCAGCTTCATTCTCTTCATTACTAAATGAAATGCTCTATGTTTTTTTTTTTTTTTCTTTTTTTTTTTTTTTTAACTTCAGATCTGGTGACTACATTTACAATCCCATGACATTGAATTGTAATAATTTCTGTTACTCATCAATAACCACATTAATGTTAGCTTTTGCCCTCATTGAACAATGTTATGGTAGCCCTTGTCATGAACTTAAATTATTAAAAAATAAATGACATTAACCTAATTAGACATACACCATTTTGAAGAGATTACGTATGTGAGAAATTGGTGTTTACCGTGTTGAATGTAGCTTGACATGAGCCATGTCTGTCTGTGGTATGATTGACTTCAGCTTACATGTGTAAAATGGCTTCTTCAGTCTCTTTCTGCATAAACGCACAGCTTAACTCTCGCCTGTCTGTCCTACAGGTACATGGGTATCGGCCTCTCAGCTCAGGGTGTAAACATGAACAGACTCCCTGGTAAGTTGACATATTTTGTGCATTTGTTGCTGCTGTCTTTTGGTGTCTTTATCTGTTATATTCTACACTAGATATGTCTGGGATTTCTGTGGGTGTCATCTTGTCTGAACATAACTACTAGAGATTAGATTTGGATAAACTGGTTGGAGCCGTGACTGAGTCTGTTCATTGTGGTTGTTAGTTTGAGAAAAAAAAGAAAAAAGAAAAACAAGTAATATAAAAAACACAATTCAGATCCTTACGTAGGCTTACTGGGAAATCTTCTATAAGGTCAACAAGGCTTTAACGTTTTAGTCAACCTGTTTTAGGATTATGTTGCTATACAAAGGCTTATAGAAAAATGAAATAAAATTGAAATTGGTTGCAACCAGCATGGAAAAATTGAAGCTAAGTTCATATGTTGAGAATTGATACCTGTCAGGACAAGCCAAAGGGTTTATATCCAGAGATCTCAGTAATGTGTTGTGTAGCTCTTGAGTGAGGAGCAAGGATGAATACTCTACTGAGCTTTTATGTATAGTTCAGGCCAAGGTGTTGTGTCGGCATATCGAAAGTGGCTAAATGAAGATTTCTCGTTAGTTTGCTCATAGTGGCCTAAAGCATCTTAACTTTGATGAAACTGCCAAAAAGGATGTCATAAGAAATAAGTCTGTTAACTAATTATTTAAAAGCTCATAAATTATACAAAAGCAGATATTACCAACATAAACACCAGCCTATGAATAAACACGATCAGTAGCTGAAATTTTTATTTTATATTTGTAATTATTTATTCATATAAATATATTTTTCCTGTGAGGCTGTGGAGGACATGTTGCCCCCCCCCCTCGCTAACCTCACAGTTTTCTGCGAAGCACAGGCCTCTGGTGGGTGGAAAGTTTAAGATTATCACTGTGTAATCAGTATATCCTAAGGTGATGTTTGACCTTTGTCATGCTCCCTTCCAGTATTTTTTTTTTTCGTTGTCTGTTGATTACACAAGTGTTGTGCTTAAAAGCATTCTCAGTGTATGCACTCAATCATTAACTCGTATCCATGATTGTTGGAACAAGAACTTTTTTTTAAACACTTGTGCAATTAGGTGTAATAAAGTTGTTGTTTTGGATTTTTTTTGAGCTGCTTCAATGTTTTAGTGAAGTCAGAAACCAACACATGAGGTAGTGAATGTTGATGGTACAATAAAATGTCATGAATATCATCATTAATTGGACGCTGCAGACGTCAACCCTACGCTCCCCTGAGGTTATCAGGCCAAACAGGACCCCAGATACCCCACCACCAGTTTGAAAGCTGGACCCACCCAGGAGCTCCAGTCTCTTCACACAAAGATAACAGCAGGCCTAGTGCCAACCGCACAGTCTCAGCTGATGGATAGATGCTAATGAAAACTCAGTAATAGCTAGGTTTCATTTGACGTAGACGTGACGTCGACGTAAAGCGCGAAATTTGACTGGCGGTCGGAAGTGAAAAAGATAAGCGCAAAATCACAGACAGACAGTACGCAAAATGCCTATGTCCTGTTGTGTTTACGGATGCTCCAGTAGGTCGACCAGAGAAACTGATAAACGGTATTTTAGGGTACCAAAAATAGCCCAACGAAGAGGAGAAAAATGGAAAATTCTAACCGAAAAACGTAGGAAAAAATGGATTTTAAATTTACGTTTACAGTCGGGAGGAGCAGAGTCTGCCAATGCCCGTGTCTGCAGCGACCACTTCGTCAGAGGTAATGTTATGTTTGCAAACGAACTTATTAGCATTAGGTTGTCGTTAAATTCTCGTTTACTTAGTGCTTTTAAGTTAGTAGTCTAATATTGACTTGATTGGGACTATAGGCTGCCCAAGTGCTTTGGATGACGAAGAGTCGGAGGACTGGGCTCCGACGGTCAATCTCGGCTACGAACGAAAACCCAGATCGGAATCAGTTCTCAAACGAGAGAAAAGAATGAAGCTTAAGGCAGAACAGCATCGATGTGCAGAGGCGATTTTGGATATGCAACAGACGGCTGAGAGCCCGGATTTGAGCCTAGTGACAGTGGAGAACAGGCTACTAACCCTGCCATACAATTGCAATGAGCTGCAATCACTTCTCCATCCTCCTTTGCAATTACCCAAGTCTTCAGAGGTGTCTCGTTAGACCGCTGAGAATGGTTTACCTTGAAACAAACAACTGTCACTCTAACGAAGTCCTAAGGATGTGGCATGTTTGTTGACGTTAAAGCCGCTACCGCTAACTGTTAGCATGTTTAAGATAAAGCAATATAAGAACAAACACTCACCCTTGCAAACACCAAACTGTATCCATCACGGAGACGTTTTGTTCCAAGGTTGTGGACCCACCCGCTGACAAAAACATTGTACGCCTCCAGACTCTTGAAAGCTTTCATTTGCTGCCTAGTGTAGTAAGAAGTCTGGAGGACCAAGTAGTTGGTGATATCCACAGCCTCGATAGTAGGCAAATCCTTTACTTCTGTGGTGTATTCGGACATTTTCAAAGAATACGGATCACGTCCAATATATTTTTTAACTATCTGTTTATATCTCTCCCGAGAAACGGGGTCTAAAGTTGCACAATAGCTGCTCTCCTGACTCTCCACAGTGTCCTCCATGTTTACTTCCGCCCTCCACTCAAAAATCGCGCTGCCTCCGCACGTCATCAGAACCACGTGACCGCAACCCAACTATTGTGAAGAACTGATGCCAGAGTGCTGCTGAGTTGAGTACTGTCCTGCAGTGATGACTGTGGAAACGGCAGGATTAATCCTGCTGCTCGACAGTAACTCACTGGATCCTGCCACATGGTTTCTAATGTTAAAACAGCCCCAAAGTCCTATGTGCTGCAGCAAAGGCTGCATCCCCTTAAGTCTCCCTGAGAAACAAGTACTGTGCAAACACAGAGTACTCCAGGTTTTAATACACACAGGTATTCTGTTCACATTAAACCTTTGCTCATCAGTAATTTTCTTTCTTCCATTTTATGCTCAATACAAAAAAATATTTATTTTCAGTGAAATAAGGGGCATCACATCAAAAATGGCCTGCAGTCTGCAGAAGGTTAAACAAAACAAAGAATTGAAGGTTAAAAATGCCACACAAAAATCTCCCAATTCTGGGAGTACATCCAGTTTTCTGGAAGAAACTGAATGAGCTATGTCTTTCTGCAGTCAGCATGAAAGCAACAGCAAGCTGTTCCACTGATTGAGAATACCGATTCCCCAGGTTCAGTTCTCATAGTGTCCTTGAGCAAGGCATTGAATCTTGCAGGTTTGTGCTTGCTGGCTCACGGTACAGGGCTGTGGGTGAAGGTGTGGACACATACATCTGCCTTTTTTCTGTTTTAAGTGAGGATATTTCAGCTCTACTGCTCTCAGCACTGTGTGATTCTTGATCCAGGTCATGATATTACACCAGCGTTTACTGAAGCGTTGGAATTATGACGTCACATGTCTATTTTTAGACTTAACATGCGAATTTCTGGCCTAATAAAGTTTGGTGATAGGGAAATGTCTGTAAATACTCACAAATGTTAGAGTTGGGTTTAACTTTCAGCAGATACGAAACAGCTTGGTCCAGCTATTTTGTTGTTTGACAGCTTTTATTTCATGTCTTATTTGAGGAAATCTAATAATTAGATTAAAAAAGAAAAGAGTCAGCACTCAGAGAATCCCACTTGAAATCTGGGAGAACGCTGCCAAAGCAAAGATGAAAATCCTTTTATGACCATATTTTAGGGCATGTATTTAAATCAGACTTTACTGATGATTCTACACGTGTGACCATTAATATTGAAGTGTAATTTAAATAACACTTCGTAAATATGTTCCCAGAGGGATTTTAAGATTGCTGCTGAGTGGCAAGATTACTTCATAAAGGTTTTGACGCTGCCTCTCCGGTTTAATCACACTGCGTTCGAACCATTTTGGCGGCCTGCTCACAGCACTGTTGTCCTCCTCAGTAGCGTAGCTTTTGGTGTGATTTGTCACAAAACAAATTTTGAAAACATTATGTTGTGTTTTTTGATCTCCCGTGTCATCAGTGCCAGTATGCTTCTAGTTCAGTCATATTTACAATACTTATAGGGGCCACATTGTACTTCTGACCCTAGAGCTGAGTAATTTAAACTGACGTATTGCTTTAGGTTTTCTAAAAACAAATAAATAAGTAAATAAATACTGACGTGTAGCACATGTAGGAGGAGCTCACTGTTTGTAACGCTGGCCCTTGGTGACAGGTAAAAGCTACAACATGTGAGGAGGTGTGTGTAAAGTTGTGTATAGGCTTTGCCTATAACTAACCCACAACTGTGTTCAACCATAAGAAGTTTCTCTGTGTGAATAATCAGCTGCAAAGTATATCATTATTTTACAGCACTGTACCTTTTAATGTGGGTTTGTAGGAATATTCATATTGTGAGACTGACCATTATCATTCAGCCCTCCTATGGGCTGTGTGTGTCTGTCCGTGTTTGTCTTTGTGTTTCTGTGTTGAGTCTGAGATTCAAACAATTGCTGCGTTTTAACACTTTTTCACCTCATGTTCTCACACTTTTCATTTGCATCGCTACAGGTTGGGACAAGCACTCTTATGGTTACCATGGAGATGACGGCCACTCCTTCTGCTCGTCTGGCACCGGGCAACCTTATGGACCCACGTTTACAACAGGCGATGTGATTGGCTGCTGTGTTAACCTCATCAACAACACCTGCTTCTACACAAAGAATGGCCACAGCCTAGGTACAGAAAATAATACCCAATAATGCTGCCATGCAGTGGTCTGTGTATTAAGTTGCAGAAGGACTGCAGTGTTTCCAATATATTTTTTATCAATGTTTAAACAGAGATGGCATTTCTCTCAATAAGAGAGAGATGAGTAACAGTTTTGTTTTTTTTAAATAAATAGTTGGCAATCGCGCTTGTCCACTATATTTTTCCCACTGCTTGCCCACTTGTGTTTTGAAAGTTCAATTGCTGCTAACCAGTTAGCTCCAGCTCTTCCTGTCTTATCTTTCCCCTAATGGCTGGCTCACTGGCCAGGTTTTTGTTGGACTGTAATATTATTCCCCTCCTTCCCCAAAAGGATCTCAGCCTGCAGCACCTTGAACTGCAGCTTTTGAAAGTAGTCTTGCTTCTGTCCTGTCGCGCTACTGTAAGCTGGATGGTTACTCTGACCAGAAGCTGCGGTAGATGGAGGATTGGCTCACTTATGTCCCTTTTATACCCCGCTCACCAAAGCTTTGTAGTTGGAGACTTCCAAAGGAACTTTGATTACATTTGTGTAGTTATTTATTTCTCACAAAGGGATTGGAAAATTTAATATTTTCTGAGGAGAAACTTTGCCATGATGTAAGCTCATTTTACAAACACGGCTGTAATAGTTTCACAGAAGTTGTTACTGAGCCAAACACAAAACAAGAGGCCACTGCAGCAAGTCCAGCTTGTGATATATTGCTTTTTTTTTTTTTTAAGTTTTGCATGTTTCTATGAATTGTCTTGTTGTTGTTGTTGTTGTTGTTGTTTTAAATAATCATTCTTTGTTAATTAAATGTCTCTGATGTTTTTTGCTCTTTTTTTGTTTTAAATTATTTTTTCCACTTTACTGCACAGCAAAGAAATGTTACAAAGCTCGATAGTAAAAGCAATGTAAACATATATTTATATGTATGTATGTTCTTCATAATATAAGCATCCAGCAAATCTGTCAAAAAGCTTTTAATGTGAAGGCTTTGCAATACTTTGTATAATTTAAAAATTACATCAAATTTGTATTTTTTAGATAATGCTTTAGTGATAATTTCCTTCATGATTAGAAGACCGGGTTCACAGTTAAATCTGTTGGGGAGACGGTCTTTCTCGCTTATGTGACATTTATGAACTGCAGCAAGATGACCGTAACCAGATTACCTCAGCACATGTAAACACACGAACTGTGGCCTCACGCTGTGTGCAGAAATGGAAAGTACTCTTGTTCTTCATGCTGACTGTTTCTCTCTTCCTCTGCAGGTATTGCCTTCACAGACCTACCAGTAAGTACTGAGATTTTCTTCACTCTTTGTTGTAAAGTAATCTTTTCCATAATTAGCACAGCTGTAGGAGATGATGCTATTTATGGAAATTAAATGTGTCATTTCCTGCAGAATGTCCACTGCAGTCAAAATGTTTAATCATGCAAAATGGATTAGAGGCTGGAAAACTCGGGAGCTCCGAACACACCGTCAGCTTTTCTCAAACACTGTCAAACTGGAAGGCCTTTCTTCTTCTGTCACATCTGTAGTGATTGTGGTGTCTGTGTAACCTTTGGCTAAAGTTTCTTTGGCTTTATCCAACCATAAACAGACACTCGAGTGTTCTCTATTAAGAATTTATTATGTGTTTAAAGCAAATGAAGTGTACTTTCTGTATTTACGTTATGAAGTTCAGAGGTTCACATTTATTAGGAGGCTTTAACTCAAAGTTGTCAGGTGTTTGACACAGTAAACTGCTTTATATAACACTTTTTGTACTATGGTTTCATTTTTTTTTCCACAAATGGATGAACAGAGTTACATTAGTAAAGCATCTAGTGCAGGTTGTAGGCCTTGAAATGTGGGGGAGAAAAGTAGAACGTAGAAAAATTGAAAAACGGCAAAACAAAGCACAGTTTTTAAAAAATTATATAAATTGATATTAGCAGGAATATCTTTACTGTGTATAAAATGCTTCTTATGTGGCACTGATTTCATTATCTAATTATTTTATTGGTTGGACCAATAAAATTAAATGGAAGACTCCTAAATTTAAATCTCAGGGACGTCTCTCAAAGTAGAAAGAAGCTTTTAAAAACAAAGTCAGCAAACTTTATAAGCTGTGTTTATTGTTTGTTTGTTTTTGGGTTTTTTTTCCCTCACAGAGTTCACTCCTGGTGACAGTTAATTTGATAATGCTTCAAAGTAGCTGCTTAATAAATGTCTGAAGAAAGTATTTATAAAAATAAAAAAAATAAAAAAATGTTTCTTTTAAGCTGCTGTAAACTTGCTGTTTGATCCAGATCTTCCATCAGAGTCATGTTGACACATTTTCCACTTTCATTTAGTGGGGAAAACAGCTTGAAAGTTTAAAAACTATTTACAGTGTATGAGCCAAATGCTCATGCTTCTTTTTTGTTTTAAAGGGGGTTTGTTTTTGTTTTTTTTCTACTATTTGCTGTGTATTGTGTCAGACAGAGGAGATAACTGTAATATTGCTATCTCAGGCACACAGCTGTGAGCACAGAAGCCCCAACCTCCTGCTGTTTAAAACTTCCGTTTGTAAGCAGCAGCGAACCACAAATGGTTTGCCCCAAAGGGGGAGGAGCTAAAATGTTTTGTTGCTTTTGTTTTGTTTGTTTTGCCTAAGGAGCTGCACCAAGAACGTCCAACAGTATGGAGCTAGACTTGAGAATAATGGCCTACTTTTTCAAATGGAACCAGAGTTTTGAGTACTCCTTTGTTTCTTAACAAGGCGACACAGTCAGCTCCTATTCTTCGTTATGTGAACGACTCCCACACCCACTGGGTCTTGATTCCAGTGGGATTCATGCATACGTTACCAAAGTTGGGATGTTTAGGGAGACACTTGTTGCTTGGTTGGTAGCAAATGAAAACGGGTGCCGGCTGTTATTGAAGAAGAAAAATAAGAGTCTTAGCTAAAACAATAATCCATTGAGCAGCCAAACAGACTTGGATGTGAGCCAGACATTCATGTTCCTCCAGAGCTGTGCAGTGAAGTGCGTCACCTCGACGCAGCTGACCTTTCTGGTTATTGAACCATGACAAAGACAACTGTGAGAGACACACACAGCTTTGTACTGCTGTTCTTATGTGGGCTGTTATCAGCGGTGTTATTCCCAACTCCTAGCCTAAATCTAACTCTAAAAAAGTTTAGTGTTTTGTAAAGTTTTTGTTGTTTGTCTTTCTTTTTTTTTACATTTTGGTATTTCGGTATTAATTTATTTTAAGGACACTTGCAGCCATCCAAACACAACACGGTGAATGTGCCTTTCCACCAGTCACCACTGCCTCTGATTAAACCAGAGCTCTGGTGATTGGTAGAATAGTAGAACAATACATCCAGATATGCAAATCTTAAGTGTTTTTCATTTAGCTCTGTCTGATTACTGTCTGTCAAATCAGGGATTTATATTTTAAAAAAAAACAAAAAACAAAAAAAAAAACTTTTTAAAACAGTCTTTGTTGCAAAGTCAGCAAACCTTTCAGTGGCTTTTTATCACAGATTCTGTACTTGCAGTTTTTATGGCTGTGTGATAAGTGAAATTTAACTCTGGTGCTGCTTCAAAATAAGTGCCCAGAGACATTTTAAAATGCCAGCTGAGTGAGACTTGTTTCTGGAAAGGCTTTGGCTGTAGTAATTGAGCTTCATTGCTTTCAGTGCTCCCGTACTTTCTACTTTTTATTCACCAGTACTCATGTATAGTGCTGTTGCTCATTAAATCATAATCAGAAATCATACAACAATTTGGATTATGTCGTGTTGGAGTGTAGAGTCCTCCTTGTTTAACATCAGTAGTTTTCCAAAACTGTGTATTAGGGAGCTGCACTGTTAGCACGTGGGATTGCTGTTTCCTTGGTCTGAAAAACAAATGAGGTTTTTAATGAAGTTACAGGTAACAACAGGAATAAGTTGAAAAATAAAATGAGAACTGCTGTTTAGTTTGGGTAGTATATTGGTAGATGTTGCCATAAGATATGCTCCATAGCATCAAATGAGTATTGAACAGCAGTCAAAGATGATCGGCAGAAAATAAACACAGCAACCTTTCAATGACCGAACCCAGTTATATTATAATTAAATCATATTAATTGTTCCCCTTCACAGTTCAATATGCTTCAAATTGTAAGACAAAGAGTACCCACCAGTATTCCTTTATTATTTATGTCTTCAGTTGAAATGAATTTGCTCTAGGCTGAGTGCAGTACGTGGGACAGAGTCGATAAACAGGACTATGAAGTACTAGTAATGTATTGGAGGACAAACTAAAATTAAAAAAAAAAAATCATAAAATGAAGTGAAATGCACAATAATCAAAAAGATCTTTGCTGGGTTGTTGACTGACAACATTTTTTTAGTTCTGTCTATAAAGCAAAATTAATCAAAAGTCAAGTATTTGGAAGTGTCATCAATTCTGATGAAGTCAGTTCAGCAATCAGCTGATAGTCATATTATGGTCAGTGAGTGCGATAAGGCCCCCCCCCCCCCCCCCTTTTTTTTTTTTTTTAAACGACGCTGTGAAAACAGGCTGAGCTCTCTGTTCAGAAGATGCACTGTCAGCATCCTACCACATATGAGCTTTGTCAGCTACTAAAATCACATTTTAAGGCGTAATTGCAGACAAAAGCTTATTTCCTGAGATTTTCCGTTTTCCTGTTTTTACCCTTCATTGTTTCTTCCTGTTTTGATTAATTGTCCAGATTGCATTCCAGACTCCGTTTCCTCTATCACTCTTACCTCTCTTTATCGCTCCCTGCTGCAGCCCAACTTGTACCCGACCGTGGGCCTTCAGACTCCAGGGGAGGTGGTGGATGCAAACTTCGGGCAGCACCCATTCGTGTTTGACATTGAAGACTACATGAGAGAATGGAGGACAAAAATTCAGGCCCAGATTGACCGCTTCCCCATCGGAGAGCGCGAGGGCGAGTGGCAGTCCATGATCCAGAAGTAAGAGAGTTAGAAGGCTCAAATTATTTGCATGTAGTTTAAGCTAAGTACATTTATTTTATTTTTTTTTTAACTGTGGAATATTAGACTTGCCATGCTTTGTTCACTTATGTCTGCCCAGTGATAAGGTGCCACGAGGATGACTTCTTAGGTTAAGAATAACCTAGAAATTGACTTCAGTCTGCTTCCCTCAGGAAAAAAAAATAGCTGCGAAAATTGTGGAAAACGAACTTTGCAGGAAATGAAAGATTTTGATATGTCCATTTTTAAAAAGCTGTTTTTTATTTTATTTTTGTATTTTGTATTTTGTATTTTTTCAGCCAGATGGTCTCCAAATAGATGTCCCTATTATGATTTCAGAAGTTTAAGTACAAGTAGGAGAAGTGAAAAGTTAATCTGTGGATATGTTTCCTATACCAAAGCTTTATCCATGTGATGTTACCACCACGTGGCTCCTAACCTGACCTATTTAAGGCTCATGAGGAACAGTGTTATAATGTTCAGTTTCTTTGTTGTACACGATTGTCAAATCTCAAATTTTATCTGCAAATTTAACAATTTTATCAGGATACAGAATAGCAAGTCTTAATCAACAAATTTAATATCTGATACAAGTGATGATTTTATAGCCCACTGAAATAAAGACCATTTTGTTTAGCACAATCTTACTGGTTTGCTTATTAAAATCCATACATGCTTATGAATGTGTGGATTAAAGGACTTTCATGGTTAAGTACATTTATGTACAGATTTGACATCATATTTGGCACTTTAACTCTCACTTCTGCTTAACTGCTTGATGTAATGTGGCAGAGCTAGTTGTAGCAGACATGGAAAACCACACGGAGAGTTATTACCATCATTACTCCACATTTCACAGCTGATTGGATTTTAACTAGACCATAAATGGTTGAAAGTGCTGGTTGTTTCAGTAGTACCAGCGGCATATTGACCAGATGGAGGAAAAGGGAGTACTTGACTTTGTGACCTCAAGGTATTCTTCTGCATAAAACCAGCTGCCTGCTTCTCCTAAGTTAACGCCTTTGCAGGGTCTAAGTACTGGCTATTTTTATGCACTTAAACACACACTGTTACACACTGTTGTTTCACAGATAAAGTTAATAAATAAATAAATGTTGTAACATAAAACAACTCTTACTTCTGTTTTCCTGTTCAGCTAGCGATGTTGGTGTGGGTGCATGAATTACTTGTTCTAAGTATAAAGTTCCTCTTGGTTCAAATGGGTGTGAAAGTGTGTGTTTTACAAGTTGTATAGTCGCAGTTAACTGCTTATCTACTGACAGAGTTATGGTGACTGCAGTAGGTCTCACACGGTGTTCATGTCACACAGACACACACTCAGGCTTGTTATCTGACTGTTTTAGCAGTACAATCATTTACTAATTCATGCTTACATGAACAGGAGACAGCTGACCAGAAATTTACATTCATGTTGGATCCAGAGCTTTTGATCAGTTATTGTAGACTGAACAGTGTTCATCTTGTATTGGCTAAATGAAAAAGTCTTAGAAGGATGCTGTAGGTGACAGGACTACTACTAACATGAAGAGCATCAAGGCCCAGATGGATTGTTCCTCACCGAAGAGCTGGAGCTGTGATTCAGAAGGGAAAGATGCAGGGCTTGGTTTCCCTTCAAGCTGTGGCCTGGCAGGATTAGCTCTCTGTTGCTATGATTACTTGTCCTGAATGGATTTAAACTCCATTTGATGGGGATTGGAGTTGGGGGTGGGAGTGAATAAAGGGACTTATTGCCTTTATCCAGATGTCACCTCACAGGCAGGAATAGAACCAAGAAGTTTCTGATCTTACACCAGTGCAGTGTATTGTCTCTGTGGAACAATGGTAGCATGATGATCAGCCGGTGAGAGTGGCATTATCTCGTCATATAACGGCCTGAAGCATGAAGTTTGGTTTAGCTCTGCTGCACTGAGGGAACTCGTCATCGACATAGTAATGGGGTGTTTGGGTTTAGCCGTGCCTCTAATTTGATTAATGAAAAGTCAGACACATACACTCAAAAAACATACCATGCTCATATTCATCTGCATATTTTTATTCTTGAACTCTGCCAGAGTAGCTTTGCATTATTCACATTTCAAAATAATCCTTATGTATATTATCCTGGTCCTTGCGGTAGCACCTGGAAACTTTCTATTGTCTGCCCTGGATAAACAGAATTTGAGCAGTAGCTGAGCGTGGCTTCTGTGCCTCAGATGAGCACATAAGGATGTCCCCCGCGGGTTACCTTTAAAGGGTCATTCTGGCTAATAAGACTTAAGTGTTTGTAATTTCAAGTTAGTCTTTCAGGTTTGTGGACATTAGAGAAGTAAAGAGTGATCAGATGAAGAAAGCGGAAAGGCCAACAGCTGAACACACTCGGAAGTGAAAAGAAAAGAAATATGAACTGACTTTCATTTGCGAGGCACGGTGTACAGACAGACTTCCTGTTTTAACTTGACACCCTCCCCTCACCCTTACCACAATGGTGTGCCCACAGCCCACAGTTTTCCTGCGCAGTGAGGGATTGTGACTGATTGTGACTATACCACAAAAGGATCATTTTATTTCCTAGGCTGAGTTATTAACTTGGTGAGCAAAATTGTGACATAATAGAAAGAACGGATCAGAGAAAGCTACACAAATGAGACCAGCGTAGAGTTGAAGTTGTGTCTTGACAGTGAAAACGACAAAACAAACTCAACTTTAGTTTTGTATATAGTAGCTGTTTCAGCTTGAGACTGTCAGCAGACTCTGTTATGCTATTGCTGTGGTCCAAGTTCTGAAATACAAGCAGTTCAAGAGAAATTTGTGTGTAGTGGTGCTGTAGAAATTTGGGTGTAATCAGGCCAAAAATAAAACCTGCTTTATCTCACTTGTTGTGGTACATCCCTGTTCAAAATCAACTCAGTCGAACCAGTTTTTTTTTTTCTGTCCTGACAGAAAAGTTCAATTAATGTTACTTCTGCTGAGGCAACATTAACAAATAATGAAAGCAATAAAAACAATAAAAGCAGTGCTATTGTAGAAAATCTGCTTCTGCTTTGTCTGATCAGTGTATTTTGGTTTTTGTTGTCTCATCAGGATGGTGGCTTCTTACCTGGTGCACCACAGCTATTGCGCCACAGCTGAAGCCTTCGCCAAATCCACCGATCAGGCCGTGCATGAGGAGCTGGCCTCCATCAAAAACCGGCAGAGTGAGTGCTCCTATATTTCTATATCTATTTCTTACTCCCCATTTTTAAAGTTGACACTGTGCTGTTTTTGTAGATTTAAAAATCATAAAGGAAACAAAGTGGTTGGTATGGTTTCTCTCTGCGAGACGCAGTCAGCCAGCATATGTTGATTTCTAATACTCTACAGTATACAGTTCTTGAATTTAAACATCAGTGTATATGATATATACATTTTCCCCATACAAACTGTACTTGAACAGGAGCCTGATCATCAGAAACCATAAGGGAGAAGTGACACAGTAACATTGGGTCGTTATAGGGCTTTTCTTTTTTGTTTTGTTTTTTTCAAAGATGCAACAATGTATCTGAGTGCAACTACAGGCAGAGTAAAGCTAATGGAGCCCATCATAAAAAAGATGTTGGGATGACCCTCCCTTCTTACTGGAGGTGGAGGTTGTTAACGGTAGCATTCAAAACCTTCATGTGTGATTTCACTGTTGGTTTGTAGAGATCCAGAAGCTGGTGTTGTCGGGTAGAATGGGTGAAGCCATTGAGACCACCCAGCAGCTGTACCCCAACCTCTTGGAGAGGAACCCAGACCTTCTCTTCATGCTCAAGTAAGAACATGGTTGTATATAAAATGTATGTTTTACATGTTACACTTGTTCTATTTGTTTTATTTAGATGGATAACATTATTGGAAAAGTTAACAAAGCCATAATCTAAACCCTTTTATCTGTCACGCACCCTCACACAGCCTCACTATAGACAGTGAGTTATTCAATAATTATATTTAAAGGAAAGGGGATAAGATATCCCTTAAGATACGATAAGATTTCCTGCATTGCTTTGAAAATGGCTTCGCTCACTGCCCAACTTGGATGGAATCAAACATTCTGCCCTTTTTTTAATTCTCTAAGCTGAACGACTACTCTCTTTCACATATGTAGCTCTATACTTAAATACCAAGTTAAGTACTTTTTTTAAAATTTGTCCTCCTGTCTTTACATCCCTTTCTTTATTTCCTCTATTTCCATCTGTTGTTGCTCTGTGTGCTTTTTCACCTTATTCCACCTCTTTATTTTCATACCATCCTTCCTAACCCTTCTGTTTTCCCCCCTTTTAATCTTTCCTCACCTCTTTCCATCTTTCCCCAGGGTGAGACAGTTCATAGAGATGGTGAACGGGACAGACAGCGAGGTGAGATGTCTGGGAGGTCGCAGCCCAAAGTCTCAGGACAGTTACCCCGGGTCACCCCGGCCCTTCAGCAGCCCCAGCCACAAAGCCAGCAGCTCCCAGCCCTACCTCACAGGTACAGTCCAACATTATTCACATCATCCACAGTGTGAAAACTTCACTTATCTTTGGGGGGAAAAGAGGCCAGAGGCAAATAAAAGGGGAAAAAAATATTTCTTTCTTTCCCTGACCTGAGCACAAATATACATCAGCTTACAGACACCATCTCTACACCCATGTTTGAATCTGTGTCTGCAGCACAAACTAAAGCCCACCACATTTTTTTCATCTTGAATGACACAGATGTTCCTCTAAAAGCAAGGTGCAACAAAAATACAAAACAGTGTTTATATTACTATTTAATAGAAAAGAGTGGATCTCCTGAACCAGTTGTGAGTTGCTCTGCCGTACCTGGAGACCAGCTGATCACTTTCAGCTGTATCTCATTAGCATGTGTGGCAACTGACTTGTCTCTTCAGGAGCGTTAACTACACATTGCCGTGGTGTGATTGTTTCTTATGCCCTTTAAGCATCTGAAGCAGCATAAATACCTCATTGATTTTTCAATGAAATAAAATGGGATGGGTAACAGGCTGTGAATGCATTTCTCTTCTTTGTAATGGTGAAGCCAATAAACTGCCAGTGAAGCCTTTTTCTCCCTCTCTCCCTTTTTCTTCTTTTTTTAGTTGCAGTAATAAATGTTAAATATTTATAATTTATTGACTCCAACTCAACACATTCTGCTCACATTTGCCGGCAGCATTTGTGCAAAGCACACAATAAAAAACTGAACAAATGACTATTAAGTTAGTTAGTGCTGTGGAGCTCTTTAATGACAAGATAAGGGGGGAAATACTATATAAAATTAGACTATTGGCTTTCTGTTTTTGTTTTTTACAGCTTTGTCCTGTCACTTTATATTGTGACTTGTTAGAGAGAGTGATACAAGATCATGTAAACTTTTGCTATTGTGGAGAAGATGTTTCACAATTAAAAAAACTGTAGTTTAATGTGAGTGTCAATTCTATAAATGCTATAAACAGTTTAGCGCAACTTATCCATAGATAAGATAAGGAAGGAGTGATGAATGATTTAAATGTATGCACGCACGCACGCACGCACACACACACACACACACACACACACACACACACACACACACACACACACACACACACACAGAGTAGATCTAAATTTTCAGATCAGAGCATTAGGATTTTTCAGTCATTGTTTGTTTCGTTATTATTCAACAAAACATCTTATTTGTTGCTTTGTTTTGTCATTCTTCTGTATGTTTTAAATACAGTTATTGTAGTTTTGTATATGTAATGTATTTTCATAAAAGTGAATTACTGTCATTTGTTATGCATGTAAAAACCAAACTATGGGTAGTGGTTGGAAATCAGCTGTGAGCGAGCACATCAGAATGGATGCGTTACTTCTATTGTGTTTAGTAATTGGAGTTTTGTCTGTCACTTTAAGAACATTTGAAATCATTTCAAATATGTCAAACTTATTTGCAGGGTTTGACAGCAACTGCTGTAATGGTGTGACGTCTAATAAGAGCCACAGCTCCTCCCCTCACAGTCATAAGCCCTGCCCCCCGGGCTCTGGCTCCACTCTCCCAGCATCCGACATCAGCCTCAATGGGAGTCGCAGCCAACAGCCGATAACCAGGTATGGAAACAAAGCACTCACACAGCAGTAAAAGCTGGAGGAGTTTATTTGGTTTTGAGTTTTTTTTAACTAGCATATCTTTACAATTTGACTTTAAAAGATGTAAATTTCATCATGTGACCTTAACTTTTCCTCCATCCCCCCCAAATTATTTTCATCTAAACTAGTTAACAGTAAATTTAGACTTTTAATCAAAATAAGCCAGCATCACTTTATAACAATCATTTATCCATTTTCTTATTCACAGTTGAACAATTATGAATTCATTATTAAACCATGTAGTGGGACACATTACATCAGTATGCAATATAATTATGTATTTGTTAATTTCCAAATGTTATTGTCATTAGTGAGTCTGTCCTCGTTCTCAGGGGTTCAAGTACTGCTGTTAGGTCAAAGCTGCCGGCGTCTCAGAGGTATACGTAAAGCGTCTGTTGGTCCTGTGAGCCACGTGTCATGGCATCCAAACCACAACCTTTTACTAAGGCTAACCTGACGCCTAGTAATATGAAACTAAACTGCATGTGAAACTAAACAAACTACAGTTTTCACATTCACTCCTCCGCCTGCTTGCTCACAAAATATTTAAGACAAGAACTATAAAAATCAAATTTTACAAGGGCTTCAAAATATTTAGATGTACTAAAATATTTATTCAGTATTTATTTAACCATTGTTGTTAAACATTATCTGCCCACATAATGTTCATAGATGGTTCAAACTAGACATTAAAATGAATATAATGAATAAGTAATTTGGTAAGTAATTGTCTTAGTAATTTGGTTTCCAGCTTTCATTGAGGAGAAATTTCTTCCCTTGAACTTTCTGTGATGTGATTGGGTAATTTACCAGATTCAACAATCTATCAGAAACATGTGCCTTTACACTTCAGACAGTTATTTTTATTGATGCTGGTTACTATTTGTCATTTTTGGTTATGGTTATTGGTTATTTTTAATATTCTACGCTCCACTCAACAGACAGGAGTTGTTTGTTACCTCCTTGTCGAACTAATCTAATGCAGAGGACAGGGCAGTGTAGACTAATGGCGGCACGAAATTCACTTCCACAGTTTTTGAACTTGGGAATAAACCCAACAACTTAGATAGGTCTAGGTCTGAGACGTTTTATGTGATGAGGATGTTGGTCCCTAGGGATAGGAGTTACTTTAAAAAAGTAAAAATGAGCTATGGTGAATCCTATAGATGTTTAATGTAGAGCTGTTAGTATTAATTGTGTTGTTCTGATGTTTATGAGCCTTGTTAGAACTAAAGATGGAAATCGTGTCCGTCCTGTAATGGTTGCATTAATGCTGAAAACTTGCGTAGACAGAAATCACTCAGGAAGCCATAAAAATATCGATAAATAATCAATTTTAAATAGAAGCTGTGCTGGCAGTGATTTTAAATCAGAGCAGTATAATATTAGTGCCTCCAGTGGTGTGTTAATGCATTCACTTGGCAAGCAAAAGGTTGCTGGTTGGATTCCAGCCAAAAGTAGCTTCTACAAATCCAAACAGTATCCACCTGTAGAAGCTGCTGACAGTTTCTTGTGTCTTCTCTCAGTAATGATGTGGATATGGAGGTCGATCACTTCACCAACGGAGTGACAGAATCGTCTTCCAATGGTTTTCTCAACGGCACCTCCAAACACACCACGGAGCCTGACGACTGTGACGCAGACATGGGTGAGCAGAGCGTGTGGAGACATAAGAAACTTGATCTGAGACTTTGGATGTTGCGTTATCTAGCAGCTTCTTTCTAGCAGCCTTTTTCTTCTTCAAGATGTCATGCACACATTGTGCGTGTCACGCAGCCTTAAAAACACTTTTCTTTTCATTTTAAATTGACTCTACAGAGGTGGAGTCGGCACAGTCTAAGAGGCAGCTGTGCGGCGGAAGCCAGGCAGCCATCGAGAGAATGATCCATTTTGGCAGGGAGCTCCAGAGCATGAGTGAACACCTCCGCCGTGAGTGCGGCAAGAACTCTGCTAACAAAAAGATGCTCAAGGTAACACAGGAATCTCTGTTATTTACTTGGTTTATATTGTTTGTTTTTGTGGGGTCTGTTCACCTTTTGTGTTTGTATTTCAGGCATTTACAGTTGACTTCAATCATTTAAGCCATTTTCTTCACATAAAAATATGCCTGCCTTTGTACTGTATATTTATAAAAGCTTCAGATATTATCTGTTTGTACTAGCTCCCAGTAAAATGCCAAAATGAGCCAGGTTCAAATCAAAGGCAGTGTAAAGGGGTGCTCATGTTCTAAAATTCTGGTCTCATTTAGAGCAAATTGATGGTGAAGGTGTTCGACTTTGGCAGGTACCTACATTGATGATCCTAGCATATGAGCATTCAGTCTGTTTTTCAGTGACATCTCGTTCCAGTTAAACAAATTGTGACAGCAACAATAGTTGCCAGAAAACTGCCTCAGTGGAAGGATTAAAAAGCAAATGTCATAGATGGGATTGAGGTTTTGTCATTTAAAATCCGAGATAACGGGGCTCATTTTCAATCTCTCCAAAAGGATGTCTATACTAATGACCTCAAATGTTCAGTATTAACATTATTTTATTTCATTTTTTTAAGGGAAGAAAGTATAGCTCAAAAACAGATTTTGTGACCTCTGCAGTCAGTCATGATGTAATATATTTGTTTTAAAATGTACAGTCAGTTCAGTTGTCTTAAAGGAACAGGTCAAACTGTGGGAAAATTCTGTTTGAGCTGAAATGCTAACACAAAGAATGTTCAGCTACAGCATGTTGTAACAAAGCAGGTGAAATGAAGTGATGGGCTGTGGTGTGATCACTTTCTGCTCTCCCGTCTTCTGCTGCAGGACGCATTCAGCCTGCTGGCCTACTCGGACCCGTGGAACAGCCCAGTCGGATACCAGCTGGACGCCATTCAGAGAGAGCCGGTCTGCTCCACTCTCAACAGTGCAATATTAGGTGGGTCAGCCATGAGCAGTGCATGATCCAGTCTACAGTTTTCAGTTAGCATTTTGGATGTAGGAGGATAAAAGAGATTGATGGGGACTGTGGGTAACCCAAATCTCAAAAAGAAGCAAAAAAACTCAGATTGTGATAAATGCTAAAAAACTTTTGCATGTGGTTTGCTGCAGAAATCTTAAGACAGACAGGCAGCATATCTTAGGGACTGCATATTACCAGGACATGTGTTTAAATCCAGGTGAACTAACCTTAAAGATAAAGGTGTCAGTGCACCTGCTATCCAGCCGAAGGCAGAACTGAGCAGGTATTCTCATTCTGAGTGAGCTGGAAAATGTGACTTGCTTCCAAAACACCAGTGATTTTTTTTTTAACCATATATCAAATTGTCCTTTGCATGTTGATATGTTGATTCTGATTATCATGTAATGTGATGTTTTTAAGCTCAGAAATTCTTTACAGACATTGTTAAACACAATTTTCCTGCAGATTCTGAAGTTTTTCAGTTCAATAATCTGAAAATAAAGCCGTTCAATTAAAATGACTTCCAGATGCTGTATGACTGTCCAACAAGCACTGCACCTACCAATTCCTGATATTACCTGCAGTCACAATTTTCTTTTTTTCCTTTTTCTTTCCAGAGACTCACAACCTGCCCAAGCAGCCTCCCCTGGCCCAGGCCGTGGGTCAGGCCGCCCAATGCCTCGCCATGATGGCACGAACTGGCAGCGGCTCCTGCGCCTTCGCCTCTGTGGACGATTACCTACACTAGCCCCGTGCGCACGCAGACACACACACACACACACACACACACACACACACACACACACACACACACACACACATACTCTCCAAGGGCCTGTCCAGAAATCCTTCTTTCCAACTCCTCAGTCAGTGTAGTCCTATTAGCCGAGGAGGCATTCCTCTGCACGCCGTCATAGAACGTCAACCATCTCACTCGCTTCTGGTTCTGCTTTTGCTGAACGCCGCTGAGGGTCAGAAGACATTTCTGGGCAGATCCTTAGAGTGACACCACCTCCTTTTCCATCATAAATATGAAATTACACCTCCACCTTCGGTTGGCTCCCCATGCGTCTGCCTCCATCTAACTGACAGTAGCTGACTTTAAAAAATAATCGGGGGGGGGCTGAACTCATGTGGACGCGCCACAGTCCCCGCATTCCTGGGGGAGGAATCAAACCGGGGGTGGACAGACTGCTAAAAAATATCTCTGGTCAAACATAAATGGGGAGGGGAGGGGTGGCGGGGGGGCAACAATAAGAAAACAGACGAGTGGCCGCCATGGTTGACCCACCATTAACGTGGTCCCTGTAAACCTGGGGCTTACCAGGCAAACACACACAGAAAACACACACAAATAAACACGGAGGCAAGCTGATGCTGATGCTGGGATTGAAAAGTCCACCTCACCGAGGCTTGCTCAAACTCCGGCCAATGCGAACCTTATGGCCTACCCCCCCCCTCCGTAAATCTTCACCCTCTCTGCACCGCCTCCCTCCTGCTACCTTCCACTGACTTCAGGACATCGGCGAAGATATGTGTGACGTACGTGGACTCGGGACTTCAGAGAAGCGAGAGAGAATCTACAGTCTCGACTCAGCGTTCCCTATTTTTAATCTTTTGTTTAGTTTTTGTTTTTCTTCGGCGAAGTGGGCAGACGTGGGGGGGGGGGTTACCTGGCTCTTGTTTTGTTTAGTTTTTCCAGGTTTACAAGGCATGGTGCAGATGACGATGATTATTCTTATTATTATTCTAATTATCAATATATTAATTATTGTTACTTGCATTCACAGTATATTTGTTGAGCGCCAGCGAGAGCAAGTTCCTCCAACTTATTATAATAAAGGTCCCGATTCTACCGATTACCAGTGACGAGCGTGTGTACATGTTAACGTTTAAATATGAATTTAACAAAATAAAATTATATCAATAGAGCGACATATTTAGTTATAGAAATCACAGAAAAAAAACAAAACAGTCCTTTAATGCTTTGTACTGACACCAGTGACCCCTGAAGTGTTCTGGTTGTTCCCAGTTTGTAATATTTTCCTCTTTGGTTGAATCCAGGGTTCCTACACAGGTGAAAGTTGACACAAATTCCAGGCCTGGAAAATTCTGGAAAAAAACAGGTTTTTAGTTCTAAGAACTTGGCTGCAGATTTTACATGTTGTCCATGAAGTCACTACAGCCGAGCTGAGAGCGTCTTCAGACACTTCTGCTGGATTTTCTATGATGACTGCGCTGTGTAGGAGCCCTGCTTTGACCTCTGACTGCATTTTATCTGTTACCCTCCCTCCCTCCTTGGTAAACCCTCAGCCACACAAAAGATTTGTCCCAAACATTGTTAATATTTATTTTTGTATCTCTCTATGCTAATCTTTAACCCCCAACAAACTCAGGAGCCAAAATGCCCTCTTGTTCATCATTCTTGGTTTAGAAGCAGCTGATTGGCCCCTGTGCCTCTATTGAATGCTGACTCGACTTTTGGTCATTTAAATCAGATGAGAAAAACTGAGCTGGTGTGAAATCGGCCTCTGAGGTAGCTCAGCCATTTAAGCCATTTAAAGTCAAACTTAAATTTCCTGTCTCCTAAAAGAACAAGACAAAAAAACAGAACAAAAAACTGTGTTTTTGTTTTTTTTCCTTGAGTACGTCATAAAGTCAAGACCCCGCCCTTAAAAAAAAAAAAAAAAAAAGAAGAAGAAAATCCTTCGATTTAAATGTGGCTGACCTCTACTTCAGGGACTTCTTCCCGTGCACCTTTCGACTGCGTTCAGTGTTGCCGCTTCTGTTACATCACTCTGTTGTGCTCTGCATTGTTGATCCCAGATCCCAAACGTCCGGTTCCATCATTCTGACCCCACTTTTATGCTGAAGACCACTGATAATGAGAGCCAAGTCTCTCAGGTTACAGCTCGTGAGAACAAACGGCAGTTTTCAGTGCAGGAGTCCACAGGGTCCACGCACAAAGCCGTGCACGTCACCAGCGTGTTCGTGATCACACTGAATGGATGAACAATGTAAATTGATCCCTCGGAGTGAGACTGTAATGCCTGAGGCAGAACATTTGTATAATTGAAGTGAAATTGTGTGGCATGTGTGCCATCATTCAGCAGCTGGTCGTAGAGTAAATTAGTCAGATTTGATGCCCTGCAACTTCTTACATGTATCAGAAATGTCAGAACAGGACTTCCAACTGATCTGTGTTTCAGGTAACCCTGCAAATGATCCACAGGTGCACAACATAATGACCTTGGATCAGCTACATTTAAATCGGTGATGGTTTTTGTTTTTTATGGCAGAGCCTCAGAACTTATATATATTTATATATATGCATTAATCTGTATCTTTACCTGAAGATGACCTTATTCATGACCATCTCCAGTCCTCATCCTGTGTTAACTTGGCTCCAACTGTCTTTAATCAAACCAGTACCGTCATCAGTGGGTGCCAAAACCTCACCCCTCTCTTTGTATTAATGGAGAGGCTGTTAGTTCAGCTTAAACCATAGAAACAGTAAATACTTTTAACTTGGATAGCAGAAATCTAAATTCTTTTATTTTTCCTAATGATTACCACCAAATTGCCCCCAGAGCTTTTTTTTTTTTTTTGTACTCAGCAAAATGCTACCAGGGAGTAAATCTATCCAGTTTTTATTTCTGAACTTCCTGAAAATGCATACAGGTGTTCATTTTTACCCATCACCCCTCAGAGGAGAGCTTTCGTGACCTTGCGGGTTTGTTTTATTAACAGAATAGGGTTTTTTTTGTTTGTTTTTGGCCTCTTAGTCTGTAAAGATGTAAAAAGAAAAAAGACTTTAAGAAGAAAAAAATCCAGAATTGTCACCTGCACTGTGGCTTCCACGTTAAACCAAAATGTATCGCAGCTGTGTTTTTTAGGCCTGTGTTCATGCTCGCCACTCGCAGAGAAACAGGAAGGCCGAGGCTTTCGCTTGACACAACATCCATCTTTTCCTCTAGCCCCTGGCCCTCACATCCACCCAGGAATCCAGAGTTGGTATTTTTCCTCACGGTGGAACCAAGCTTTCTGTACTTTGGTTTGTTTTTCTTTGTTTTCTTTTTTTTTGTTTGTTTGTTTCTTTGGATCGCAAGCAGTCACGGCATCGTTTAGAAAACTTCTTAGACAAAGTGTCTGTTGTCTCTTTCTGAGTAAGGTCTGAAACCTATGCATGCCATAGTAAAGTGGTGGTAAGATCAAGTTAGATGTCTCTTATTTTATTCTTTTTGTTTCTCCTTCTTTTAGCCAGTTCACGGTGTATAAGGAAGATGTCAACCAGTAAGTTGTCCACTGCTGACTGTGTGTCCATTTGGAGAAAAAAAATGTGCAATTTGTGTGAGGGTGAAAAGATTTATATTAAAAATGACAAATGATGATAGCACGTGTGTGGATGCTGCATGACACCTGAAGCAGAAGTTTAAATCAAAATGACGTGTTCAAAGATTCTTCTTTAACTCTGGGGTTTCTTGCACTTTTACAATAACTGAAACCCAATGACCAGCCTATACCATAGTAGAACTGACGACTGTGGGAAGGAAGAACCACCTTTGATCAGACTTGGGGAGGGCCAGCTATCTACCAGCCCACTGGTGAGGGAGAAATTGAAGGCATAGAGAGGAAAAAAAAATATTTAAGAGGGAGAGAAAATAAAGGCATATAAACTCATGGGGAGTGAATACAGGTGAGTGGAGACTGCTCAGTGCATCATGAAAAGTCCCCCAGCAGCATGGAAGGTGCAGGGTTGCCTGACACTTTGAAGGCTAATCTTAAAATAGGGCTTTGCTCTCCTAAACTGGGAGCTGGTTCTACAGGAACAAGATACTTCATCTCATTCTACCTTTAAAAACCACAAGTCAGCCTGCAGTCTGAGAGCAAAGTGCTCTGACAGGATGTGATACTACGAGAGCTTTAATGACAGATCCCAACTTTTCAAGCCTTTGTATCTGAGAAGGATTCAGTGCTTTGGACTGAAAATAGTAAAAAATAACAAAAGCTGTGTATGTACATATTTCATGATAAACTACCCATAAATATGTATATTCACAGTAAAATGTCCATAGATTGGCCCTATAGTTCAACTTTTATTTTTGTCTTCTAAATATTGTCATTTCATATTTCAACTCAGGATTATTTGAGTGCTATTTTTCTCTTATGTCTGAAGTAAGTTTAATTACCAAAGATGCTGTGCTGATACTCAACCACGTCATCTTTTGCATTTTTGTTTTTGAATGCAAACGAACACCTGATGAAAGCATCAGGGTTTTTATCTCAAAAATATGAAATAGAAAACAATCAGCATTTATTCATACAGAATTTTTACAGAAAAAAAAGAGCAAACATCTGATTTTTGGCCTTTCAGGTATGAAAACACCTTTAACACAAGCGACTGCAGAAAAACACGAAACACAAGAACTTCACATTAAAGCCTTACAAACTTGGAGACGCAGTAATAAAACCTTTGCTTCTTGGTAAAGCCGTGATGAAGAACCTGTTGAAGGACTTTAGTTTGGTAGGATCTCAGTCTTTTGAGTCTCTGTGACAAGTTCAGAGTCTGTATACTGTCCCATCCTGAAGCTTCAACAGTGCTGCCACCCCCTCCTCAGTGATGCTGACTGTTTTGAGTCCTTATAAACAGCCGTGGGGAGAAGTGTGCTCACAGGCTGCTTGCTTACGTCCCATCAACAGGAGGGAAGCTGCTGTTTGTGGAGCCACCTCTTCTTCAGCTTCTCTGCTTTGGCTTTCTCCTTAGAGGCTGAAAGATCAGACCAATAAGTTGTTTTTTTTTTAAAATGTGACTTATGTCCCCACAGCTTTCCAACTCAAACACCCTTTAGAAAGGACATCGAGAGTAAATATGCCAGTCTGAAGACTGAAAATTGCGAGTGTCGTCGCGGTCTCTGCAACAGGACGCCCGGGAGAGCGAGCGCCTCTCAGTGAGACGGGACATCATTGTAGCAAAGCTCAAATTGAGACAGATCATCGTCTTTACAGACTACTGCCACAGAGTGTAGCTTGCAGGTGTTTATTTTAAATCAATAACACAAAGTATTAAGACCAAAGAACAAAAAACATGGTGGTAAAATCTCTCCTGAAAAGCCTCAGGGGCAGAAAACCTGGTGAGTGGTGACAACAACATTAATAAATATCATGGCATAAATCTGACCTGTGTGGCAATAACCGCAAAATTCTGTAAAAGATTTAAAGAGATCAAACCAATGACAGTTAAACAATGTGCAGGTGTGCACAATCCAGGTGTGCAAAGCCTGCAGAGACTCGACCATATCTTTACTCGTCTCACACAAAGACTTCTATAACAAACAGGTTTTACCGTAACTTCTCGATGAACCCATCTGTAACTGTGACCTCAAACTTTTCATGCCTTTGACCCCATTTTACAGATAAAGCTGAAATCACTGTGTACTTGGCTGTAATTGGGGTGACCACAGATCTAAATTAAAGTATTACCACTTTGCGGCCATCTCTGCAACACCTAATTCCCTGGTCATTTATTCTCTAGAAATTATACTTCTATCTACACGCAGTTTCATAGTAGAAAGCAAAAAAACCATCCACCTTTACTACGATAAGTAAACCTGCCCGCCTCCACCACACAGCTGAGGCCACCGTAAACCTCACCTGTACATGTCCAGCATCAACATCACTGGCTCATATTTCCACCATCTTTAGAGCTTCAGACTTTTCTGGGATTTGTATTCAGGCCCCACCATCTCTTTTATAACAAACTGTGCAGAAAGTAATCAGTTAAGAAAAAATAAAGTCTTTTTTTTCCTTTTTAAGCTTCTTATCTTTGGATGACACATTGCACCAACTGGACTGTAAAAGCTGAAGTAAACTTCCTCTGGTCATCAATCTCAGGCTTGTTCTGAACGTACCCCAGTCTTTCTTGACAAACTGCACTGCCGCACTTTTATTCCACCCCTTCTTGTTCTGGAGGGACAGCATCTCATTATCTGAAAGCAGAAGGACATTAAGATTAAAAACACTGAGCAGAACGCCGGTCTGAAAGTCTGAAGACTGAAAGCTGTGAATGTCGTCGCGGTCTCTGCAGCAGGACGCCCGGGAGAGCGAGCGCCTCTCAGTGAGACGGGACGTCATTGTAGCAAAGCTCAAATTGAGACAGATCCTCGTCTTTACAGACTACTGCCACAGAGTGTAGCTTGCAGGTGTTTGCTTCATTTTACATCAGCAACACAGAAGCTGTGTTCACTCAGTATTAAGACCAAAGAACAACAAACAAGGTGATAAAATCTCTGCAGAAATGCATCTCCCTGTATCATGGAGTAGAAAACCTGACAAAAAATTAAGTATGGCGGCGCCACCAGCTTACTTGTGGTCCTGCAGGTTCCTGGTCCGTACAGTCTGGACCGGATGAACTCCTCGGCCACCTGCTGTTGGAAGGACGCCAGCGTTCGCTCCTTCACCGTCGTCACTGTGTACTTCCCCTTCAGACTGACAAACAACACGAGTACAATAAAAGGACGGAAAGAAGAATGCGTGTTTGATCAGCTTCACTTTAGTGAATAATGATCGTCTCACATATATCAGGATCAGTTTGAGACTTCTTCAGTAGCACCAGCATGCACTTTCATTGGATCCAAAAGGCTGAGAATTAAAACAAGTCTCTGCACACAGAGTCCAACTAATATCCTAAATTTAAAGTGCCCAATGAGGTGAGAACAATGAAAGTATCACATTTCTGTATCATTATTTTATTGAGAGGTTTTCAGCATCTTCACTTCCTCTCTGAAATGTCACTGAGTGGATTCTGATCAGTGGGTCCAGCAGTCAGTGAAGTGCTTGGTAACAACAGGTTTTGTCTAATCGTGGTGGGTGAGGAGCTGCAAACTGGCTTTCATCAGTGAATCAAAGTTTGTCTACCAATATTTTATCTGCAGAGATGTTCCCAAAACAATCAGTGGGTCTCTCCTGCTAATGAACTCCAGCTCCACCATCATGAACCATCGCTGGAGGAGAAACTCATGAGGACAGGCTGGAGCAAAGTCTTCATTAAATTAGACTGAAAAATATTAGTTTGAGACACTTCCTGTCTTCAAATACATCATTTTCTCTTGTTTCTATTGGTGCCTGGTAATGTGTAACAACAACAAGGTATTTGCTGACCACACTAAATAATAAAGAATCTGGCAAGTCCACCCAAGTAAAGCGTCTCTCTTAAACTCTGAAATAAAATGGTTTAAAAACATTGACATACTTCCGGGCATTTGCCAATTTCCCACTCCTTTTCTTTTTCTTCTTCTTCTTTCCATCTCCCCCCTCTTTTTCTGGCTTTTCCTCCTGTTCACCTGGGTGAGGACAGGTTGATTTAGCTGAAGTCACAGATCTGAAGTTCAATCTGCTGCTCTACAAATCAGTGCCCAGTCCTTCCACAGCATCAGCTAAATGGTTAAAGATGTATTAAGAAAGCTTCTTTACCTTCATCTTCAGACTGTTTCTGCTTCCTGGAGAAAAGAAAAACAAACAAATGTTGTGAGCACTGAGTGAGTTGATGGAGACGATGTGTTAAATCCAAGAATTAGACAGGTAAACTTACTTTGAGGAAGCAGAGTCGATTTCCTCCAACACGTCAGCCGATAAGAGTTTTCTTTTCTGTGGAGAAAACAGTCTGTGAAACTGCAGGTTCACACATCTTTTAGTTTTTCTACGGCATTAGGTCACACTGAAAGGCAAAAAGAGAGAACTGTTTTTTGTCACTTTGCATTTTGAGCTAAAGTGAAAAATGTCAAGAATGGGACTAGAACAAAACACTGACATCCTCCTCCAGAATCAATCAAACCAGGCGTGCTACTTCCTGCCTCTTTACTGTAAAGCTAAGCAAAGTTAACCACCCTGCAGTGAAGAAGACTCACAGGCAGAGGGATTAAAAACAATAATGAAGAAAAATAAATAAAACTCTCCTCCCCATCATTTCCTTAATGTTGCTTTAATACACCTCAAACAGCACAGCGGTGTCTCCTTCTGAAATGAACACCCTCTGAACTCTTTTCAGATAGAAGTAAAATAAAAGAAAGCACTGATGTGTGATTGGGTTGAGCCTGGATCCTGAACTATGAAGCAACTTCAGCATACTCAGGCTCTCCTGATCTGGCTTCACTTAAACTAAAATCAATAGTCAGACTGTAATGGGAGTTAAACAGGTTCTGCACTTTCTGAATCTGTTAGTCCGCTTGTGTTAGGGTGATGTAAATTTCATCTTTAGACTTTAAAAAAATACTTTAGCTCATATTAGTGTCAATGCAGTGAGCTCTGAGGATTGGTGACACCATTTTCTAGGCGATCCATTGTTCAGCAGGCAGTAGTTTTGAACTTGTCCATATGTTTTCTCAGGAGCAGGTTATGACTTCATGAGAAGTTACCATGGTTATGCACCCTGGTAAGAAGGTAAATGCATTTGTAAAACTTAAAACTCAGGGTTAGACAGGGTCCAGGCCTCTGAAAGTATTTGAAACCATTTAAAATGACACACACTGACCTTCTGTTCTTGGAAGAGCTCCTGTCTCTTCCTCCTCTTCTCTTTTAGCAGCTGCTTTTCCCTGCAAACAGAGGAGCATTTCATCAGGTTTATGGATAACAATGACACAAACACACAACTGTACAGCTTCTGCTGATAATGTAATAACACTTATGGGGAATTTTTGCTGGTGGCGATCAAGCGTAAGCCATTCTCAGGGGGACTGCTAATATTCTGGTCCCTCATGTATGAAAATACTGCAAAAACCGGCAAACGCCTCAGGATAATTTACTGATCCGTTTGTGGCCCTGCTGAGGTCACCCTTAAATCTGACTAGACGTGAAGTTTATGACAGAACTGTTACAAATGTGGCTAATAAAAAGGCCTCTGAGTGTGCAGTCCATATCGGGTTTATTTTTTGACGCTTGAAAAGTTTCTCTTTTAGACATTAGCCCAACTAAACTTCGTCAAACAATTCAAAGATCCAGACCAATTTGATGACACAGAGCTGTGCGTCTGAGAGTACACAACAGCTAAAAAATACACACGTTGTGAACATGAATTTTGTTAAATTTCGTGCTGCCGATTTGATATACGCCTACGTAAAAATTACGTAATGTATCTGTAGTGTTCACTGGAATAGAGACATCTGAATGCAAAGTTTTTTGAATGGAGTTTGGCCCAACCGTCCCAGCACAGGTTAGCTAGCGGTTAGCTACCTTCTAGCGGTATCCAGCGCCTGTTTCATGCTCCGCAGAGCCGCAGCTTTGGAGTCTTCAAAGGTCACCTCCTCTGGAGCTTCATCGTCGCTAGACTCCAGCGACAAGGTGAAACTCTCTGCGGGCTTTTCGATGCCCGCCGTCTTTGACGACGAGCTGGCTTTCCCACGTTGTTTCTTCGCCATGTTGTCCAGCGTTGTGAGACGTCATCAGGCCACGCCGCACACAACGTGACGCAAAAAGAATGAACCCGACTGATCGACCAACCAATGACTGCAGCCCAACAAACAAACCGTTTTAGATAGATCTAAATGAGCGAATGATAGGATTATCTAATTCTAGAAAGTTTTCCCATTTTATATTTGTATTAATTTAATATTTATTTAATAAGTTGTTTGTTGTTTTTGCAGAATATATTTCACCATCCATACAATTATGCCAACATTTCAATATCTCGAAATGTCTAGTTAGTTACTTCTGAGTAAGTCAAACTTTTGAGATAGAATATCATCTATATTACAGTTAACGTTGAACAATTTAGGTGTTTGTAACTGTAAAGTTTGTTGTAGGTAGTATTTTCCAACAGATTTTTATTCATTTATTTTAAATTTAAGGCCAGTCTCTCAAAATTGTGACTTTTTAACTTAAATTTTCGACTTAAGAATCTTGAAATCAACTTATTCAGAAGTTTCAGTCACTAAAATTTTCAGATAATAAGTCGAAATTTCTATTTAAATCTGAATTTTATTTTATTTTATTTTTTTGTTTCAGTGGCGGAAACAAGTGTCTATATTTTCCTCATTATGTGCTTGTTTTGTAATATCTGGAGGAAAATGTTAACTACCTGTGCTTTAATTTTGAAAGATAAAACCGGAAAACCATCTCCTCTTTATTCTAGGGATCTGCCGGGCTGTTAGTAGTGAACGGGACTCGGGCACAATGCACCGACTTCTGCTCGTGTTTGTGGCCGCTGCTGGGGCCTCTGTCTTCGTCCTCCCGCGGATGGATGCGTCCCCGGCGGTCGGGCCCTGCGTCGCCCCGCTGCAGTGGGAGGGGAGGTGGGTTGTGTACGACCACAGCACCGGCAGGAACAGCCGAGCCGCCGTCTCGTACGACGCCCTGAACCAGAGGATCCGAGTCCTGCAGCAGCACAAGAAGCACACCCCGTGTCAGAGGTAAGACCAGTAAATAAACACAAAGTAAACATGTTGTTTACAGACTGCGTTTTATTACTGCACACAGTCAGTGTGAAGAGTTACAACAAAACAAGCTGCAGCTGTAAATCTGCGCTTAATAATCTCCAAATCATCTATATAAGCATCACTCCATTTATCATTAATAATCATTAATAAAGCTGATTTATAATGGATTTGGTCCCAGCTTTAAGCTCTTCTTTTCTGTAAGATCGGCTTTGTTTTATAGTTTATATGTATTTTTATTCACAAAACCAACCCATAATTTACACCCATAGTTATTTATACTGCAAACACTACAAAAAGTAATAATAGTAGTAGTAATAATGATTATAAAGGTCATATTCGATTAATGGATAAATTATTTTCCCATGCGTTACACATCAGTGCTAAAGATCAGATTAAAAAACACATCAGAGACTGACTTATAACTGTACTATTAATCTATAAAACAATGTTTTGTTTAGTTTTTTGCATTTTTGTGTTCTAAAAAGGGTCGTAAACAGTCTGTTTGAACACTTCTCAGCCTGGACTAAAGTCTGGAGTTGTGAAATGTTCCCTGGCTGGTAAACGAGGCCACAGAGCGACTTTGGAGTGTTTGGTTTGGGCACAGAGGACTATCCTGCCAAAAGTAACCATCTTCAGACTTTAGAAGACAGAGACACTATCAAACTCTTGGACAGTTTTCTTGCTGCCGAAATAGATGCCCTATAGTTTCTGTGCATAAGAAATGGAAGTAGGAGCCACGATGTTGCCCACTGGTTTTGGATTCTGCGATTTGAATGTTGAATGTTTTATGTTTTGGCCACTGCTCAGGTGGTTTGCTTCAACTGGATGTGACCATGTTTGGATGAGAGCATGCAGTGTTATCACACAGATCCAGCAAGTAACAGACTAATAAAATATTAGACTTTACCAAAACTGAAGCACAAACTTCTTAAACACCAGGATATACGATTTGTTAGATAATTTATTAAAAATGCTCCAAAAGGCACCAACAGGACAAACACAGTGGAGCGCTCCGGTTCTTTCACTGGATTTACTGGAGCTGAGGCCAAACATAGAAATGATTAAAACACATTCCAGTTAAATCAGCTTCTGTAGAGTTCTCATCAAGGGGAAAACTATCCATAGACACCAAAAATGGGTTTGTAGCAGGCTGTAAACATGATTAGTTCTACTGTAAAATCGGTCATTTGAACCTGGGAGTCTGTGCAGAATGACTCAGCTGTGGAGCCGGACTCTAGTGGACATTAGGGGAACTACAATTTCTGATATCTTGAGATTGGCTTTTAGCTCCGTAGGTTGATGCTTGGTGGTGAGACTTTTTTTCACAGTTCAAAACTATGAGTCAAGCAATATCTATTTGATCTTTTTTTTTCCACTGTTTATGTTTATACACCGCTCTCTGTGTCTTTTGTCCTCTGCACAGTCCCATCCAAAAACTTCTTTAACCTCTTTGTTTCAGGTTTTTTGAGTACATCTACTTGTATCAGAGCATGGTGATGTTCCAGATTGACCAGAAGACGAAGGAATGCTCAAAGATCGCTCTGACTGAAGCCTGGGATCCCTTCGACGTCCCTGATAACTCCACCTTTGAGGATCAATACTTCATCGGCGGCCCTGGGGACAGCATTGAGGTTCAGGAGTGGTCAGATAGGAAGCCGGCACGCAAACGTAAGTCTGAGATTTTTATGCTTTCAAACAGGCCATAGTGAGTGCTGAAGAGTTAGGTCAGTGTTAGCGTAAATTCAGCACGTCCTGCAGCTGCTTTATAATAACAATAAGCCCTTTCACTGTGGTTTTATTGAATTATGAGAGTGGCTGTAGCTTCTAAATGACTTCTTTTCCACGAAAAAGAGTAATTCTACATTTTACATGCATCCTTTCGTGAACTACCCCACACTAATATACAGTACTGTGCAGTACTGTTCCTTTATATTTATCTAGGAAAATGTAATAAACAGTATATAGGTGTATAAGGAGTTGAAAGGATGGCTTGACAGTCAATATGTGGTGTGACCACCTTTATTCTTCAACACAGCCTGAACTCTCTGAACTCTCTTAGGCAACTTTCTTGTAATTTATTAAATAATCTTCAGCAAAAGTTCTCCAGACGTCTTGAAGGACATTCAAAGCTTTTCTGTGGATGTTGGCTGCTTTTTGTTCCATTCTCTGTCACATTGCTTTAATAATATTAAGGTTCAGGCTCTGTGGAGGCCAGTCCATGACTGAAAGTGTTTTTTTTTTCTATCCAAATATGCTTTTATTGGCAGTGTGTTTCATCACTGTCATGCTGAAAAGAAAGCCGTTCCCAGTCAGATTCTTCCTACATCCAAAATCTGACTGCACTTTTCTTGGTACAGTTTTAGATTAGGCACTGGAGCCATGGTGGTGGAGATGAGGTAAGAGTGGTTGATCCAAAATTTGGGAAGATTGTTTTTATTGGTTTGAGAGGGGTTACTACAAGACATTCTCCAATGATTTGCCAATACAGCCACAACTCCCACTACCCACTGTGAGAAAACTTTTGGTTTTTGTGTGCTGCTTCTGAAAAGGCACCGAGGCAGAGCTGGCACCTCATCTGAAATCTGCTATTTCAGTAACTTGTCCTCGTCTCTCCACCAGATGAGACCTGGGTGGGCGTTTACACCGTGAAGGACTGCTACCCAGTGCAGGAGACCTACACGAGGAACAGCAGTGTCACCACCTCCACCCGCTTCTTCAGCCTGGAGCTGGGAATCAGCGACCCCAACGTTTTCACCCCACCGAGCACATGCCAGTCAGCCCGGCCTGAGAGGATGGTCGACCTCGAGTGCTGAGACCTCATCAGATCTCACCTTTGACCTTAAAAGCTAAACTGCAGTTTAAGTCTGAAACCGCTTCCCTGTTTAGTCATTCACTATTGAAGTATACTGACATTTTGTTTGAGGTAAAATTACAACTGTACTTTAGTCTGAAACCAGTGCCACAGTTTCAAAATTCTCTACTACAAGAGTAGCACTTACAGTAAAATAACTCATTCTGCATATGCCCTGTCAGTTAAATACTACTAATATATAACTACTACAGTTCAGCGCTTCCCAAACTATGGAATCAGGACCCTCGAAAAGGTCAGAAGATGAGATCTGAATGGTTTTAAGATGATTCATGGGAAAGACAAATCGTTACTATTTTGTAACCTGCTTTTATTTTGTGACTTGTATCTTTAAATTTCACTACGACATTTGGGATACTTGTATGAAGCATGATGTGTAAAGACTCAAAGCTAAAACTGTCAGATATCACTGGAATAAAACGATTATTTTCCTCTGAAATGTTGTGAAGTTGAAGTATAAAGTAGTATGAATTAAAATACTCCGTACAATTACCATAAAACTGGATAAACACTTTATGAATGCAGTAGCTTTCTATAACTGTCAGACACTTTAAGTAAACATTATTTTTTTGTGTGTCCTCACTTAGAGCCTGATGGTACTTTTGGCTATAAAATCCATCACATGACATCATTCAATTACGTTCAGTTAACTCTGTGCTCGAAAGGGACTTTAAGAGTTTTGATCTCATTATTACAATTATGGGTAAACCATCATTTCCAGACTGCCAGCTTTGAGTTAATTTCCGTATGATTCTTCTTTTGCCATTTAAATTTATCCCCCAGAACTAAACACAGTAAGAAATGTAAGCAGGTGTACGTAGATTGTTTCCCTTATTTTATAGACATTTTATTACCACAAAACCATTTGAATTTTAACATCAAAGAAAGCTGATGTCTAGTCATGGGGGAGGGGTGTGTGTGGGGGCTTTTGATGCCTCTAATCTGCCCAAAATCCAACGGCGAAGGGCGGAAGTGACGCAACTGTCAGTGCTCAGGCGTCATTTCCGTATTTCAGAGAGTTTGTCAACATTAGAGACTACCGGTGGTTAAAAATCGATCGTGCGGTATGAGGGGGAGATCAACCATCAGAGCAGACTGCAGGATATGAAGACAGCTGAGATAGAGTGACACGTAACAGGTGTGTAAAACTGTGACGGTGTCAATGAGCTAACATAGCGCGCACGAGCTCAGTTTGAATGCTAACGGACTGAAATCAATGAGCCGGTGTGAGCTAGGTTTTTATAGAAATAACACAAGTCCTCCTCTTGTTTTTAAATGAAGGGTTTTAGCATATAGCATCCGATAAGATACAGGGGAGAGTGACTTTACTATAAGCTGGTTTTTATACATTAAAATCAAAGAGTCGGTGACAGGAAGCTTCTGTTATCAGCACTGTGCTACCATCGGCTCTTTGTCCCTCAGCCCGCGGCCGCCTGCGGGGGCAGGTGTTCCGAAAGTGAATTTTTAAACGAGTTTTTTTTTTTGCAACATTATGTTTGGCCTGTATAAACTAATAATAAGGGGCCAAAATAGCCTCCCTCTGTCTGAACCTGCAGGCTCTCCCACACAGTGAGCAGCAAGCACAAGCTTGTGAGCATAATAACTGTATACATTCAGACAGAGCTATGATGGAGTCTTCTTTCAGACGCTGAGCGTATACAGGACAGTAACAGACATTAGAAGACTCAGCTCCTGCAAAGCTGCAAAGAAAATAAAGTCCACGTGTGCTGATTGTAAAGAGCTGTTTTTGAGACATCCAGCACTGACTGACGCAGACCAAACCAGAACCAAAGGCAGGAGCGACATTATTCTGATAAAAATCTGTAGGTTGGTCTGTTACAATAGATTATTTCCATAAGATCCACCACATCTGCCCTGCAGCTTCATTTAATACACTGATCATTGCAGTGCTCTGAACTCACCAATGCACATGTTCATGCACTGACAAAGATCACCTGTCAGTTAGCGCCTCAGGTTATATCCTGAAATAAAAACATTCTGTTAGGACAAAATAGACTGTTTCCAGCATTAAATCATGTAAATGGACTGCTCATTATACAGCACTAACATTCACAATAAACTAGGGTTTAGTATCTTGGCGTGCAGACTGGCGCAGTAAGTCAAGCCACAATATTACATCTTGTTGAGCAGACTGGTGCCCATGTTAATCTGTGACAAACGGCGGCAGTTAACATGAATGTGTTTTCTAAGTCACTAACGTGTTAAACAGCAGATAGCGTGAACGTGTCACATCCAGGTATGGCAGCCTTTGCTCACAACTGTATTTTCCTGTCATCATATTGGTAACATTTTTCTTATGTCCCACTGTTCCTCAAGACCTCCCACAACAAAATGAATTGTGAGAAAGAGGAGGGTCTGGATGACCAGGAGAGGAACAACAGCCTGGACCAAAAGGACCCAGATCCTCCTCCAATTAAAGAGGAAAAGAAGGAACTCTGCATCAGTCGAGAGGGAGAGCAGCTTGTAGTGAAGCAGGAAGCTGAAGACATCATCGTCTGGACCGGGGAAGAACAGCTCAGACTCCTGGATAACATGTGGAAACCAGAAATAAACTTACGCAGCACAGGTTTGTAAAACCAGCCAGCTAATGAGAGATATATTTCTACAGTTTGATAATCACAAACATCGAAATATTGAGATAATTTTTGAAAATTAGAATCCAAGAACTATGCAGTCACTTGCACCAGTGTCCAAAATGATCTGCCACAACTGAAGAATAAATTTCATTGGTAAATGTGAGTGACATGCTCACAAAGTAAAGACCTGCTAATAGTTAGGATTATATTTTCTCAATTGTGTGTTTTCCTGTTATGTTTCTCCTTTCAGATTTCCCACAACAGCATGACTGTAAAGAGGAGGTTCTCACAGACAAGCAGGACTTTAATCAAGAGATGAACTCAAGTATAAACAATGATGACCCTTCACAGACGAAAGAGGAACAGAAGGAACTCTGCACCAGTCAAAAGGGAGAGCATCTTGTACTGAAGCAGGAAGAAAGCAAGCATGTGGAATCAACTAGAAATGCAGAGCTGAAGAAAAGACCTCAGATAAACAGAAATAAGCGACTGTCGCGTAAATCTGAAACATGTGAAAACTCTGTAAAATGTGACATTTGTGGAAAAACCTTTTACTATAAATCCTCTTTGACAAGACATCTAAGAGTTCATAAAGGTGAGAGGCCACATTCTTGCAGCACCTGTGGGAGAGGATTTAGTCAGATGATAAACTTGAAAAGTCACATGAGAGTCCACACAGGTGAGAAGCCATATTGTTGTAGCACCTGTGGGAAAACATTTAGTTTCTCATCACCCTTCAGAAGCCACCTTAGAATTCACACAGGTGAAAAGCCACATTTGTGTGGCACCTGTGGAAAAAAATTCTACAAGAAATCAGATTTGGAAAGTCATATAAAAGTTCACTCGGATGAAAAGCCCCATTCTTGTAGCATGTGTGGTAAAAGATTCAAGCATATGATAAACTTGAAAGTTCACATGAGAATTCACACAGGTGAGAAGCCTTATTCTTGTAGGATCTGTGGGAGCAGTTTCAGAAAGAAATCATCACTGGAATGTCACGTAAGGAGTCACACAGGCGAGAAACCATTTGCTTGCAGCATCTGTGGGAAAGGATTCACCCAGACACCAAATTTAAAAATTCACATGAGAATCCATACAGGTGAGAAACCATATTTATGTAGCACATGTGGGAAAAGCTTCATTAGCTCATCAGAGTGCAAAAAACACATGAGAATCCACACGGGTGAAAAACCATATTCTTGTAACACATGTGCAAAAAAATTCACTTATAAATCAGGACTAGAAACTCACATGAAAATTCACACAGGTGAGAAGCCTCATTCTTGTAGCACCTGTGGGAAAAGCTACGCTACAATGGTATACTTGAAAATTCACATGAGAATACACACAGGTGAGAGGCCATATTGTTGTACTACATGTGGAAGAAGATTTAGTAATTTAACAGGATTCAAAAATCACATGAAAATTCACTCAGGTGAGAAGCGACATGCTTGTAGCACCTGTGGGAAAGGTTTCATTCAGCTGCAAAACCTGAAAAGGCATATGAGAACTCACACAGGTGAGAGGCCATTTTCTTGTAGCACCTGTGGGAAAGGATTTTGTGGCCTGTCCGGTTTAAAAAGACATATGACAGTACACACAGGTGAGAGGCCGTATTCTTGTAGCACCTGTGGGAAATCATTTAGAGAATTATCAACATTGAAAACTCACATGCGAATTCACACAGGTGAGAAGCCATATTCGTGTGGCACCTGCGGGAAAAGTTTCATTCAGTTGGCACAGTTGCAAAACCACCTGCGAATTCACACAGGCGAGAAGCCATATTTGTGTAGTACCTGTGGGAAAAGATTCCGTAATGTTACGAACATGAAATCTCACATGACAATTCACATGACGACTGGTTAAATGTTTCCTGTTTAAGAAATGTGTCAGTGTAGCATGTGTGTTAATAGTAGAGCGAGCAATGACAGTGCAAATCACACCTGTGGGATAAAATATGATTATCCCACAGGTATTATTCAGCTCAATACGGCATATATTTATTTTACACAATAACTAACTGTAACAATTGTTTATTCTATTAATTGTCTTATTCATATGCTGCAGGGGAAACTCTGGTTTTATATTTGTCTGACTTCATATTTTTATTGTTTTAGGCTGTAGAGGTGACAAGCACAAGTTGTAGATAAACTTGTTCCACTAAACAGCTTTGTTATAGAGAAAGAAGCTTATATAAGTTTTTTTTTTTTTGTCACTTGTTGCTTATTATGGCAAATATTTAATTTCTCTGTTGTTCAGAGGTTTCACTGCACAATATTAAAAGCAGGGAAGTGTCACACAGAAGACACAAATATATCATTATGAACTTGATGTTCATTTTCATGAAAATTAAACTTCAGAAGATGCTGAAGGGTTTTGAGTTTTATAAGGTTTAAATAAAGATGTGTTTTAAACTCATGGCTTTTTTCTGAGTTGTAAAGTGAAGTCCCTACAGTAATAGAGAGAAAACGCCAACAGTCACATGTCCTTCTATAAACAACAACTTGGTGTAAGTGGGAAGGAAAAACTCTTTAACTTAAAAAATTGTGGCACTACATGCAGTGGTGCCAACATTAGCCATGTTAAAATGTTACCGTTAACAGGTGGTCAGGCTGTCCGCAGGCAAAGACTCAGAGATTTGGCTCTCCATTTCACAGCAGAGTCCTTTCACATTCTTCACATATCCGTGTTGGGCAGAGTGCAGAAACAGCTGCCGAATGGCATTTGTCAAATTAGGGTTTTTTTGAGAGTTTAATTCTTTTTTTGTGAAATCCATTTTCGATTTGACGTATTTATCAATGGATTAATAAATCATTTTGAAATATTGATTTATAAATAGTCTTTATTTAAAATGTAATTATTAAATAATAAGTTACTTTTGCAATGTTTAAATAAATAAAATAATTTAAAAAATACATTTGTAACTGAATTTGCAAATGCATTTTATTGCACTAACAATTCAAAATTGCAGCATAAAATTTTTTGGGGGTGTGTGTGGCTCTTGTGGTCCTCCATAATCATGTTGCTCAACTGGGCAAACAAAATTACTTGATCAGAGATTCATCCAGGAATCATCCTGATCACAATCAACCAATAACACGAGTAATGCGATTCCATGCGACTTGAGTGTGTGTCTTTATTCTGGTCCTTGATTTTGTAAACTTTGTTTCTTTTTGTCAAAATGTTGGCCTTAGTCCCATGTTTTTCCGTTAATCAACAAGGTTTAAAGTGGCTTTAGGTTAACCAAACAGGAAAATATCCACTTTGGGGTTTTCCCATTAATCCACACAAAGAGTTGTTTTTTTCTGGTCAGTGAACTTTAACCTTCTTTCTTTATGAATAAACTGTAACACCTGGAACTTGTCTGAGTTAACATGAGCTGCAAGTTATGTTTTCTTTTACACTTGGGTTTGTTTAATATATTGTTTTTTTCCCCCGTTGTGTTGTAATTGATAATTTGTGCTTGATGAGTTGTGCAAATGTAGGCTTCATTGATCTTTCAGAGTATGGCTTGGGAGTATGTCTTCAAATCAAAATCATGATCAATGAACATTTTACCATGATTATGATTAACCTTTCATGCATGAATTATGACAACCTCAATCTGGATTTTCACTCATCTTTAGGCATGAAAAAAAGATTTTTGAACTTCATTTTTAAGTTTAAGTATACCATTAACACTGACACAAATCCAAGAAAAGAGCCTTTGAATAGCTGTCCACTGTAGTGACCACTACGCGTGAAAGCGTTAATAAATATGCTAGTAAAGCTTAGATTTTCTTTCCATATTTTGATGATAGTATTACTCTTGGTCACTGAAACAATTTTTCTCCCAGTTTCCCGTTTTCTTCTATTTGTTTGAGTCTTGAAAGGGTTTGAACTGCAGGAGGGGAGGGTTTCTGTGCGCACACACACACACACACACACACACACACACACACACAGTGCCTGAGATTACAATAAAGAACATCCCCTATTAGTGACGAAAAAGAGCCAACAGGAGAGAAAAAACTTGATAGTGACTTTCTGTCAGGGCAAGCAAATCAGGCAGTACGTGCCCAGTGAAATCTATGAACACATATGATCTAAAATCTGAGTGGCCACAATCTCTCTTCTTGCATCTCAAACAGCATTCTGTCATAAAGCGTCTTGCCTATTTGCAAACTTTAAATTACTGCCATCTTGTGACAGTGATCAGTTTTTCAGTTGGTCAAGTTGATCTTCGTTCAACAACTTTACTTTGACATTAAATATGGCACACAGGGCTGGTTCAATTTTTTTTTTTTAAAGATCACACATTAAACCATATTATTCGACACAAGTTTTAATTAGATTGTGTTGACATCTTACAATAAATGACCCACATCACAAAGAAACAGTGCGAGAGATTAAATATACAGGACAGGATAAAAATCAAGTTTAGTCTTCATTAAAATAAATATCACCACAAAATAACTAATGTTCATAAAAAAAAATATGTTATGTGTTTCTTGATCTTTATCAGTTTTTAATCTTATGTAGTGTAACCTGTTTAGTGGCTAATAAAAATATCAAACTAAAACATATTTAAAACTAGGATGAAATTAGTAGAATAATATTTTCTTTTTTTCCATCTCGGTGATGAAATAACCTTCAGAGCATATTCAAGCTGGAACTTTGTCTCCATGGCAGACTTCAAAGCACTTATAAAAGCTTCTGAAGCTGAAGAGTAAACCTGCTATTCATAAACTAAAAAATAAATGTTACTTGTTGACTTCTGGGTAAGTCTGTGTCAAATCAACAAAGACTTCTGCTAGCCCATCTCAGATTTGCATAAAAATTTTACAGTAGAAATTTTAAACATTTATACTGATTGCCGTGAAATTTTAGTTTCATATATTGAATAGTTTTTTTTTTTTTGTTTTTTTAAATGGTCCAATGACCCACTTTCAGCCCTTTCCCCCCCCTACTCTACCTACCTACCATTTTGAGTCCTACTGCTTACACAACTCTGAACATTTTTATTCAAATTAGAAAAGGTTCAACAGAAACTTAAATTTTATAGAAATTTAATTTGATGCTTTTAAAGAAATTAAATCCTGTCCAGTCTAGCAGCTTTTAAAATACGAATTATGGTGTAAAAATCACTTTTGTGCCAAACATATGTAGCTTTTCCAAGATACATTCCATGAAGTCTCTATCCGGTTGTTCAGTCTGACGTCACTAGCCGTGTCTGGGTCTAAACTCCGCTGCAGGTCCATATATCATACGATCAGTATGGCATTACTGAGAGTTGAAAAACTGTCTAAAGTCTTTCATCTTTAATAAAATGATCAGCGTTCTGCTCTACCAGGTGTAACAATTGAGTTTAACATCCAGGCATCCATGAAAACGGAATTTATGACATTTAACGGAGTTAGAAGTTAGCAGGGAGTTAGCTCGCTAGCTTCTATCTAAATACAATATAGCATGTCCTGACTGCGGGGTTTTGGAAACAAATTAAAACGTACAGCTCTGCTATCACTTCCAGCATAAATGAAGACAGAAAACTAAACAGCAGTGACGCTTGTAGGGTTACTGAAGTTGGGCTAGCTGGTATATAATGATGTGCTACGTGACCGCTAGCGACACAGCTATGTTAGCATAATATAAACAAGCTAACTTTTTTCCCACTCGATAAAAGTTAACGTGAGTGTTCTCGGTGGTCAGAAACAAATGTAATCGCATGGCAGGATGCTGTAAAAGGACCAAACTTCAGCCAGGAGAACAACTGAGATAATCCATCCACAATACGAGGTTAGTCATTCATATACTGTTGCATGGGCTGGGCTGTAGTTACATCCTAAGGTTTTAAAAACTGAGCTTAAATAAATGATTAGCGGTAATAAAAGCCGAGGGAGGTCAACAGGGATCACTGACTGTTTTAGGAGCTTTTTGAGATTAAATAGAAGAAAATACATAACATTAAACATGTTAACAACACAAAAGCCATATTAAACGCAGACTACTTTAGACCCGGAAGTAGGATTCGTCGCGTCATCACTGAACAACCGGATAGGCTCCTCTTGTTTATGTTTCTTTTATTGGCTTATTTCATCATTTTATTTGTGTTATTTCAGTTATTAGATTATATGTAACATAGTATATTATAATATGACAATGTCTAAGCTGACAGGCAGAAGAGGAAAAAAATACTGCTTTTGGACAACTCTGATAATTCTTGTTAAAATATGAAAAGAGGGAAAATATGCCCACACTTTGAAACATAACATTGTTATGTAAATTGGAGAAGGCTCAACAGAAACTTTCTGTTTTGATAAAAATCAGATTTAATGATTTGATTAACCTCCTAAGACCCAAACTCTTCCACGGCATGCATTTTTAATTTATCTTTGATATCGGGGCATATTGGGACCTGATGAATGTAAAAACAAAGAATTACCAGATTTTTTTTTTTACCTGATTTTTGTTTCTAAGAAAAATGAGAGCCACATATGAGGATATTTGTTTAAAATTTCGATAGAACAGTAGCAGTATAATGTCCTCATTAGTGGATATCAGGCCATTGTTGAGCAAAATTTAGTATTTTGGTCTAAATAACCCAAAATGTGATGTCCACATATGTGGACGGCAGGTCCTAGGAGAAACATGCAAATATCTAATGAAATTATTTTCTGAGTTGTAATTACACAACCATCTAGAAACTTGTTCTATTCAGATTAAACTCTTTACGGATATTTTTGTTTTTGTTAAAACATTTATCGTATTTGCTCAAATGCTTGAAAGCTGAATGAAAATAGAATATTATCACTTTACGACTTAGTTAGAAACCATTTAAGTTTTGAAAGTAACTTAAAACATATAACTTTTTGTTTTGTTTTTGTTTAATATATGAAGCTAAAATTTCACAGGACTGGTTATACAGGTTTAAAATTTCTACCGTGAAATGTTAATACATATTGAAGATAGTTCAGTAGGAAATGTTCTAAAAACTGGCTTATTTGAGACCCTTTATAAAACTGGGCTTCCAATTACATCAGAACAAAAACACAGCCAACTTGAATGACTATTATTAAAAGCTATTCCATACTGACCAGAATATAAGGTCATCTTTTTTCCCCTCAGGTGTAGCTGTGATTTTCCTCACTATGCATTCTAACAGTCACACACTCCTACTCTGCCACATTTTGTAGGGTAGTATGAATTCTCATGTGACTTTTTAAATGAGTCAACTGACTGAAATTTTTCCCACAGGTGCTACAAGTATATGGCTTCTCACCTGTGTGAATTCTTGAGTGAGTTGTCAGGTTTTTAATATGACTAAATCTTTTTCCACAGGTGCTACAAGAATATGGTTTCGCACCTGTGTGGATTCTTAGATGAGTTTGCAACGTCGAATTCTGACGAAAGGTTTTCCCACAGATGTTACAAGAATGTGGTTTCTCTCCCGTGTGAATTCTTATGTGCGTTTTCAAGTTTATCAAATTAGTAAATCTTTTATCACACATATCACAAGAATACGGCTTTTCGCCTGTGTGAACTCTCATGTGAATTTTCAAGTGTATCATTTGGCTAAAACTTTTCCCACAGGTGCTACAAGAATATGGTCTTTCACCGGTATGAATTCTCATGTGCGATTTGAATGCTGACATGTCATTAAACTTATTTCCACAGATGCTACAAGGATGAGGCTTCTCACCTGTGTGAATTCTCATGTGCTTTCTTAAGTGTATCATCTGACTAAATCTCTTCCCACATGTGACACAAAAATATGGCTTCTCACCTGTGTGAGCTCTCAGATGTCTATTAAGTTTGGACTGATACTGAAAAAATTTTCCACAAGTGTCACATTTTAATAATTTTTTACTTGATGCTAAGTCCACATGCTCGCTTTCTTCTTGTTCTAGGCTCTCTGGGTCAGGAGAGTTGTGAAAAAGGAACTGGTCACTGTTTGGTTCTGATTTACACTCCTCGTAAGTAGAAGCAGCCATAAAGGTCTCAGTCTCCTCCTTCAACACAAGCGGTTCTTCCTCATGACTGATGCAGATTTCCTCCTGTTCTTCTTTAATCTGCAGAGGTTCTGGATCCTCCTGGTCCAGATTGGAGTTCCTCTCTTGGTTACAGACCTGCTGATCTGTGACAACTTCTTCCTCCTTACCGATATCCTGCTGGTGGAGGTCTGTATAAAGACATTAAACATAAAAAAGTTTAGTGTATAAAACACAGGAGAAAATAGAAAATAGAAATTGTTCAATTAACTGCTTCCCACTGGTTATTAATGCTGATGGTTGCTGCTGCAGAAAAAAAAAAAAAACTGACAGTGAGCTCAGCTGCAGGTAATTTTAATTTTCCTTCAGATCCACACTTTGCTGAATTGGAAGCTAGTGCGATTCTTTGAGGACTAGAGTGATGTGTTCGCTAAGGTGTGCGTTTGGGAGTAGTTTTGGTGTTGTGTTTTGAATTCATCGTAGATGGGACACTGCTGCATAACTTCAGCATGTATACAATGAGTAGCAATAATTTAGGGAAATGATGGTTTGGTACGGTGTTCAGTTATATTACTGAGAAGCACTGGACTTACCTTTCCAATAAATTTCTAGTTTTTGCAAGGCAAGATTGGACTTGCAGGGAATCTAGATTTTTGTGTTTTCCTGCAATAAAGAAGACAAAACTGGCAATCAATCTCTTAAGACACCTGTGTTTAATTATGGATTTCATGGACAAGTGGCAGCAGATATAAACTAAACTAGAATAAGGACTGAACACTATTTGACTCCACAAACAGTGACCTAAAAACGCTTTTTACCTACTGTGGTAACCATCTTTGAAAAATAAGCCACTCTCTCTTTCTCAGGTTATTCAGTGTAAGAAAGAGATCCCTCATATGAAACATTTTAACTTTAGTGTTTAGGTCTTGTTTTTTTTCACCCCCATCAGTGTTTTTAGCTCATCTACTTTTTTTGGCTCAAGGGTTTGGCCCTATTTGGTTTAAATCTAAAGCCCCTTGTCCACTAGTACCTACTCAGATCAACTCGGCACGGTTCGCACAGTTTCCAGGATTTTCCATTAGGTCACAGTGCCTGGTACCAGGTACTGTTTTAGTACCTGCTCGCCCAGGGTTCCAAGTGATCCAACCAGATACTAAAATGTGACGTTGTCGCGCTGCATGTCACATTGGCTGGTCAGTAGCATCACTCGATGAGTCATGAGAGCATCTCGCTCACGAAAGTCAAAACCACCATTTCTGAAACTCGGCAACAAAAGAAATTACTACAAAAAACAACGCCATGCTCTCCCAAGTGTGACGAAAAGCTACAGACTGAGCAGCAGGGATATATTTGCTTCGACATCCACATTTGTTGTATGTCGCATATTAATTATGTCGCAGGATGCGTACACAGGTTTTTATGACAACAAGCACGCAAACAAGGTACTACTGGGTTGTAATGGAAAACCAGTCGATTTGAGTGCAGTCGACTGCAGTGTGCATTCACACTGAAGTCAATTTGACAACGACAATTGCATAATTTTGCCTCATCTATTTGAGAAGACCTGGAGAGAAGCACTGACACTGCCGACCTTCACCCAGTATGTGACGTGCCACACGAGAGACAATAAAACATTGGACCTACTGTATGCCAATGCAAAAGAGGCATAAAGTTGAGATGACCATGGGGAGGACATAGACAGCCTTGTGACCTGTTTTACTGGCTACAATAACTTCAGTGTGGATAATACCGTACCCACCAGGACTGTGCAGCGTTTCTCCAACAACAAACCCTGGATTACCCCAGAAATTAAAGCCATCCTCGAGCAGAAGAGGAGGGTCTTCAAAGCCAGAGACAAGGAGGAGCTGAAAAGGGTGCAGAGAGAGCTGAAAGGCCTGATCAGGAATGTAAAGGCCAGCTACTGGAAGAAGATGGAAGACCAGCTTCTGCAGAACAATGTTAGCGAAGTCTGGAGAGGCCTTATAACCATCTCAGATCACAAGGATCAGAACTTTCTGCCTGTGGGGGATGCAAGGTGGGCAAGTGAACTGAATCACTTCTTTAACAGTTTTGATTTATCCATGAGGCAGTCTTCAACATCGGCTGCAGACTCACCCACCCTCACTGCTGCTGTTCCACCTCTGACACATCATACCTCTTCTACTCACCCTGCTCACAACTCCCCACCCCAAACACAGCATCCAGCACACAACCGACACAAGGCTCTAGCCTGTCTCTCTCGACCATCCAGGTTAGGAGGGAACTGAGGAAGACCAGAACCAAGAAGGCAGCGGGTCCAGACGACATCAGCTCAAGGGTCGTCAGGTCCTGCACAGATAAACTCTGTGGGGTGATGGAGCACATCTTCAACCTGAGCCTGAGGCTGGGGAGAGTCCCACACCTCTGGAAAACCTCTTGTGTTGCACTAGTGCAAAAGACTCCACGTCCCAAGGACCTCAACAGCTACAGGCCCACCTGATGAAGACCCTGGAGCGGCTGGTCCTGGCTCAGCTTCCGTGCCTGGTGAGTTCATCATTAAACCCACTTCAGTTTGTCAAACTGCTGAGACTCAGCAGTCCATCTGCATCTTAAGGATAAAGGACACTCTTTCGAGGATGCCAATGTTCACATTTTGGACAGAGAGGACAGATGGTTTGAAAGAGGAGTGAAAGAAGCCATCTATGTCCACTGTGAGCGACCATCTTTGAACAGAGGCGGGGGTTTACGACACCAACTGTCTGCCATCTATAATCCAGTTTTGAGATCCCTCCCCAGACGCCTTAACGCCCACTCACATCCTGGGCCATCTGATCTCAGGAATTCGCATGATAAGGTGGGGCCAGGTTTCACAATGAACTCACCCGAAACTCTGGCTGATTGGGACCCACACCCAGTTTCACACCTTGGCTCAGGCGATTAGAGGATGATCAGGGGGTCCTTTTGTCCCTCTGTGGGGGGTTACTCCCACTAGGTTTATATCTGGGACTCTCCACCATTTGACCCTAGAACTGAAGAAGCTTCTCGGATGAGAGGTGAAACGTCTTCAAGTAACTTAAAAAAGTCCAGACGCTTTTCTTTGCAAGCTCCTTTGACTACGATGACCTGGATGACTGAGAACCTTCACAGCCACTTCAGTTTGCCTACCAGCCTGGCATTGGAGCAGATGAAGCTGCCATTCACCACCTACATCGTTCACTCTCTCACCTGGAGACCGCTGGGAGCACTGTGAGAATAATGTTCTTTGATTTCTCCAGTGCCTTCAACAACATTCTTCCCACGGTCCTGAAGGACAAGCTGGAGAACTCGGGAGTGGACCATCACCTCACAACATGGATAATGGACTACCTCACCGACCGACCACAGTATTTGAGAACTCAGGGCTGTGTGGCAGTCATCTGCAGTACAGGGGCCCCACAGGGAACGGTTCTGGCTCCGTTCCTCTTCACCATCTACACTGCAGACTTCTCCCACAACTCCACCCAGTGCTTCCTGCAGAAGTTCTCTGATGACTCTGCAATAGTCGGCCTCATCACTGATGGGGACGACAAGGAGTACAGAGACTTTGTGGACTGGTGCCAGCAGAACTACCTCCAGATCAACACTAGTAAAACCAAGGAGCTGGTGGTAGACTTCCGCAAGCACAAACATCCTCCACTGCAACCACTAAACATCCAAGGTATGGACAATAAGGCTATGGATAGCTACATGTACCTTGGTGTTCATCTGAACAATAAACTGGACTGGACTCACAATTCAGATGCCCTCTACAGAAGAGGGCAGAGCAGGCTGTACCTGCAGGTCTTGTGGAGTGAAGGGCCCACTCCTGAAGACCTTCTATGAGTCTGTGGTGGGCTCAGCCATCTTTTACTGTGTGGTCTGCTGGGGACAGAAACAGACTGAACAGGCTGATCTGGAGGGCCAGCTCTGTTTTAGGATGCCCTAAAGGTTGGCTAAGTTGTTATCCCTGGTGGACAACATCTCTCACTCCATGCAGGAGACTCTAACAACACTGAGCAGCTCCTTCAGTGGCAGGCTGTGGCCCCCACGATGTGGGATGGAGAGATTCCTCAGGTCTTTCCTTCCAACTGCTGTCAGACTCTACAACATGGTCTCTGCAGATGACTGCACACGTGCAGACAGACACACACACATCGGATACACAATTGTAACCGTCTCCCTGATGTGCAATATTACAAAGTGCAATTTTTTTCCTACAACAACAGAGCTCTTTGTACAGTATTTTATCTTATTTGTATAGTACTTTATTCTATTGTATATAGTATTTTATTCTTGTTGTATAGTATTCTATTCTAGCTTACCCTATCCTATTGTGTTTTATTAACATTTACCACTCTTAAACTTGTACTTTCTGCCGTGACCGAAAGATTTCCCACGTGTGAGACTAATAAAGGTTATCTCACCTCATCTTATCTTAGGTTGAACCTTTATCATGCAAAAAAGAAACCAGAAACGCTGTCGTCTTCTCTGAACCAAAGCTTGTTTAAAATGGAATTAGATCAAAAACTGTACTGAAACTACATGTGAAGTTTTTTTTTTTTGAAAATACTTTACCACATTCTCTGGTCTAAAAATGAGAGACACCATCTGGTTTTTTTAATCAGCACTCAGTTCAAAAACCTGCATCTTTGTTGGTACAGAGGTGCATTTGTATCCACTGACCTGGCAGCTTACACATCTGGAAAAGCACCAACAATGCTGAAAGGTATATCCAGATGACGTAGTTTTAAGGAAGACCTTGCATATATCAGCAAGACAAAGCTGAATGTCATACTGCATTTATTACAACAGCATTAGTTTGTAGTAGAAGAGTTACGATCCTGTGAAAAACCAAGTACACTCTTAGTGATTCAGTAGCTTGTAGAACCACATCCAGCAGTAATAACTTGAAGTCATCACTTTCCGTGTGACTTAATCAGTCTCTCACATCATTGTGGAGAAATTTTGGCCCACTCATCTTTACGAGTTCATTAAAGTTTATGGGGGATTGTTTATAAACATTTAGGGAACTCTTAGCATTTTATGTCCAAAGCGTGCCCTGAGTGCATGTGTAGTAAAATGGCTGAGTAATGAAGGTATCAGGACAATGGTCAACCCACGGGACAAAAGATCTTTTGTCGCAATAATTTCTCCAAGTTTCTATTTCTTTCATGTCTGTGAAGGTTCTCAGTCATCCAGGTCATCGTAGTCTAAGGAGCTTGGAAAGAAAAGCGTCTGGACTTCTTTAAGTTGCTTGAAGACGTTTCACCTCTCATCCGAGAAGCTTCTTCAGTTCTAGGGTCAAATGGTGGAGAGTCCCAGATTTTATCCCAGTGGGAGTAACCCCCCAAAGAGGGACAAAAGGACCCCCTGATGATCCTCTACCTAATGACATGAGCCAAGGTGTGAAACGGGTGTGGGTCACAATGAGCTCACCTGAAACCCTGGCTTATTGTGACCCACACCCGTTTTCACACCTTGGCTCATCTTCTCGGATGAGAGGTGAAACATCTTCAAGCAACTTAAAGAAGTCCAGGCACGTTTCTTTCCAACCTCCTTAGACTATTTCTTTCATATTATTCCCTCTCCACTCTCTCCTTGCGTCCTTTATACTATCCCTAAAAATTTTAGTACCTTTTAGCTAAGTTTAAAATCCTAAAAGAGTTATATAATTATTATGGACTTTTATTTACAGTTTAACATACCTATTCTGTGTAGCTTTATTTCAGGTTTCCAAATGGTATCCAGCAGTCTGAGCCGCTCTTTCCCGGTCCAGACGATGATGCCTTCGGCCTCCTGACCAGTGCAGACTTCCTCCTGTTCCTCTTTAATCTGTGGAGGCTCTGGGTCATTTTGGTCCAGACTGGAATTCCTCTCCTGGTTACAGACTTGCTGATCATCCACACCCTCCTCTTCCTCACAATTCATGTTGATGTGGGAGGACTTTAGAAACAAAGGGATATAAGAAAAATGTTACTAATGTGATGACAGGAACACACAGATATAATCCAGAAGGACTGTACACTGCGAGCATGTCTCTCACTTTAATGTGCACAAATTTGACAAATGTGTCGGGAGTACCGTGTGAGACAGTCTCGAGTTCTGGTGTTCTTATTTGCAAAGTTCAGACTACAAAACATTCAGGTAGTGGCTTAAAGTGTGAAGCAGCTATTTGATTAAAAGTTGTACCCTGCAGAATCACACATGTCTAAAGAGGAAACAGCTTTTCCTAAATCCATGATAAAAACACGCTGCAGATAAACAATCAGTTGCATTTAATTTTGCCCATGAGAACTTCTCTGCCTATGATGGGAGATCTACTCCAAGATTCACATTAAGAGCTACTTTCCTTTGTCCAGTGTCTGTCACTCATTTCAATCAGACATACTGTCAAGCACAGAAAACCAAAGGAGGCTCTGCTGCTGCCATGAGATTAGCTGCAGCGAGATTACTGCTGGATACCTTTAGTTTAAGGGTGCTCTATCTCAGCAAAACTTGGAAATATTTTGAGAAACATTTCAATTTCAATTATTTTACCTGATCATTTAAAAATTAATTTTCTTACACCCAGAGTTGGCACAAATACAGGCTTTCTTTACTTATGCAGAAGTACCGATATACTCCAATAAAAGTTGAAGTACTGATTCAACTTCTTTACTCAAGTAAAAGTGAAAAAGTACAGGCTCTGAAATGCACTCAAAACAAGAAAGCAAAAACTAATTCATTGAAGAACATTTCTATTTCCTATTTCTATGCAAAGCTAACTGAACTTCATGCTAAACTAATGTAATGGTAAAATAAAATTAGTAGAATACAAACTTTGTTTGTCTGAATTCAATTCTAATAAATGTACTCAGCTTGAATCAGTTAAGTAGGACATCAAGAGTGAAAAAGAAGGAAAAAAAATATCTCTGTTTGCTGTTGCCGACATTGTAGAGGGCGACTTTGCCACTAAACAGCAAAATGAGCACAGTGAGAGGTTAAAGTGGATTCAGCAGGTGGGGGAACCCTGAAATCAGTTGTAGTGGCTCAGTGTGAGGAAAAGAATGACAACTCACAATAATTTATATTGAGAGCAGATTATCTTAATGTGCAGGCTGTGATCAGATGACCTGCTGCTACTGCTGAGGTTTACTGTGGATTCACACACCTGCACCAGATGTTTCATGAGTTTTTCTGGCTGATTTCCATCCTCTACACTGACAGTACACTGTTGATGCTGTCTATTTTCTAGATGGTAAAAAGGTTGAATTCAGTGAATTATTCTCCTACCTTTGAATCTAACCTCTCTTCTTCCTCTCCTGTCCTCTTTCTTATCTTTCTCCATCTCTGTATGACATCAGCTCTCTTTCTTTTTTCTCCCTGTGAAATATAGCAGCTGGAGCTTTAGCTAGCAACACACTGTGAACAGCTGCACACAGTTTGTGTGTTTGCTGATGTTTGTTCAGCCTTTGAACTTGAAATGACCTGTGACTTAAATAACATCACTCCCTTGTGTTCGTTCCTCTTCTGTAGCGTTATCTAAATGTTAAAAGTACTGCAACTTACAGACATTTGCAGTTGTTCCAAAAATATAACAAAATAAAATAAAATAAAAACACCACCTCATGTTAACCCCTTACTATGGCACACCGTTTTGCCTCTTTTATCCCTTTTTATGTGACATCCTCTGGTAATTAATACACAAACAGGATTCCCTTTTATGTGTTACTGTTTAGGCTCAAATAAGTTTGATGTTTGGAGGCGAGAGGCGGAGAGAAAAACATGTATTTAAAAAAGGTGAGGGTCGTCTGCTAGGACCTGATCGGGGGTGTTTTCCACAATATTTCTCAAAGTAATCTGCAGGTTGTACAAACACAGTGACATTCAAACTGTTGTAAGCGACCCAAGGACCTAAAATCTGCCAAGCACATCTGTCCTAGATATTATCAAAGTCATTTAAAGCAGAAAAAAAGGTTTACAAAACGTGACTTTTAACAACTGCACACAGAGTAGACACAATAAGGGAGATTCAAAATGATATTTTCCAAAGAGATACGTAGATCCTGCTGACTACAGCCAACCAACACATAAAAAAGGATATTAAAGATTTTTTTTTTAAAGAAAGGAAAACACGCCAGCACTGCCAACCCCTTTTATGCAGAACAAAGTCGCTTCCCTCAGTGTCTCAGTGGGTATTTAACGTCAAATATTTACATTTAAAATAAAGAGAAGCGCTTGATTTTAGCCTGTTAGCCTACAAACTGAGCCGCTACATGAGCTCCAGCACGGTTCACACTCCCGTGTTAGCTCACCGAGACCGTCTCAGTGTTACACACCTGTAATGTGTGGCTTTATGTCGGGTTTCCAGCTGATGTCCAGCAGTCTGAGCTGACGGCTGGTCTCCTTCTCATGCCGGACGATCGTTTTTTCTTTTTCTTTTTTTTTTAACTTGTTAGCAGATTTCTTCAACAACAATCACTCTGAAACCCGAACACTAGACATGTTAAACAGTAACCATTGCGTCATTTCCGTCATTTCTCTTCTATTGTACTTCCGGTGGACTAGAAAGCCTAAAAGCGTATTGCTGCGCTTCTCAGGTCAGTCAGACGAAAGTAAAGTCCTTACATAAAGTCTGGCAGCCCTACGAAGGAGTAATGTACGATAGATAGATAATAGCTTTTTTTGTTTTATTGTAATTGATCATTTTGATAACAACATGGAAATTTAGAGATTAAATAATTATTAGTGGGACAAGGCAGTGGTTTGACAGTAATAATATTACGGGGCTCAGGGGGTTGGGAATCGCATCTGTAACCGGAAGGTCGCCGGTTCGATCCCTGGGCTTTCTGTCCTGGTCATTGTGTCCTTGGGCAAGACACTTTACCCTACTTGTCTACTGGTGTTGGCCAGAGGGGCCGATGGCGCGATATGGCAGCCTCGCTTCTGTCAGTCTGCCCCAGGGCAGCTGTGGCTACAACTGTAGCCTCCACCAGTGTGTGAATGAATAGTGGTATTGTAAAGCGCTTTGGGTGCCTTGAAAAGCGCTATATAAATCCAATCCATTATTAAAAAATAATGCTTTTCTTAATGTAGTCCTGATGTGTGAGCCTTACCTGCCTCACACAGATGTTTCATTTTCATCACAGCAGTAAAAGTATTGCTGTGTTATTGACAGCTGTAAAGAAAGGAGTTCACACTGAAGTATCGGTTTATATAAAATCAAACACACTGAGCTCCACATAAACTTCATGCTAACCAAAATGCGTGCAAAAACAACCAGATCATTTTAAACATGCTGGAGGTGCTGCAGACAAGCAAGAACCAAAAAATGTCTCTTTGTCACCATTTTATTAGATTTTTACTGTTTGTGTTAAACTATGCTGTTTCTGTCCCTGCTCTTTGTTCTCATCAAAAGTCTTGTTCTGTTAACACTCTGTGCTGAAGCTGAAGGAAATATTAGATGATACAGCTCCAGACTAAATCACTGACCCATTAATGACGCTTCGATACAGTTGTACCTTGCACTTCTATCAACAAGGATGCAGAGGAGGTTAAAGCACTTCAGCTTAGTTTGTTCACAGCTGTGCCAAAATTCATGAATACCTCCACGGATGTCCTGAGGAGGGCAACAATATGCTTTTAATGCAGCCGATCTGACGAAAATTTAAAAGGAGAAGAGGAAGAACGGAAATGATGCGTAATGCAATGTCAGACATATGATGGTGAAAGAAAAATTGATCAGGTTGGTGATATAAAAGTGAAACTTGACTTGATTGATTTGTTTCGTACGAACTCGAGAAGTGAAAGTTATCAGACCCTATTTTGATTCTTAAGGCAGACTCGTTGGTTTTGTGAGGATTTCATTTTTTTTAAATAACCGGTCTACACTCCACACCAGTTGGTGGCGGTAATGCGCCATTGTGCTGTTTGCCAACAGCCATTAAACAATAAAAAGAAGAAGAAGGAACCGACGCTGCTCTGTCCCGTTGTGTCTGAGAGGAGGTGACTGCTGCTGCTCAAGAAATCTCAGAGGTTAGGACAGGATCGTCCGGTATGAGGAGATCAGTCAGCACAGACTGCTGGATATCAGCTGGAAATCTGAGATAAAGTCTCACATTACAGGTATGTAAAACTGGTGATGGTCTCAGTGAACGAACACAGGAATAACATATAGCACCATATAGGACTGATCAGAGCTCAGTTTTGGCTAACAGACTAACAAGGACTTCTTCTCTATCTTTAAACAGCAAACCTTTAGTATTAACATCCAGGAGACAGAAGCCGGTTCTGTGTATTTTGGTCCGAGAGTGACAAACCTGGCAGGTTTTCACCGGACGGCGTGTCGGGTTTTGTGTTTACGTCTTTTTGCGGTTACCTGCCCTTTAATCGTTTGCTGTTTTAGCCGACTGACGGTTGAAATTGTTTTGTGAGCTTTAAGTCGAGATTCCGGCTTTTCTGGCAAAAAATACTTTTACATTTAAAAACTGATCAAATTAAATCAGGATTTAATGAATCGATAACTCATTATTCATATTAAAATCGTTTTTTTAAACCCACCCTCACACAGAATAGCTGTAAAAGAAGAGCACTGTCCTGCAAAGTAACAGTGTGTAGAAATGAATACAGTTTCATATGAATACAGCTAATGTAGTTATAAAGCTATAAGGCATCTGGTATAAGAAGAAAAAATGATAAAAACATAAAAATGTTTTTCAATAATTGTTGTTATTATTTTTTAATAAGGATAGAAGATGTTTATACATTTATATTACTATGTTTTATTATTGTTTCTGTGAGGTGCAGCAGGCCATGTGGTGGTTGTGACAGTGTAGAATATATATATACTGGAAGTGCTGGGTATACAAGTCTGGCCTAAGTCTTCGGTCAGAAAGACTTCAGCAGTCCAGGAGTTTAGTTCACCGTCTTTAATGAAGCTTCACAGAAGAACTGGTTACAGCAGGGCTTGCCATGATAAATCCAACTGTGATACAGCCAGATATGCACTTATAATTGTGGCAGATGCAGTATAGGTGACTATAAGCATGGTTGTCTGGAAACAGAAACAGGTAATACTATAATTAGCAGGGTCAAAGATAACTAAGCAACAATCAGAACACATCATCAACACAGACACAGCAATATTTTACAATGTCCACTAGGGGTCGCCGTAAGACCAGAAGTTGGCTAAATAGCACATATCTTCCCAGTTGCAAATGTTAATAACAATTTAGCATCTTTTTACTGTCTTGATGCATACTAAATCATCCAGGTATTAAAATCCCCAAAAGATTGTGGTCATCTGGACGTAGTGTTCTCAGTGGTAGAAATGTTTCATCACTCATCAAGTGACTTCTTCAGTCTCAGCTGACTGCAGGTTTCCCCAACCTTATAAACAGTACATTTGCACAAGGACTTGAAACGAGCCCACAGAATGAACAATGGGCTGTGAGGTCAGTTTAATGATCAAGACGATCATTAATATGCAAGTTGTCATGACCACTGCTCAAAGACCATTGATCAATGGTCATTGATCCATTCACATACAATTTACAGAGAGCTGCACTCACAGCATTGTAAGATGGTGAAAGATGGACCATTAGGCCCCCTCCTCAATTGAGAGATTGTCTTTCCCATTTCACAGGTACTCCTCCTTGGGGAGTCAAGGAGGTCTGTGATCAATGTCTATTGATTTGTGGCCACATATATGTATATGTGTGTGTGTGTGTGTGTGTGTGTGTGTGTGTGTGTGTGTGTGTGTGTGTGTGTGTGTTTATGCATATGTGTATGCTGGGTTTTGTTTTGTTTTTTTCATTTGCCTCTTTTATGGGCCCCCCAGCTGTCTGTGGGTCCCTGGGCATGTACACAGAATGCCCACTGAAGTAACTTTGCCATAAGATTTATTAAAAAATTGGGATTTAGATTGATCTACTTAGAAACATGGGCTGTGAGGTCAATTTCTTTTTTCATTAATATGCAAATTTGATCAAAGACCATTGATCAATGGCCATGAGTACCAATAATGGCTGCACTCACAGCACTGTAAGATGGTGAAAGATTTACCCATAGGCCCCCTCCTCGATTCAGAGATTGTCTTTTCCTTTTCATGTAAATTACCTCTTCAAGGAGTCTTTGATCAGTGGTTATTGATCAATGGTCATTACAATCTGCATATTAAATCAAGGAACTGACCTCACTGCTCGCCGTTCATTCACTGGTTTCAGTCATTGTGCAGATGTACTGGTTATAAGGTTGGTAAACCTGCAGTCAGCCCTTTGAGTGCTCCAGGAGAGTAGAAAAGCGTTATTTAAGTATCAGTCCATTTACCATTTAGCACTCACACGGTGTTCCTGAAACACTTTCAGTTTTACTAACAAATGTGAGCAACATGCTCACAGTGTACAGCGCTGCTAGATTCTATTTGCTCACAAGTGTATTTTCCTGCTATCACATTAGTAACAATTTTCTTGTGTCCCACTGTTCCTCAAGACTTCCTAAGACAATATGAAGTGTGAGGAAGAGGAAGGTCTGGATGATTCGCAGGACTTCAGCCAGGGGAGGAATTCCAGTCTGGACCAGGAGGACCCAGAGCCTCCACAGATTAAAGAGGAACAGGATGAACTCTGCATTAATCATGAGGGAGAACAACTTGTAGTGAAGCAGGAGGCCGAAGGCATCATTGTCTGGACTGGGGAAGAGCGGCGCAAACTGCTGGATACCATCTGGAAACCGGAAATAAACCCAGAGAGCACAGGTATGTAAAAACACTCTCTCTACACACACACACACACACACACACACACACACACACACACACACACACACACACACACACACACACGGAACACCTGATTGTTCTGTAAATAGTTTTAAATGTTTATTTAAAAAACCGTCTTGGCTGCATTTTTAGGTAAACAGCTGCAAAAACTTTGTTGTTTGCATAACTCAGTTACTTTTTTGAAGAAGTAACTATAATTAATTGCCCAACATTTACAGTTACAGGACTCTCTCCCAGACCACAGACTCATACTCATAATACAAGTCAGAGCTTTATAAATAAAAAAATAAAAAAAAAGAAGAAGAAATTTTTGTTTTCAAAATTGGAGTTCAGTTATTTTTACTTCCAATAGTGTTAACATACTACCAGTGTTGGGTAAGTTACTTTAAATTAGTAACTTAGTTACATTACTAGTTACTGCTATCAAAAGTAACTCAGTTACTTTCAAAGTAACTAGTTACTAGGGAAAGTAACTTTGGTTTTACTCAGAATTCTCTTGTTAGTGTGTTGCTTCCGTAACTGGATACCCAGCAAGATTGCCAGTCTTCTAGCTTGCTTACTTGTGCATTACAAGTGCATTGTGCCACCTACCAATAGAAAGGAAAAGATAATGTGCATATTTCCATGAGAGAAATCCCACGCCTGGACCGTCGTTGACCGCCGCCATGATTCTAGCCTACGTCACAACGTCACGTGCGCTTTTTACATCCAACACGAAAACTGCAGTCGTGGTGCTTTCGATTGTACTCAGAACTCGGAAAATTCTGCCTTCCAAATAGGAAGATGTAGGTAACACCAGACTGCAGATGAGCTGCATACAGAGCTGGACTGGGACAAAAAATCGTCCCGGGCATTTTGACTAGAGACTGGCCCACCATTATAGGAAAAATCATAAAGCCGTTGAATGAAAACAAACACTGTTGTGACTAGGGATGGGTACCGGTGTCCGGTGCCATCATAAACGGTAGTAACCAGACCGAAAAGCAGCGCACATTTCGGTGCTTTATTTCGGTGCTTTTTTTTCCTGAGCTGTGATACACTTCTAGCCAATCATTTTACGTTTCCGAGGATAGTAGGCGGGTCCAGGTACCTACGTTCTTTTATGCAGAGCTACAGATTAAAAATGCCCAAGGCAAAAGTCTGGCTGTACTTCACAGCAAAATATGCAAACTCAGCAGCCTGCAACAAGTGCTTTAAGCTGATACTGTGATACTGTCAAAGGAGGTAACACCTCAAATCCGATGAAACACCTGGCGATGCATAGCGTTTTTTTTAAAAGCCGAGAAATGCGCCGTATTTGATAGCTTGCTGCGAGACCTCACACCGAGCGCATCTACTGCGGGTGTGGTGCCTGTTATCAGACCTGGGGTTAGCAACATCCCCAAAAACACGAAGAGGAGAGTCCTGGCCCCTAGCCCTGCCAGTGTAGCAGAAATGATGAGGATGATGATGCAGCAGCAGCCGTTTTTCTCTGCTTGAGTAGCTTAATGTTGTTCGTGTGTAATTTACGTTGAGTAGGCTAACCACGTTATTACATTAATGCATGTAAGGTGAACTAGCAAACATCATCATAGCTACATGCGGCTGTCTTCTTGTTTGATGGCAGATACTCCCTTCACCCTGGCCAAAAAGGCTAAAATGACCAAAGAAAAAGAGGGAAACGGCTAAACATGAGAGGTTTTTGGATAAAGTTTGTTTTTTCCATTGTTTAAGCACTGCTTCCAGCCAAGAGTGATACCATATATGCCCCATAGCTGCAGAAAAGGCTAACATTGTTATCTTTTTACAAAAACCAGCTGAACATGAGAGGTTTTTGGACCAATTTTGTGTTCTCCATTCTTTAAGCACCGGTTTGAGCACCGTTTGAGAACCGGCACCGTTTCAAAAGTACCGATTTGGCACCGGTATCGGATAAAACCTAAACGATACCCATCCCTAGTTGTGACAGTGATGTACACTGTCTTGATGGTATATATGCATCAATCTATCAATCGTTTGTTGCAAGATTCAGATAATTATTTTTTTAAAAGCTAGATATTTTAAATGAGAATAAGAAAGAAAAGTACTATTTTGTGCCCCCCTCTCCCTGTTAATGCCCTACTTGGCCCCCCTGGCAAAACTTTGCTAGACTCGCCCCTGCACAGTTACCAGCTGTCAGCTACGTAAAAAAATGATCCTGGTGTTATTTGTCTCTCAGAAACAGTTCATAACTTCCCTTCAACTCATTCATGTCACCTAAAAGGTAAACCTGTTTCTCCATCACCTGTTCAGCTCTGATGATTCAGTAAGGACATCTCCTGGTTTCATCTTCATGTTTCCCTCTCACCAGCAGAGATGGGCAGTAATCTGATTACCTTTTTCAAGTAACGAGTAAAGTAAGGGATTACTATTGCAAAATCGGTAATTAGATTACCGTTACTTTCCCGTAGGAACGCTGCGTTACTGCGTTACTAAAACCATGATTTTTTGCGAGAATGTCTCATGACAGTGACGTAAGCAAGTGCGCCGTTGGTGACAACAGCTGTGTGCAGATCAACAATGGATCACATATCGATTATGGGAGAGAGTATGAGCGTGCAGCGTTTAAAGCGTGGAAGTACTGACCTTATTTTGAGTTTGATTCCGTAAAAAGTGACAAAAACATTAGCGTCCATCGTGCGTGGGAAGAAAACTTCTTTTTACAGCGAAAAAACCCCCTAAACTTCCAAGCAAGCACCGAGTGCGCTATGACGTAATGGGAAACTCACAGAGAAACTCGCGGACTCTTCAACTGACCGCAGCACACCTGCACCAGGGTAAACCTCCGCCTACCCCCAGTCCTGCTTTACAGGTAAAAATAGAGCAACAGGACCGCTGAGTCTTTGACTTTATTTATTTACTGCTGTGTTTTACTTGCATCTATTTGAAAGAGTGAGTGTAAACACAAAAAATATTTTATTTTATGTTCTGGAATGTGCAGAAAATAGGTTTAAATGTTAAACTAATTTATTCAAGTCAGAGAATGTCGCATATAATTAAATTTTTGCTTGATGCATAAAGTTAAAAGATTAAAACTGATAAAACAAGTTTAAAAAAAGAGACTTTTCCATTTGATTACATTTTGTATGATGGATTATGCAGAAAAAGTAGAATTGGGCTGAAAGATCTATCGCTTTATCACCTCTTCAGGTTGTAAATCGTGTTTTTAAAAAAGTAACTAAGTAACTAAGTAATTAATTACTTTTGAAAATAAGTAATCAGTAAAGTAATGGGATTACTTTTTGGGGGGAGTAATCAGTAATTAGTTACTGATTACTTTTTTCAAGTAACTTGACCAAAACTGCTCACCAGGTAACCAAACCGACATCATGACCAGCAGCTTTTACGGCTGTGGCTCCAGCAAACATCAGCTGATACTAGAAATTAATATTAAATAAATTCTAACAACAGCTGATCAAGCTTAAACGTGCTGCTGTTGTTTAACGCGACATCCGCTTGTTTCCTCTTTCTGGCGCAAAGTGGGCGATAAACAACCAAGAGAGAAAAGCCGATAAGCTGATCATTGATCAGTTTAATGATTGAAGTAGAAACAGGAGAGGGAGAGAGAATGAGAGAAGAAGAGGCAGCTGTGCAGCAAAGACACAGAAAAACTCCAGCTTTGTGTCTTTTTCATTGTAGCTGAAGTACTGGACAAGCTGCGTTCCTTTTCACCTCAATACGAAACGCGTAATATTTTATCGGAGACGATTCCGTGTTTTTAGGGGATGGTTGGCAACTCTAATAACTAACCCTATGAACAAAATAAAGTTCAACATCAGTAACATAGCACCATCCAGCTGTATAGAAACTCCATCATGCTAGCTAGTACCCAGTACGAAAAAGTCCGCATAACAAAAATAAACTGTACCTTAACTTGGTTTATATCTGACCCAGATAGACTTCAGGTCATAACTTCTTACCTGAAGTTCAGTTCACCTGACACTTGGACCGGCGGCCGCCTCGGGTCTTTGCTCCTCCTGCCTCCCCCTTCCCTCATCCACCTGCTGGCCTCCACCACTTGCTAATGTTACTGAATCAGTGGAAGCTCTGCGATAGCCACCGCAAGAAGTAACGAATAACGATCCTATCTAAATCCCAGTAACGATTAACACGTTCCTGATTTTGGCATAATAACTAGTTACCGTGCTCGTTACCACAATAATAACGTAGTTACTGTAACACGTTACTTAATAACGTGTTAGTCCCTACACTGCATACTACACAGGTCATGAACAAGATTTTTTTAATTTTCATTGTAAGTGAGCTAAAGCAGTTAATTAAAAGTAGTCTAACATAAATGTAAATGCTGTAATTTAATAAACCATGAAACTTGGATGGATTCGATGTTGGCGTGACCACAGTGCACACATCTAATGTCGCTCACAGTGGTCCAAGGGACCACTCAGGGAGTTTGTGTGTTTGCTCAGACACATGAAAAATTAGAGGGAACATTGCCCCCCACCCACCCATGAAAGAACTGCTAGAAAATACACAACACACAGTAATAATATGTTTTACATTATAAAACAATTCTAATTCTAAGTGATGTTATACACTGCTTGCATTAAATTTTAGGATCGTATTTATACTGTTAAACTCGAACAAAAGACGGTATATTAAAATTATGTTAAAGTTAGGAAGGTAAAAATAAAAATTTATGGTTACTGACAATTTTAGATTTTTCATTTTATTTTACATTAGGTGTGTTAATTCAGTTTCTGTTTTGTAATTTAATTGATGTTTGTATTTAAACATATGTACTTAAAAATAACTGAAAATTCTGTAAAATGTTAAATGAAAAACTCTGGATGTTTAAAAACTCTGCCATTTAACAAATATTGAGCTTTTCTAATAAGAGTGTCAGAACTCCAGTCATTTATATCAGTGCAAAAATTAATTGTTCAAATTTTGGAATTACACTTTTCTTTCATAAACACATTTTTCCCATTTGTCCCATCAGATCTGATTCACCAAGTTGAGCGTAACAAGGAGGAGTTTCTGACAGACCAACAGATCTGTAACCAGGAGAATAACTTCAGCCTGGACCAGGAGCACCCAGATCCTCCACAGATTAAAGAGGAACAGCGCAACAGTCAGGAGGCAGAACAGTTTCTACTGAAGCAGGAAACTGATACGTTTATGGTGATTCCTTTTTATGAGCATAGTTACCTCAATAAACTAGAACCAAACAGGAACCAGCTTCTTTCTCTTAACTCTTATGAACCAAACATGCGTGATTCGAAAGAAGGTCACCATGTGGACCTGGGATCGGCTAGAAATTGGGAGCTGAAGAAAATGAGACATAACGGAAACGATAGTCACAGTAATATAATACACATCTCTCCAGTATCAGAAAGTCAGTGTAAATCTATTAAAAATAAAATTTGTGTAAAATGCAACACTTGTGGTAAAACCTTTCGCGATAAATACAGCCTCACTAGACATTTGAAAGTGCACACAGGTGAGAAACCTTATTCTTGTACCACCTGTGATAAAAGATTTAGTGAGTTGTCAAGTTTGAAGAGACACATGAAAATTCACACAGGTGAAAGGCCATATTTTTGTAGCATCTGTGGAAAAAGATTCCGGCAAACGATAAACTTGAAAACTCACATTAGATGTCACACAGGTGAGAAGCCCTATTCCTGTGGCGCTTGTGGAAAGCAATTCAGTCACATGATAAACTTGAAAACTCACATGAGAACTCACACAGGTGAGAAGCCCTATTCCTGTAGCACTTGTGGGAAAGATTTTAGTAACTTCTCAGCATTCAAAACTCACATGAGATTCCACACAGGTGAGAAGCCGCATTCTTGTGATACTTGTGGGAAAGGATTCAGACATATGATGAACTTGAAAACTCACATGAGAACTCACACAGGTGAGAAACCCTATTCTTGTAGTACCTGTGGCAAAAGATTCAGTCATAAATCAACATTGGAACGTCACATGCGAATTCACACAGGTGAGAAGCCACATTCTTGTACCATTTGTGGGAAAAGATTTTGTAACTTATCAGCATTAAAATCTCACACTAGATTTCACACAGGTGAGAAGCCACATTCTTGTGGCACCTGTGGGAAAGGATTCAGTCACATGGTAAATTTGAAAACTCATATGAGAATTCACACAGGGGAGAAACCATATTCTTGTAACACCTGTGGAAAACAATTCAGTTATAGAATGAACTTGAAAACTCACATGAGAATTCACACAGGTGAGAAGCCCTATTCCTGTAGCACTTGTGGGAAAGATTTTAGTGACTTCTCAGCATTAAAATCTCACACTAGATTCCACACAGGTGAGAAGCCACATTCTTGTGATACTTGTGGGAAAAGATTCAGTCATATGATGAACTTGAAAACTCACATGAGAACTCACACAGGTGAGAAGCCCTATTCTTGTAGTACCTGCGGCAAAAGATTTAGTCAGAAATCAACATTGGAACGTCACATGCGAATTCACACAGGTGAGAAGCCACATTCTTGTAGCACATGTGGTAAAAGATTCAGACATATGATGAACTTGAGAACTCACATGAGAACTCACACAGGTGAGAAGCCCTATTCGTGCAGTGCCTGTGGCAAAAGATTTAGTCAGAAATCAACATTGGAACGTCACATGCAAAGTCACACAGGAGAGAAACCACATTCTTGCACCACGTGTGGGAAAGGATTTAGTAACTTATCAGCATTAAAATCTCACACTAGATTCCATACAGGTGAGAAGCCACATTATTGTGGCACCTGTGGGAAAGGATTCAGTCAAATGGTGAATTTGAAAACTCATATGAGAATTCATACAGGGGAGAAACCATATTCTTGTAACGGCTGTGAGAAAAGATTTCGTTACACGACACAGTTGAAAAGACACATGAGAATTCATACTGGTTGAAAGTTTCACTCTTACAAAATGTGGGAGAGCTACTGTCACGCGTTTGTTTCTCACACAGGTGAGAAGTGAAATCACTGCAAGACCTGAGGGAAAAGACCCCATTCTTATCTATGGTATAGTTTCTGTCAAGAACACTTAAAGACAGAATTCTTTGGGGCACTTTCATGTTTATCAGATAGCATAGTGAAGACAATAGGGAGAGCATGACAAGTGAATAGAAAAATAGGCGCAGCAAAGGGAATCAGGTAGGAATCAAACATGAGTTACAGCATGCAATATTACAGCATATACTAATCTATTCAACTTGTGAGCTAAACTGTTATCCAAGAGCTTTGAGAATTGTTTATTTAAATTATTACCTCATTTCCATGATATATTGATGAATCTCTGAGTTATTTAAATCCCTGTATTTATCTGAACTCATATTTTCCAGTTGTTCTAGTGTTGTACATGTGACATCAATTGTAAATGTCTGTTGTTTACAATATTACAATTGTAATAATTATTATTTTATTATTAAAAACCAATAATTATGTCATGGTGGACTTGAAATCACTTTGTTTTGCCATGCTGAACTTCAGGGGAAATGTTATGCCTATATTGTTATTTATTGTTTAGTTCTGTTGTAAATGAGTATGGGTTATGTGTTCTTAAATGGTAAATAAAGAGATATTTAAAGGTTTTTGTGGTTATTTATTTCTTCAGAATCAGAATCATCCATCCATTTCCTTCCGCCTTTCCTTTCCAGGGTTGCGGGGGGCGCTGGAGCCTATCCCAGCTGTTATGGGTGAGAGGCGGGGTACACCCTGGACAGATTGCCAGTCTGTCACAGGGCTAACACATAGAGACGCAGCAACCATTCGCACTCACATTCACTCACAGATTCACACCTATGGGCAATTTAGATTAATCAATCAACCTATCCCCACTAACAGAATCAGATATACTTTATTAATCCCGAAGGAAATTATGGTTTACAGCAGGCAGCATGCTAGTTGGCGCATTCGCACTTACAAGGAACCTTCTGACCAAACATGCTTTAGACATACATCACATTAGGGAAGCCGGTTAGAGAGGTAGGCTGATAGGAAAGAACAACAAAATTAAACAAACATGAGGTGAGAGGAGAAAAAACTCCACCCAGACTGAGCTCCTAATGGGAGAACAGTTTGAGAGCAGAAAAAATCACCTCAGCACAAAAAAGCACATGGCTGTTATTACACCATAGAAACACATGACAAACAACACATGACAAGTAACTTCTCTGGCTCTTGATGAAGGCGGTCGCACTTTCTCCCTTCCTTTATCTTTCCTGCTTGGCTTTCTCATGTCTCTGTCTAGTCTTGTCTACTTTTCTCTCTCTACCCTGGAAGAGTCTCACAGTCTGTTCTCTAAAACCTAAAAGAGGAATTATGGATTTGATCAACTGGCCCCTGAATGCAATTGACACCCTCTTCACAACGAGAAGCCTGGGTTTGGAAGAGACCGTGTGTCCTGGAGGGACGTTCTCTGCCGGATACATGATGGATGGGTGGAAGGACTGGAGGGTTGTGTGCCTGGTGGGACTGTCGACCAAGGACATTGAAGACCTTTTTGGAACCATGATAACAGGGTTCTTGCTGATAGGCGCTGGCTTGGCCCTGGCTTATCGAAGAATAAAGAAAGCGGAAACGGCTGTTCAAATTCCCACAAGGCTGCCCGCTATGTTGATTGGAACGATGGAGTGAGCCGTGGCTTCTCAGAATGGGCTCATTAGACGCAGCCCGGATGACATCTTGGAGAAGCTTGTGGCTGCTGTGAGTACTGAGACTCTGACAACATCTGACAACATCTTGGAGAGGCTCACGGCTGTCGTGAACACTCGTGCTCTATGAGCAAACTGGATAACATCTCGGTGTAGCTGGATAACATCGTGGAGAGGCTCACGGCTCTCCATTGGGAATGGTGAGGAACCAGTGATGGACATTAGACAGACTGTAAAATTGTCATGCAGTGGTTTGCACTAAAGAAAGAACACCACCATTATTTCATGCGGCTACCATATCGGCGCCTGCTGCGGTCTCAAGGCTGGAGCTGAACATAACAAACAATTTGTCCCCTGATAACAAACTGTGTTTAGACTCTTCGTTCCAAACGCCCTCGTACGCTTATCTCCAAGGCTGAGTCGGACGGTGGGTCTGGGCCCAGCGCTGGATGAATAGCTGCAGGGCAGCATGGCTGTGTCTGCATCAGCTTCTCACCCCTTACCCACCCCTGTTGCTTTTCACGTGCTTCATGATGTTGTGATCTGGACATTTATGTGCTCTTTGTGCAGAGGAGGTTTTTTTTTCTGTTCCTCCCATAGGAGCACCCAAGTCCCCTCCTCGACTTGCCCATTGTATTGTACATTTCAGTGTTTTTCCATAATACTACCGGTCTCCGACCTGTGTCTCCCCATGTGATGTCTGTGTTGTGTATGTAAGGTCGGGGTGGGGGGATGGGGGATGGGGGATGGGGAGGATTTCTTGACTGGTGGAAATTCCTAAAACGAAGTCTTCACTTATCCCTTTGAATCAGTGGATAACTGACACTTTAACTTATATTTTATTGTTATTATTGTATTGTTAGGCGGTTGTGGGCAAAAGACCTGCAACTGACAAATAAAGGCTATCTCATCATCTCATCATTATTGTTGTTTGTTTGTCGTATTTATTATTCTTATCGTACCTTTCATATTTCTGGAAGTAAACTTCTTTTTACATCAAAAAAACCCCCCTTAAATTCTGAGCAAGCACCGAGCACGATGCCACGGGAATGTGAAATCCACAGAGAAACCCCTGGATCCCCCCACTGACATGACCGCTGCAGCACCGGGCAAACCTCCACCAACCCCACTCCTGCTAAACTGGTGACAACCGAATTAAGAGCGACAGGACTCAGTGCCACTGAGTCTTTGGTTTTATTTATTTTCTGCTGTGTTTTAATTGCATGTATTTGAAAGAGTGAGTGTAAACATACAAAAAAAAATATTTTATATGCTGGAATATGCAGAAAAAAGGTCAAAAACCAAATTTCTACAAGACAAAGATTGTTGCATATAATTTAATTTTTGCTTGATGCATAAAGTTAAAAGATTAAAACTAACAAAACAAGTTTTAAAAAGAGACTTTTTCATTTGATTACATTTTATATGATAGATTATACAGAAAAAGTAGAATTGGACATCACTAAGTTTTTGCAAAGGTCTATTGATTTATTACCTATTCGGGTTTTGTATCGTGTTTTCAAGAAGTAACTAAGTAACTGAGTAACAAATTACTTTTCTCAAGTCACTAAACCAGCACTGTTGGTGAACATATTCTGTTTCCAAAAGCTGCCAGACATTGTTATTGTGCTGTTTATTCATCCTTGCTCTTTGACTCTGAGCCTCCTCCGTGTGTCAGTATCCTGTTAGCATTTCTCTGGATGAAGCTCCCTTGAAAACATCTCTACCAAATAAACTCAACTTTTAGAAGGACCTCACCTGCCTGCCCACTCTCCATCCCTTCACATCCTATCAGCCCATTGCTCCTCTTCATGAATCCCTGTCCTCTACTCCTCATTCACCTCATGTTAATAAATCTCTTGTGACGGCCTTTTTATGTTCCAAACACCAAAAAAGTCCAAGAAAAGGCCAACAACAACGGGAGGTTTGTTTTAGAACACATTTCTTACTTCATTGTTTAAAATTATATGGTGTTTATTTCGTGGAAAATGACAAACAAAAAAACCCCCCAAATAACTTCTTGCAATTTAAAATGAAATGAAAGTCAACTTAATTTGCTTTAACAACTTCAAAAAGTGGTGAAAAAAAATCATTTTTTAAACCCTCCCGTTGTCCCATCTGAAATTTGGCAAACAAAAAACATCTGTACCACACCCCTCCAGGGTGCTCTTAATCCCTTGATTGATGGGAGGGTCCATAAGCTAATAAACCAATCACTTTCCAAAAATAAAATGAATTACAAATTTACATAACAAAAACTAGGTCCACATATTCTTACAACTTTAAAGAAAAAACAAAAATGAATACAAATTGCGATTTATAAACATTCAACAAAAATGGCCACAGCATCTCTTAAACTTGCCTCTGAGTATTGCATCTGCTTTTACTGCTGCTACTTCTCTTTAACTTCTCTTTAACCTTGTAAAACAAGGAAGCAACCTATGGAATACGCGAAGTCCTGATTTCTTCCATCTGAAACAGTCAATGTATCTCAAAAGGAGAAAGGGAAGTAGTGCATGCTCCCAGTGCTAACTACCATGCCTGAAAGTACTTAGTTACTCATTTGCTTACTTACACTGGACATATTGAGGACCTGGTAGCAGTTCAGAAGGAGTAAGAAGCCCTTTTTGTTGAGACCCTTTTTCTTTTGTTTATTGGCTGGGAGAGAATTGCCCTTTCTTTCTGTTATATATATAGAATAAGGATCATTATGTGTGCATCAGTATGACTGTGCAATGACAATAAAGAGTTATCTTATTGGTAGTGCCATGGTCCTGGGTCTTGTTGACCCAGTGTTTTGAGTTCTCTTGTATTTTTTTTTTGTCATTTGGTGTTACTTTATTATTAACCTCCTAGGACCTGGCGTCCACATGTGTGGACATCACACTTTAAGTATAAAAACAATAATAAACACAAAGTTTTGGTTCTATAACATTTTTCTATCATTGCTTTATTATGGATTAGGTGCAAGAGTTGTTACAATGTATAATTAAACAATAGATGGATTCAATAGCAAACTGTGCCTCGTTCTCAGATGGACAGCAAGTGGAATATGATAGATGAGATGAGGAGATGGAAGGAAGAAGAGAGGCAAAGAGTGATTCACAGGCAGAGCTTAGTTTATTTCCCAGTTTTGTTGCCTTATGGTTCCAAGCGCCGTGACCAATCTTTGCGTTTTATTATTATCTCATAACACTTGTTTAATCAGCTACCCTCTCTCCTGTGGACTGTTTAATCTCTACAGTCTCAGATCAACACAGCCCTGCCCTCCAGCACTATCAGCAGCAAGAGCAGAAGCAACCCCCCAAACAGCAACATTGTACCCCATCAGGTAAAAAATGGGCTACGTTTGCTTTGCATTGTGCCCACCTGATGACAGTGATGTAGTGTGATGTGATTCCATATTAGATTCTTGATGAATGTGGGTTGTTGTTCTTCAGCCTGCTTCTATGTGCCCTTTTTAACTGTGAGCCCCCGCCCCTTTAAACATCTCTGCACTGCCCTGACTAAATGTATATATAAACTGTCTCTATGGTTTACAGTCTGAGTCTGACAAGCTGTCAGCTGTTCATTTCTGCTATTTGAATTGTTAAAAGAAACAAACTATTCATTTAGCAGATTAACAAAAAGAATAGAGAGGCATCCAGTTATTGACATTTATATTATTTAGTTAAAGGTTTGAACAGAAAAACAATTAAACACAGAGCCTCTTCCTGCTTTCTGGAATGAATCACAGCATGAAAACCCTTCCTCTTCTTCCTGCTCTCTAGCTCAGCACCTCCTGTCTGTCCATATCGTTCTGTGTTCCCTCCCCTTTAGATCTACATTATACAACTGTTATACAACTTCACAGTTATACAGTTCAAAAAAGTTCTTTTTGGACTTTAAACTCATAAAATCAGAATTTAATTAAACATCGGGAACACTGGCAGGTTCAGGAAGAAAATAATCTGTCCTTAGTTTATTTGGCAAGGAAACAGAAAGCACAGACACAGAAAGCACTGGCCACTCAGAGTGACGCCGAAAACCGGGTTCATGTCAAGGGGTGTGGAAGCAGGACCCAAACACAGGACTGTGCAGCAAACTGTGAACTTATTTATAGTGAATAACAATAATGACAAGAGCAAACAATCCTCTGTGTGTGAGTTTTTGCTTCTTGTGCTTGCTTCTTGCTCCCATGCTGTGACTTCTCAAGTGTCCTTGGTGAGTTTCTTTCCCCCTTGTGGTGTCTACGTACAGAGCGCTCAACTCCCGTGTCCAACACTCTGGGAAAACAACAAGCAACTGGTAAGTACACGCCACTTCTCAACTCCAAAAACACTGTCCCACAATTGCTGGGAAATAACTGATTTCTCTTAACGATCCAGCATCGACTGCAGCTCAGCTACTCCGCTAATTAGCCCTCCAGACGAGGCTGACAGATGCATGTAATTATCCCTCAGGTGCGGCTGGCTCCACTGCAGGGAAAAACTCTCTGGGCCTGATGTTACAGGAAACTCTGGGGACCGCCCCACACACACACACACACACACACACACACACACACACACACACACACACACACACACACACACACTCGTACAGATGGAAATGTGGGACTGGGAGAGAACAACAACGAACATATGACAGCATGGCATGTTAAACAGAGACACGGGCGACCAGCGAGGACTGCCTTCCCAAGATAACCCCAGAAATATAAATAAGTCCACAAAAAACACATGAACCCATGACAGTTCATGCATTTATTACTTCTAGGCTGGACTACTGTAATTCATTATTATCGGTTTTCAGTTTGCGGTGCTTTAATGTGCCCTGCAGTGGTCAAATTTGTGTGTTGATCATCTATACAGCAGCTTTTTGTCAGTGTGGTTAAACCGAGGGTGACATATTTTCTTCACAAGACAAAGTGCTGCATGACTTTAACTGTGACAACAAGATATCTTGTTTTTTTACTCTCAAGCTTCCTTCTCCTTTTCTGTGAAACAAAGTTCTGGACTCTCTTTCCCCCCCCACTAAGATTTAACTGTGAAAAACAGATTCAACACAAAGCAGTAGAGGGCAGTAAAAGACCAATTTAGCTGGTCCTCTATGTTGTCTTCTTTGTCAGAGTGAGGTTCTTGTGGAAGAACACATTGTACCTGTTATGCTTTGCATAATAAAAATATAGCTTTTCTCTTAATATTGTATTTAGGTCCCGTGCTGTTCAAGAAAATAAAACAAAAATGTGAACTAACACCCTAACAGTAACTCGGCTCACGGCTTGGATAGGAAGGTAGTTCTTATACTGGCCAATCTAAACAAAGCTATTCGGTTTCATTTGACTAATGAAAAGAGTCAAAATATATTCGGTGTGTCATGGTCCTGTCATGGTCAGCGGTATGACTGTTGTGACTCTTGTGTTTTAACAAAGTTATTCCACATGAGCTGGATTTCAGTGAAAGAGTTTGACAGTCTGCAATCCTACAGTCAGAGTCTACTGACTGTAGCTGTCAACAGTGAACTTTTACTCTACACATTTTGTGTGTGCTAATCCCATTTGCATCAGTATTAATCAGTGTAGTTACACGGAGGGTGCTGCTAGTCTCCTACTGCATCCTGTATACTTTCTGTACAAGATGAAGAGCTGCATAGATTTAACTGTGACAACAAGGTTTCGCTACCTCCTCTGTAAAATACAGTTTTGGCCTTTCTACAGTCACATCCATGAGATGAGCTTGATTACAATTAGGTTTAACTGTCAAAAGATAAACTTCAGAAAAGAAATTATGATTTGTCATTTTGTGTTGCACTGTGTTGCTTTTATTGTCCGATGAAGGTTCTTTGTTCTGCTTTTGGTTTGTTTTTCTATCTAAAAACTGAAAATGTAGAGTACAAATGCATAATACACAAGTGTTTAAAAAGCCATTTTATCAGCTCAGTTCCTGAAGCGGTCACTAATGTGTCTGTACATCTGCTGTATTTGAATTATTGCAAGGAACAGAAACATTTCATTTAGCAGATATAAAGTGGAAACTGAGAATTGAGAATTAATTTTTTTAAAAATCTGTTACAAAAGATTTGGACAGAAAAGGGGAACATACAGTCTCCATCCCCTTCCTTGAATGAATCACAGCCCTCCCCGATAACCCTGAGTGGAAAGAGTTGAAAGAGGAGTGAAAGAAGCCATCTATGTCCACTGTGAGCGACCATCTTTGAACAGAGGCGGTGGTTTACGACACCAACTGTCTGCCATCTATAATCCAGTTTTGAGATCCTTCCCAGACGCCTTAACGCCCACTCACATCCTGGGCCATCTGACCTCAGGAATTCACATGATAGGGTGGGGCCAGGTTTCACAATGAGCTCACTCGAAACCCTGGCTGATTGGGACCCACACCCAGTTTCACACCTTGGCTCAGGCGATTAGAGGATCATCAGGGGGTCCTTTTGTCCCTCTGTGGGGGGAAACTCCCACTAGGTTTATATCTGGGACTCTCCACCATTTGACCTTAGAACTAAAGAAGCTTCTCGGATGAGAGGTGAAACGTCTTCAAGTAACTTAAAGAAGTCCAGACGCTTTTCTTTGCAAGCTCCTTTGACTATGATGACCTGGATGACTGAGAACCTTCACAGACATTTCATCTTTCACTGTTCAATTCATCTGTTGAAGGTGTTCAGCTCATGTCTGTCAGCTCTCATGACATGAAGTTTAAAACAAAGAAGTTCCATCTGGAACTTCCTTATTTTAAACCAAACGAGTTGCAACAGGAACTCCTTTGTTCTATTGTAAGTCAGCAATGCAACAAGAGCACATGCATCCATTTATAGCCTTCAAAAGACAAAAGCATCATTCCATTGCAGATTAGGCAATTTTTAGAATATTTTCTGCTTGATCATCTTTGATTTGCCTAAAATTTTGTCTAAAAATATTGTTTGAGCACATAGTATGATTGCTATGACACTTCAAGGTTATATATCAAACACTTTTCAAAATATATTTCTACCAAAAAATTTCTGTCAACCCACTTTTGGGCCTCTTTTTGACACATTCAGCTGTCTGCTGTGATGAAGGGTCTCGAGATTTTCATTAAACAGCTTTCCTTCAGGAAAAAGAGCATGACAACACATTGATAAGCATGGTAAGGCATTACTAGGTAATACAGAATAAAATGCAATAATAAAAGGCAATATCTGATTCCTCTGTCAATCAATTCATGGATTTACTAAACTGGATTAATAGCTGGAAAGTAACTTACTGTGCTGTGATTTTGATCTTCAAAGTCACAACACATGCACGGTGGTGCAGTGGTTAGCACAAGTCAGACACTGATGCTGGACAAGAAACCCTGGCTTGCAGTCTTCACTCTAATTCATTCTTAAAGTTTTTCATTGGGTTGCTTGAACCAGTGGACCTTGCTTTGTGCACAGTCATTTTGGATCAGGAAAGGGCCATCCAGCTAATATGTATGGCATGTTCAGGTGTTTGATTTTATACAATTGTACCCAAGTAATTGATTGGAAAGCTGAATTCAATTATTTTGATGGTTGATCAAATACTTTTGGCAATATACTATTGATTAGTGAATGGTTCCCATTGCTGACCATGTGTGCTACTTGTTTTTAAACCTTTAATTAAAAAAGAAAAATTCTGCTAAAGTTTTGTAATCAGTGTGACACACACAGCAAGTTCATGTAATGTAGCTGCAGGTTTACATTTCAGACTGTATAAAAGGACAACAATAACTGTTAATGTATTTAATTTTATTTTATATAGAGTTCTGAAATCTAGAACACAGGTTTTAAACCATGTAAGGTATCAGATAATTTACCCGTCAGCCTCTTAAGAGTGGAAACGTTTGTGCTAAAGGATGACAGTCATAACTTGAACTTTTTTGTTTTAAAACAAAGAAGTTCCTCCTTTGATTTAAAAGAGGAAGTCTGAAATTGGAAAGATGCCCAAAGACTGTCACAGAACAGGATGTTGTAAGAAGTGCTTTCTATTTCAGGAAATAAACTCTAATCAACATCTGTTGGGTCAGCATAAAAATGTACATTCAGTGGTGCATTCAGAGCACTTGGAGCTTATCAGTGTATTAAATCGAAGCTGTAGAGCAGGTGCAGTGGAACTTATGGAAAAAATGCATTGTGTAGTATTGTCACAGAGCAGACTGATGTACATATTTTACCTGACAGACACAATGCCTTGTGTCTCCAGAGTAACATGAGCCCTGCTTTTCATGGTTTTGTCTTTGTCATCCCTTAGTCACAGCTGGGTGTCTTCACAAACAGCTCATTACAAACAGCACACATACATTTTTCTATTTTACTCCTGGCAGTTTGGAGCTTTGTGGGAACTGAGTTAGAGGTGGCGGATTTATCCAGATATCAATAGTCCAGTCCATATTTTGTTTCTATCTGGTAAGTCCAGCATGCACTATGAAAAATGACTGAAATTTTTTGTTTTAACTGTCACCTATATTTTATTTATAGATTTTTATTGTATTTATTCATTTATTTTTATTTATATATTTTATCTATTTATATTTATAGCACATTTAAACAACAAAAGTTGACCCAAAGTGCTTTGGAGACCATCCAGCTCCAAAAACCCATTTTCATGTTGTTGTTTTTTTCAAATACATTAAAAGCTGAAAGTTGTTAATTATTGTGGAAAGAATAAAACAGTGATTTATTGGTCAATAAAATGAGTTCAAAATTTGCAAATTGCGTCACATCATAAATCATGAGACACTGCTTTCCTTTATAAAAGTTATGGTTATGATCCAAAGTTTGGGTGCAAAGATTGATTAGGGTGACATAGGTTCACATGTCAAATACTTTTCAAGACATACTTTTTGAAAAATGGTCTGTTGACCCACTTTCACTTTATTTCACATATTAAAGATAAAATCCTGAAATTTTCACCGGCCTTTCTTACCATCTAAATGAACCAAAGATCTGTAATTTTGGATAAATCCATTGACAAATACCCGAGTAATGGCCTGTTAAAATATGAAGAAAAAAAAAAGTCCAGCTATCATGGAAGTCACAGAAAGGAAGACTCACTCACAGGACACTGAGTAATGTTTATGTAGGTTTTACAGGTTGCTTTTAAGTGCCGGAAAAATAATAATTTTCTAAGATGCAATTTATTCTGAGAGAGTCGGTAACACTGTGGGCACAAACACACATTGTCAGACTGTTACAAATACACAAGGGCTTCTGAGACACTGGAGTAGTCTGCACAGAATCACAGGTTAGATCTGAAAACGACCCTATGGATTACATGAAGAAGCCAGAAGCCAATAACCCTTTGTAATGCAACAGTCAGGCAAAAAATGAGGAATTGCTTTAGCCTAAAATAGGCCGTCTGATAACCACATGAGGAGGAGGTATGTTAATCAGCAGTATTTAAGAAGTGAGAGTTTGCCAGGAAGGCGGGGAAACTGGGAAGTACCGCCTCTGAAAGAGTAAACAAAACACGCCCACAAACATATATGCATACAAAGAAAGGGAGGAAAAAATAGGGCTAGAAAGAGAGAGAGACGGTATGCCAGTGCAGGAGGTCAGTGACCACGACACCAGCACTTAAGCAAAGTTCCATATTTGATAACACACTAATAAAAAAACATAAAGAGCCCACAATATTACAATATTTGAAAGCACCCCCCAACAATCTCAGCACCCTTTATGAGCAAGCACTTGGTGGCGGAGAAAAACTTACTTTAAGGAACAGAAAGAAACCAGCCTCAGGGAGAGGCAGCCATCTGCTGTGACCAGTTGGGTGTGAGGGGAAAGAGAAGAGAGCAGAGAGAGATGGGATACAAGCAAACACAGGAGAGAACCAGAGTTTAAAAATTTAATGACTACCTGTGTTTGTCCTGCATGTCCCGCCTCTTCCACTATGACAGTTCAGTTTAATTCAATTTTACAGTCGCCTTAAGGCCATCTGCTGCGACCAGTTGGGATGAGGGGAGGAAGACAGGACAAAAGGCATGATGTGTAAGAGAGCCATAGATTAATAACAAGTAATGTTTCAATGCAGGTTTATTAACACATAGTGAGCGCGAAACTTGACTAAAGAAGAAACCCTCAATGAATCATGGGAATCCCTCAGCAGCCTATTGCTGTATAACTAAAGGAGGATTCATTGTCACCTGATCCATCGCTAAATAAACGCTTTAGCAAAAGGGAATCAACCATAGGGTCCAGTTCCCTTTAACCCAAATTAAATAAGCTGGATGGATGGATTTTATCCAACATGAGTATGATAATTAACTGAAATATTTTAAAATGAAATTCTGCACACACGTAAAGACAAAGATGAGGACGGAGCATGTGGAGATTTACATATCCTCTTGGCTGAGAAAAACAAAAATATGAGGTCATTGTTCCAATCCATTGCCTCATGTTGACTGTTGAGTGAAATTAAGAGGTTCATGCATGTCCTTAAACGCCTTGAGGCAAATGCTGTTGTAATTCGGTGCTATATAAATAAAGTTGAATTTTAAAAAATAAACAACTGAAAACCCTGCCAGCTATGCTTTCTGTCTGTGTGTCAGTGTCACTGTTTGCCAAATATTTTGTTGTTTAGTCTTTGAATAATGAAGTCTGTACAAAGCTTTAAATTGAATCAGCCTGTCTTGCATTCAGAACGGCTCTGAATGCAAGACAGGCTCTCCTTTATTTGATTTTAGGGAAGCCAACATATTGGCACAGGCCTCGCTGAGATGGCTGCCAGTAACTCGGATGGAAAAAACTTTAACAAACCGTGACACTAAATGTTTGAATATTAGTTGCACCAGGAATAGATTAAAAAAAAAAGAATGTGATTTTTAAGGTTAACGTTAAATTCAGAGATGTACTCCAGTACAAAATGTCTGATTTAGGAGTAAGAATAAAAATGTAACTGAGGAAAAAGGAACTTAATTTGGAGTTGAGAGAAGGAAGCAAATGTTTGTTTTGAGAGTTTTTAAATCCTAAAACAATTAGCCACTCGTAGAAAGCACCATGGTCTTTTCAATATTGCTGCCATTTACAATAGTTCAGTTCAGTCAGACTTTTCTAAAACACCCAGAGCAAAATCTAAAAAATAATATGCTCGCATCAGTTAACAAGAGTCATACATGGTCTTACAAAAACTAAACTAAACAAAAGAAACAACATTTCTGTGAGTTTACAAATGTTCTGTCTCCCCTCTAGCTTGCCATCAATTGCTCACATCATCATGCCCCTCTCATCTCTTCTTCCCATCTATCTTTAATTGAAACTAGCAATTAATTCTGAGTTCAGACATACTTTGTTGTTCATGTGCGTGCACCATCATGGCATCTGTTGGCACTTTTTGAAAGACCATGTATAGCAACTCTTAATTGATGCAAACATTAGTTTTGCCACGGTACTGGATCAGTGACCCAGTGTTTTCCGTTTCATATTATTAATCTTTGATTTTATGATGTATCTTTGTTAGTTCTTAGGTTTTGCTTCTGTGTTTGGATTGTGCTTCTGAGGTCAGTCTATGCATTTCCTGTTTTATTGTGAAGGTCTGTGTCTGATGTCAGTGTGTTCAGTTTACATTTCCCCTGTCTCGTCAGGTCAGTTAGGTTCAGCTGTGTCTCCCTCTTTTTGTACTTATAGTGTTTGTCCTCTTGTGCTCGTCGCTGGTTAGTCTGTGTTATTTCCCTGCGTCATCCTGTGTTGTTTCCCTGAGTCTCCCTGCGTCTCTCTTTCAGGTCTGTGTTGTTAGTTTTTTCCAGTTTAGTTTTTGCTTAGTTTCCGTCCACGCCTTCACGGTTTCTGTTTGTATCACCCACCTTATGAATAATACTCACTTGCATCTCAGCCGTGCCTGCATCTTGGGTCCTTACTCTCACACACCACACTGCTTAGCTCAGCAAACTGTGACAATTTGTGATTTGTCCTCTGAATGCTTTGTTATAAAACAGTTGAGTCAGAACTTTCAGAAATTCTTATAAAGCCTGCAGTTGACCAGTTAGGACCAAAATTCAATATTTTTCCATTTGTTTTGAAAAGTATTACAATATATCAGGTCAGGTGGTACAACCTCAGGCCATCCGCATCATCAGTTTCCTCACCATCCACAGCTCCTTAAGAATCCTCTGATCTACTGATATTACTGCTTGCACTGATTAATCCTGATCCATCTTTTTGTTTTTCTTGCAGCCAATAATCATAGCAGAGAAAACTCTTTATTAACGAGATTTTGTTCCCACCATTTAGTACATTTAGAAATTAAATCTGTAATCACATACACATTTGTCTTTTTGGCAGAAAAAATACTTTTGTTGTTTTTTTTCCCCTAAATCTACAAACATATTAGAAGCTGTAAAACTGTTATTATCATATTATCAATAATCAAAGCATAGATCATTCAATTATTAATATTGAATGCAATATGTAACTCAATATTTAATACTTAAGGTGCAAACAAACTGAAGATATGTATAATAAATAAACTTTGATCAAAGTCTTCTGTCTTCAGTCCATTCTTTCAGTTCTGTTTTTCCTTATTCTGATTAGAAAAATGTTCTGTCAGTAAAATCTAAAAAATGTGTTGGACAATTTTCTATCAATATATTCCATATTTTTCAGTGTGAAGCTGTCACAAACCAGGGGAATTCTCTGAGTGCTGTAAATCTTTAGTTCCCTAACCATAGAATTTAGTAGAAATTGCATCGCTTTAATCAAGATATTATAGATTTTAGATATTTTAGATTTGAAATAAATAAATAAATAAAAAGTCTATGATTACTCTTGAGTAATGAGAGGAGCATAGACCAGAGAAAAACTCAAAAACGTCCTTTTCTACAATCTTGCTATCTGTACAATTTAATAACTCCATAAACTGGTTATGGAGGGTTTTTTTTCTGTCGACTTGTTTTTCTAAATGACTAAAATAATGGAAATTATTTTCTCTATCTTAAATCCACTTGGCCTTTGATCTAATAAAAGCACTTTGAAGGTACACGTCATGTGATGGTCCTAAGTCTTCTGACTCAGTGTTTGTGGTTAATTTATATTTTTTGATTCTTTTTACTCATGGGTTTTGGTTCTCTTTGTTGTTTTCTGCTTTTGTTATATTCTTCGTCCTAGGATTTAGGTTTCTGTTACTTTGTCTTTCCCGTGTTCCTCATCGAGTCACTCGTCTCCCTAGTCAGTCGTGTCACTATGTCTCAACTTCTAGTCTGCGTCTTTGTGGTTGTCTCATGTTTCCTGTTTTATTTTGACGGTCTCATGTCCTATGTCAGTGTATCTAGTTTTGCGTCCTCATGTCTGATCATGTCTAATTAGTCCCAGCTGTGTTTCCCTCCTGTTTTCCATTCCCTCGTCACTCCCTTGTGTATTTAAGCCGTGCTTTCCTTTGTCCTTTGCTGTGTTGTACCACTCCATGTGCTGTGTGTGATCTCTGTGGCGCTGCTGAAGCACTGGATTTAATGTTTTCCATGCATCTATTAAATTATTATCCATTATAAAGCCATTAATAAATTAATGTCATTGTCACTTTTCCCTAATTTTGGGGGACATCTATCCATCACTCATTTGTTCCAATCACCACCCACGAGAAAATAATCAGCAATACAATGTTAAGATCTGATACCACCTTAGTGACCTCTTGAAGGAGAGTTTTGTTTAGTCAGTCATTGTTAAAGTGTTATGTGTTAAAGCATGTCGCCACTCCTCCACATCAATTTCAATCATGGTTGAAGAGAATCCTATCACATTGTGGGATAAGCGATGGACGGAGGGAAATTTACTGCAGTCACAGAAATCCTAAACTTGGAGGAGTGTGACAGCCGTAGCCAACTCGAGAAAAAAGAGCTCAAATGCAGGACGCAGACGGAGCACTGGCAACGATTAAGTGACAGTTAGTTTACAAAACAAGTGTATATACAACGAGGCTATTCAACTGTGAACTGTGGGCAGTGAGTATAAACTTGTGCCATGAACAGTGCCAAAACTATGGAGCACTTATGCAACCTGAGCTATGCAAACAACAAGAGAGACTATAAGAGACAAAGACAAATAAGAGTAAATGGTTCCAGGACAATGCTGGCAGTTATTGGTTCTGAATGTTCCTTTTAGCTGCTTAATTGCCGCAAGTGGATCAGTTGCACGGAGGGGAGAGTGATCTGGGTGAGTGATAAGGAATCCAAAACTCCTGATGCTGAGGCAGGCAGGTGTGTGTAGTGAGCAAAAACCATGACTATGAAGACTGTCAAGAGGTCCAGCGTCCGAATGCAGGTTCTATGGAGAGGATTTGTATCTGGTAATCTGGTGAGTAGCTATGAATGAGAGGTTCAAGGTAATTTACTATGATATTTACAAAACACACTGATGGCCTGCACTAACTGTGGTTAGCTGAGAATCTGGTAAAAAGAATTTGAGAGCGCTGCCCTTAAAAGTCAACAGCTTAATTACCCACAGGTGAGAGCAGGAACACGGTGGCTCCTCCCAGAGGTGGACCTGTCGGCTCTGTGGAAAAACACTGGCATTAACACAGACCATGGCTGGAGGAGGAAAGAAGGAGGAAAGCAGTTCCACTGTTCCATGTTTAATTTATTAGGCTATGGGACAGATTTACAAAACAAGTTAAATTATTGTGTTATTATATGTGTTATTGATATATTGATATATATTTGTCCTGAAAGTAAAACACCTGCAAATACACATGTCATCAGGGTAACTGCAAAAATACTCTTGTTTAAAACGTTGTCACTGAAACAGAAGCTCTTTAATGAATCCAGCAGCTTTATAGTATCAAAAGAAGACTTTGCACTGCTACAGATGTTAGCAAATCAGGCCTTCAATGTACCTTCTTTAAAATCTCAATCTTTTTAATGATGTGATATTTTTCACATGTTGTTCTCACTTATATGACTTACATAAACTAACAGGGTTTGAACATGTGGTGCACATTATGTAGTCTGTCTTCTTGTAGTTTTAACATGGCGCAACACATCACGTAAGGGCGTTCGACTTCAGCACCACTCTTCTCTTTTCCTAACTTGTTATCAATTCTCCTTCATACCTTTGTCTCCATTTAAACAATATGGAGGTCAAGGAAAAGAGGCTAGGGGATAAACAGATTGTCTTCCCCTAGCCCTTTGTCACACCATCCTGTTCCCCCCAGACTGTTTCCTGTGCGTCGTGGCCATTATGTTTCCTGCAGTTTTCCTAATTCCAATGTTTCCCTCGTGTTTCTCTGTTTGTTCATGGATTTGGGTCACCTTCAATAAAAAGATTTTCATGTAATCCCAGACTCTACATCTGGGGTCCTCAGTCTACATGAAATACAACACATTGGAGATATTCCTGTTTTTAAATGTGGTACATAAAAAAAGTGATTTGACTTGTCAGTAAAAATCTGAAACATGATCTGTTCCAATCAAAGCAGCCAAATGAGCTGGGATTTTATGTGTTTTCAACTTACATGGACAAAGATTAAAATACACTTTTTACTTGAAGTTACAATCTTAAAAAGCTATTTTTATTCAAAAAATCCTCAGAGATTTCATTTCATATCATTTCTGTTCAATTTCAGCTTTAATAGTCACCTTTAACAAGGGTCTATTAGAAACTGGGATCGAAGGCATTTCAAGTTTAAATTCAAATCAAATTCAAATTTTTATTTGTCACGTACACAGTCATACACAGTACGATATGTAGTGAAATGCTTGGACAACTGCTCGTGACCTAAAGAAAACAAAAAAGGAAAGGCTATGAATAAGATAGGAAATAAATATGAAAAATTAAAAAGGGTAAATTTAACTAGGAAGGAATAAAATATAAATTAAGGTTAAAAATGAAATAACTGTACAACACAAATTAGAATGAAGGGTAAATTTAACTGGGAAGAATAAGATAAAGATAAATATATAAATTAAACTTGAAAATAAAATAACTGTACAACAAAATACACAATACACAATATAGAACTATATAAGAATGTATGAAGAAATCTAAATATAAATAAATATATACACAATAACAGCAGCTGTACAAGTATTAACCGGAAATGAAGAATATAGTGACCAGTGTTGTGCAAAAACAAAGTCCAGAAAGTCCAGTGTGTGTGTGTAAGAACCATATGTGTGGGTCAGTACTGTGTGGTGGTGTGATTGAGAGACCGTATCGCCTGCGGGAAGAAGCTCCTCCTCAGTCTCTCTGTGTTGGTCTTCAGGGAGCGGAATCGCTTTCCTGACCTCAACAGAGAGAACAGTCTGTTGTTGGGATGGCTGAGGTCCTTCACGATCTTCCTGGCCTTGGTCCAGCACCGCCTGCTGTAGATTGAGTGCAGGTCAGGGAGCTCGGAGCGGATGGTGCGCTCAGCTGACCGCACAACCCTCTGTAGAGCTCGTCTGTCCTGCATGGTGCTGTTCCCGAACCAGGTTAAGATGTTTCCCGCCAGGATGCTCTCTATGGTGCACGAGTAAAAGTTCCTGAGCACCTTGGAGGGCAGTTGGAAGTCTCTCAAGCGTCTGAGGTGGTAGAGACGCTGTCGGGCCTTTTTCATCACGGTGTTGATGTGACAGGACCATGACAGGTCCTGCGTGATGTGAACTCCGAGGTATTTGAAGCTGTCCACTCTCTCCATTGGGCACTCGTTGATGACGGGGGTCTGGTAGTTTATAAATGTAGCACAAAACTTTTATAAAGGGTTTAAATTTTTTTTTAAAAAGGTCCTAGAAATGGTTCAACATGGCCACTCTCTCTCATACTGCTTTACTTCTTACAGTGAAGCTGCTGTCTAAATCAGCACCTCCTCTGTTTATACATTTCTTCGTTTCCTCCCTTTTAAATCTCCAGTTTGAAGATAGGTGCAACCAAAATGTGGTTATGTGTAAGGGCTGACAGGCCCCAGTCACATGTTGTTTCAATCAGAGCTCAGACTAGTTTCAGTTATAAGGAAAACAAACTCACACAGTCACTGACACTGAGAGGAGAAATGGCGCAGAAAGGAGTTCAGCTGGACCAAGATCTGTTTGGATCTACTGAAGGATCCGGTTACTATTCCCTGTCAACACAGCTACTGCATGAACTGAACTAAAAGATTCTGGGATGGAGAGGAGGAGAAGAAAATATACAGCTGCCCTCAGTGCAGACAGACTTTCACAGCGAGGCCTGTCCTGGAGAAAAGCACCATGTTAGCAGATTTAGTGGAGGAGCTGAAGAAGACTGGACTCCAAGCTGCTCCTGCTGATCACTGCTATGCTGGACCTGAAGATGTGGCCTGTGATGTCTGCACTGAGAGAAAAATGAAAGCCTTCAAGTCCTCTTTAGTATCTTTGGCATCTTACTGTGAGAAACACCTTCAGCCTCATTATGATGTGGTATTCCATTACTCCCCAACACTGCGTCTTACTGACAGTCAGTGAAGTGGATGTTTTACTGTCAGATCCACCAGAAGCAAAGACCAGAGCTGAATTCTTAAAATATTTATGTGAAATCACACTGGATCCAAACACAGCACATAAACGACCGAGACTGTTGGAGCCGGGGCTCGAACCAGCAACCTTCCGATTACAAGATGAAATCAGTGACACTTTTTGGGACAACAACATCCAAACTCCTGTCTCAGGTCCTCGTTCCTCCAGAGTAGGAGTGTACCTGGATCACAGAGCAGGTATTTTGTCCTTCTACAGCGTCTCTGAAACCATGACTCTCCTCCACAGAGTCCAGACCACATTCACTCAGCCGCTCTATGCTGGATTAGTCTATATTATGATAACTCAATCAATTTTGATGTCTTTGCTGAGTTTGTTAAACTGAAATAGACTGAGGTTTTTCCTATTTTCATCAATTTAAATCTGTGTTTTACTTTTATTTTATTTTCCTTCCATCATTGTTCTGGCATCTCTGCACAGCACAGCGGTCAGATGCTAATCAAACATCATGGGTGATACTGTGACATCTTCTAGTTGTTGTCTTTTTATGGAGGCTGAAATGGATTGTAGCACTGAACTGTTTTAGGATATTTGATAATCTCTTCTCTCCCATGGTCCCTGAATCCAACACCATCGTTACACGTCATGACTCCTATGAACTATCTGACAGCGTGATATTACAGATATTGACATTTCTTTTTTTTTTTAATGTATGGACATACCATTAGTTAGTCAGCTATTTAATTTAGTTTAGGACTAACTTCAAACTGACCTGAAGAGAGCAGCAATGCGACGTTGATGCGTGTATTCTACCGGAAGTACAATAGAAGAAGAAAAAGAAGGAGAACGGAAATGACTTGCCTCTTTACTGCTCAACAATTCAGTCTTCGGCATCGGTAAGAGTTTGTCGAGGAGAGATTAGCTGCTGCCGAAGACGAAATCTTCTCAGATCTTCAGAAACGATCTCCCAGTATGAGGACGACATCGACCGTGAGCACAGACTGGTAGAGACTAACCGGAAACTCGAGATAAAGTTACAAATAATAGGTACGTGAAAGTGTAGCGGTCTCAATGAACTAACACAAGAATCCGATTCATGCTGGATCCTAGTCAGATTTGTTGTTTCAGGCTAACAGACTAAAATCAAGGAGCAGCATCGAATCGTTTTTATAGAAGTAAAACAAGCGCTTCTCTGTTTTTTTAAAGCGGTAATTTTGCCCGGAACCCTTATTCGAGAAGTCGCGGTCAAGCAAGCCGCACCTTCAGTTGTGCTGCTCCCCTATTCCCGACATTGTGGTACGGGTGCCGAGTGACTAGCACAAAGGAACACGCGTTCATTCTGCAACTTTGAAACTGTCTTTATTTTACTTTATTTGCAGAACTATCGTTTTGCTCCGCTGTCCCGTATAGGAGTTTTTTTTACATTATACGTTATAATACATTAATACATTCATGATACGTTATTAAACTATTTAAGGCTTGTAGTAGTGTATCTCGTAACTGTATTATTTAAGGAAAAATGAGTCAAAATCTATGTAAATTATGTTGCCTTGTTTATAATGTTACCATCTATGAACTGTAGTTGCAGTTTGAATTGATGATTGGATTGGATTCCTATTCAGGTTGAGACCTGTAAATACAGGAAATCCTTAAGAACCTTATTAGTTGTAAAATGTTCATCCAGCTCTTTCTGTTTGCAGTTAAAATTAAAAGCATTGTGAATATGGAGAAGTAATTTCCACATTACTTTTTTCATCTGATTTTTGGGGTTTTTCTCTGTATTATTGTGGGGCAGGGGTCTCAAACTCCAGTCCTTGAGGGCCGGTGTCCTAAAACTTTGCCATGTGTCCCTGCCTGTTGCAGCAGACCTGAATAAAATTATAAGGGCATTAGCAAGAGTATAGAACTTGACTGCATGCTGAAGTGGCAACCCCTAACCGCTTAAGTAAATGTAAATGGTAAATGGCCTGTATCTAGCGCTTTACTAGTCCCTAAGGACCCCAAAGCGCTTTACATATTCACACACACATTCACACACTGGTGATGGTAGCCACAGCCACCCTGGGGCGCACTGACAGAGGCGAGGCTGCCGGACACTGGCGCCACCGGGCCCTCTGACCACCACCAGTAGGCAACGGGTGAAGTGTTTTGCCCAAGGACACAACGACCGAGACTGTCCAAGCTGGGGCTCAAACCGGCAACCTTCCAATTACAAGGCAAACTCCCAACTCTTGAGTTGGGAGTTGAGCCACGATCGCCAAACACTTACATTTTTTAAATGTAAGTGTTTGGAAAAATGTACTAAAAGTATTTTTATTGCACCATGTTCATTCACTCATGAGCTCCTGTAACACAAATCAAATGGCTGAATTGCCACATCAGCATACAGTCAAGTTCTATAGTCTTACGAATGACCTACTAATTGCAATCAGGTAAGTTGCAATAGGGACAAATGGAAAAGTTTCAGGACCCTGGTCCCCGAGGGCTGGAATTTGAGACCCCTGTTGTAGGGTCTTTACCTCACAATATAAAGCGCTGTGAGGCAACTATTTTTTTATCATTTAAATTCCTATATAAATTGAATTGAAATGACTTTATTTGAGAAGACTTTGTTTGGTGTATTGTTTTGTATAATAAAGTGACAACAGAAAAGTGTACTGTAATATAGGGAGATGATAACCATGAACGGAGTCTGGGTTAACCTGAATCGATACTCACTGCAGTTGTGTTTGTTATTGTGAAAACTAATGTAACTGCAGTTCAGACATGGTAATATTCACACATTATGTGATTTGAGTGGACCTTGCTTTTATTTTTTTCTAAAACCATACAGTTAACCTCAAAAAGGAATATAGTAAAACTGTAACCTTGAGCAGAATTCATGTAATTTTAATTTAAATATAGGGATATAATACATAGGCTATGAGATATCATATATAATGATGAGTTTTTCTAAACCTGTACAGCTAAAATGAGATGCCAATTTTTTTTCTTTTTACAGGGAAAGTTGGGGTCATAGCTGCAGTGATGAACTGAAACTTGTACAAACATACAAGTATATACGATGTCTAAGACAATTTGTAACATTTTGTGATATGCTGAGTATTCTAATAAGATAAACTGTGATATATTACTTTTTTCGAACTGCAGATTTAGTTCAGTTGTGAGACAGCAGTCACCAGTTCCCTGTGATATGAGTCGTCATAGTTGCATATGAATCTGCGATGTCCACACATTGCAAGATAATGCTAATCTTTTTGCTATCCTCAACTTTACACTTCATTTATTTCTACTTCATTTTAGAACCTGAATTTGGCTTTATCCATGAAAACACACGGCAGTGACTTATGCCTGAGCTCCAGTGTCTTAAACATGCAGCAAAAGCCACAGTGTCTCAAATCTGTCTGCCTGTCACAGTCTCTCTCTCTCTCTCTCATTCACAGACAAACACACACGTGATTTGTTTCTGAGGCTTTCATTTTTGTTTTGCCAACTTCCTGAGCTGCTGTACTCACTAGAACAGCAACAACAGACTGAAAAGCAACTGATTTTATTACCGTATTTTCACGACCATAAGGCGCACTTAAAAGTCTTAGATTTTCTTCAAAAAGTACGGCGCGCCCTATAGCGCAGTGCGCCCTGTGTGTTGTAATGAGGACGTAGTAGAGAACACCATGAGAACGCTAAAGGGTGAAGTGTGTGCGTTGACTTTATCGCACATACCTGTGTAAAAGAACAGGTATGTGCGTTATGCAGGACATCGTTGTTTTAACAACCCTGAAAATGGCAAAGAGACACGCTTACGAAGCACAGTTTAAACTGAAGGCCATCAGCTACGCGGAGGAACATGGAAATCGAGCAGCGGCGAGAGAATTTAAGATTAACGAATCGATGGTTCGCAAATGGAGGAAGCAAGAAAACAAGCTCCGGCAGGTCAAGAAAACGCAGCTGAGTTTCCGCGGACATAAGGCGAGGTGGCCCAAGTTGGAGGAAAGACTCGAGCGGTGGATCATCGAGCAAAGAACGAGCGGGAGAAGCGTTTCGACGGTCACCATTCGGCTAAAAGCAGTTTCACTAGCTGAAGAGATGAACATTGAACATTTCCAAGGAAGTCCGTCTTGGTGCTTTCGTTTTATGAAACGGTGCCATTTTTCCATCCGGACCAGGACTACGGTAGCGCAGCAACTTCCAGCGGATTATAAGGAAAAGCTGGCCATCTTCCGCTCCTACTGCAGCAAACACATCGGCGACAAAAACATCCAGCCCAGCCACATCACAAACATGGACGAGGTCCCGCTCACTTTTGACATCCCGGTGAGTCACACTGTGGAGAAGAAGGGGACCAGCACGGTAGCGATACGCACAACGGGGTATGAAAAGTCTTCTTTCACTGTTGTGCTTGGCTGCCATGCTAATGGACAGAAACTGCCGCCTATGGTGATTTTTAAGCGAAAGACTTTGCCTAAAGAGAAGTTTCCAGCAGGAATCATCATTAAGGCAAATGAAAAGGGCTGGATGGATGAGGAAATGATGAAAGAGTGGCTGAGGGAGGTGTATGTAAGGAGACCAGGTGGTTTTTTCCACGCATCACCATCGCTCTTAATCTGTGACTCTATGCGTGCCCATCTCACAGCCGATGTGAAAAAACTAGTGAAACAAATGAACTGTGAGCTTGCTGTCATTCCGGGAGGCCTGACAAAGGAACTCCAACCGCTGGACATCGGTGCGAACCGCCCGTTCAAAGTAAGGCTGCGAGCGGCCTGGGAGCGATGGATGACCGATGGAGACCACAGTTTCACCAAGAGTGGAAGGCAGCGCCGGGCAAGTTACGCCACAATTTGCCAATGGATTGTAGATGCTTGGGCTAACATGTCTGCTGGCACTGTTGTTCGAGCTTTCGCAAAAGCCGGCATCATTTCCGAGGAGCCGCACGGCACGGAAAGTGACTCTGACAGTGAAGACAGTGAACCTGGCATGTTTGATGGAGATTTAGCGCAGCTGTTCAATTCAGACACAGAGGATGAGGACTTCGATGGGTTTGATGATAAAAATGTGAGTACCAAACTTTGTTTTGCTCCTGCTTTATTTTTAAATACGCACACTTGTATGCTTGTGTGTTGTTGATGATGACGATTACTGATAATAAAAATGTGAGTACCAAACTCAGGTTTGCTCCCGCTTTATTTTTAAATACGCATACGGTACTTGTATGCGCCCTATGATCCAGTGCGCCTTATGTGTGTGTTAAATACAGTAATGGCACACATAACTGAGACTGCGCCTTTTAGTACAGTGCGTCTTATGGTCGTGAAAATACGGTATCCCAGTATTAAAAGGTTCACTTTGTATTTGCAAAAATAATAATGATAATATATAAGATAATTTATATAATAATAACGTATCAATATTTAGTGTCCCTGTATCGATAAAGTATTGCCTTACTCCTTTTAGAGATGCACTTATGTGTTGACTCATGTACCTATTTAGCTAGGTTGGTATGATACCTGGGATGAGCTTCCATGCTGTGTAGACACAGGTAATCAGCTGGTAGCTCAATGGTGGCGTTCTCTGCCCTGTGTTAGTTAGTCTGGGTGAGCACCTGCTGTTATGAGCACATTTATTTGTGCTGTTAGCATCTTCAGATAGTAGGTGTGGATCACCTCAGGTCCATAATGTTGACTGCCTCTTTTTCTGGGAGGTTGCCGTGGTCTGCTGTCAGGTCCACAAGTCACTTAACGCTCGTGGTATACAACATCTCTTTCTCCCAGATGTTCTTCCAGTATTGTTCAGTTTTATCTCTGGGTGCCCTCTTATTATTGTTCCCTTGTAGCTGAGAGTACACCTTGGACTGATGTTTGGAGAAGAGGCAATTTATTCTCTTGGCCTCTGCTTGTCTCTTCAGCCTAGTGCCGAGAGGTGTGAGCTTTTGTTTCTAGAACCTTAGTTATTTGCACCTTGTTGTATATCTTATTCATCCAGGACCTGTCGTTCAGTACTTCTGTTAGCTGACTAACCCCCTCTGGGCTTCCCTGATTTTTGGCTTCCAACCTTCTTCTCCACAGGGGACTTTCTCTGCATGCGTTCTTGATCTCATACCAAAGTGTTTCTATTATTTCTGTGGCAGTGGCATATATGAGCTCATTTTTTTTAGTAACACTGGTAGTGGGAATGGTGAGCCGAGCTTTCTTGTCATCTGCAAGCATCGCCTATGATGAGACTTGTTAGTGAGGGAGTCATCAAGCGAGTAATGAATCCAAATGTAAAAAAAAAAAAAAAAGTTTGGCTCAAGTTCTTATCAGTGTTTACCGAGTAGATCAGGAAAACGAAAAGAACATCTAAGAAGTGTCTTAGCAGAGCTTTATTTTTCAGCATTAGTGAAGCAGTGTAGGGACTTCTTGACAATGAACAACACAACAAGACAGACAACATCCAAAGAAAAGCTTGAAGTGTCCTTCAAGAAGAACTATTCCTGAAGACTATGAAATGATGCGAACGCTTGACTAACAGAGTTCAGAATAAAGGTGTTTATCACAAATATTGATTTTTAAGCTATTAGAGTAAGACAGGCTCATTTTTTCCATGTATACACTATTTCTGTATTTTTCCATGTTTCAGTAAATCACTACAGCTATGACCTCATCGCTATCTTTTAAAAATGGTCTCTTATAAAACTGCAGAGAACATTTGATGCAAAATTGACTCTAATTACATATGTGTAGTATTCCCACATTTAAAATCTAATTCTGTTAGAGGTAATCCAATGGTTTTACTGCATTGTACTATGTCATCACATTACTAACCTTTTTCTTGTGTACATTTGTTCCCAAAGACCTCCCACAACAACATGACCAGCAAGAGGGACTCAGATCAACAGAAGACCTCCAACAACGTGATGATTAAGGAGGACCCAGATCAGCAGGAAACCTCTGATAACAACATGATGTTAAAGGAGGACCCAGACCTGCAAGTTTGTAACCAGGAGAGGAACTCCAGTCTGGAGAAGGAGAACCCAGAGCCTACACAGATTAAAGATGAACAGGAGGAACTCTGCATCAGTGAGGAGGGAGAGCAGCTTGTAGTGAAGGAGGAGGTTGATGGTATCATCGTTTGGACTGGTAAAGAACGGCTCAGTCTTCTGGATAAAATCTGGAAACCAAAAGAAAACTTGGGTATGTACAACTAAAAAGTTCTTAATGAGATGACACAGGAATATGAATCTTAATAACTTTGACCTTAATCAGAGCTCAAAGTTTCTTATTTGTTTACAGGCACAGGAAAATTTTAAGGGAAAACTGCAATGAGTAGAGCAGGAGTGGGGGAACTCCAGGCCTCAAGGGCCAGTGTTCTGTACCTGACAAACCATCCTACCCGTTGTTTCTGCGCATGCGCACAACACGAAATTAAGTGGCGAACCGTCCTACCTTTTTGAATATTAGCTAGAAACATACTCTGACTGGTAAAATTAAGTGACAAACCATGCTGGCTTTATGAATATGAGCTACAAGCATACTCTGATGGGCAAAGTTAAGTGGCAAACAGTCATACCTACTTAAATTTGTGCTGGAATTACTCTGTGACAGCAGAAATGTGCATAAACTACTTATGGTAGGATGTTTTGCCAAAGTAGGATGGTTTGTCAGAACACCAGTATCCTGCAGGTTTTAGATGTCAATCTGGGTCAACACACCTGAATCAAATGATTAGTGCATTCACAGGCCTCTGGAAAACCTCAAGACATGTTGAGGATGCAATTTAGCCATTTAAATCAGCTGTGTTGGATCAAGGACACATCTAAAACCTGCAGGACACTGGCCCTTGAGTTCCCCCACCCCTGGAGTAAAGTTTAGATTTTACTACAGCATTTTATCCAGTCTTTTTTTTTTTTTTTTTTTTTTTTTAATAAATAGGACAGGGGAAATGAATGAGAGAAAGAGGGGGAGAGAAAGAAAGAAAACCAAAGGGGAGAAGAGACGGTGAGAAGGGGGGGGAAGAGAGAGAAAAAAAAAAGAACTCCTGGGTCACCTGTATGGAGAAAAAAACAAACAAACAAAAAAAAACAAACAGAGGAGACAGCAAACAACAAAGAGCAACATAATAATAGAGAAAACAAAGCACCATCACAATAAACTAGCTAGTCATAGATATCAATATTTACTAAATAATAAACGATATTGTGCAGCACGCAAGATAGACAGCGCACAGTGTGCTTTGAGGCAGCAGCCAAGAAAGCTTTAGTCCGCGTCTGTGAATACCCATGTGTGCATACCTGTGTGGATCAGCATGCTTGCATTCCAAAGGTTTCTCCATGTAATGATCTGCTAGGGAGTGTGGGGGGGCCACAGCCCCGTCCTCCAGGGTGTGAAGCGGGTATGGAGGAGATCAAAACTCCAGACATCCAGAGGCCCCCAGAACACAAGAGACCATGGAAGACCAACAGAGAGGCAGCCGCGCCACTGTCCCAGTAAGAGCTGAGGAGAGTCCCAGATGAGGGCTCGCCCAGCAGCCGCGGAGCAGAAGTCAGGGGGAGTTGCAGTGACGCGCCCGTGAGCTCCGCCGGCCCCCAGCTGTGCCTGAGTGACCGAGCCCCAGGCCGAGAGGCCGGGGGCACCCCACCTCCAAAGGGGCCCGAGCGAGCCCCAGGCCCCAGGCCCCAACAAGCGGCCGCCAAGGAGTGAGCCGGTGTGTACCCGGACGCCCACCCCCAGACACAAAGAACCACCAACACACCGACACCTGAGGGAGTCCGCCACCGGCAGGGGAAGTGGTGGTGGGTGGAGATAGGCCTCCAAACCTTGGAGGGCCTGAGGTGTCCCCAGAGAGGTGGCGTCTGATACCCAACCTGACATATAGACACAGAAATACAGGCACACACAGACACAAACATCCATTCCCACCCTCATGCTCTCATATGCACTCACTCCACACTCAACCAACGTGGAGACAGACATAAAGAGACGCTGTACACACAATCACACTCCCCAAGCGTACTCTACAAACCGGGTCTAGGTACCCTTGCCCCTGGAGGGGGGAATTGCACCCAGACCCAGGTGGTGTTACCCTTTTCCCTGCGGTGGGGAGAGGCAGACCACCCCGACTCCGCAGCAGCATTTTATCCAGTCTGAGTACAGTACTTTGGTTATTTAATTTGAATAATTTCAATGGCTTATTTTTATCGATCTGATGTCTGGGCATTTTTCTCAGAAAATCTGAAAACCATCTAAGATGAGGTGATGTTGCTAGTCCTTCTAAAACCATCTTGGGAACTGAGAGGAGTTGGACTTGGTGCAACTGTGGTGACAGCTTGGTTTCATGTTTACTCCTGGTGGGAGTTGAACTGACAGGGTTTCCCTTTGTCACCAGTTATCTTCATAATTTTTAGTGACAGAATTTCTAGCATTGCAAAGTGGCATAGGATTTCTGCCTTGGTAGCCTCAGAATCTCCTCTCTGCTCTTCACAGTTGATGTGACTATTTTTGGTTTTATCATCCAACTTGCATTTGTAGCCAAGTGTGAAGTGTTTGGAAAGATAACTAGCACCTTCAAAATGAGGTCATGGTTCTCAGCCAGAAAGGGGTGAATGTCCATTTTGCGTCGGGGATGAGTTGCGCCTGCAAGTGGAAGAAGTTGGATATCTCAAATGTTCAGAAAGTGAGGCAGAGTGGAGCGGGAGACTTGAAGGGGAACCCGTACTGCTTTTGCTGTGCATGTTATATCTGTTGCGAGGAGGTGATGGGAAATGTAAATGAGCATCTTCTGAAGGGTATATGGGCTCTATGTTAGAGAAATTAGGAGTTTGGTCAGAAGTGCCTTTCCACCTCTGTATTGAAAGGAGCAACTTTAAAGTCCTCAGGCTTTTAAAACCCTTTAAGCCCTAACCTGTCGCTGGTGACAGGTTTTTTTCAACCTACCGTAACTTTTGAGCTGTTCACACAATTGAAAAAATGGCAACAGTTTCTGAAAGCAGAGGCTCTGCGCTTTCTATTAAAATTAGGTTCATTATCCCAGGCACAGGGTGAACGCAACCCTGTGAAAACGAAGGTTGGTTGACAGAAAAGAGGGTCAGCAAGTATAACAGAAACTTTTTTCTTTCCTTTTCTTTTTTTTTGCTGGGGTGGGGTGGATTTCATTCATTCATGTTGAGGACTTCAGCAGGGATCCGTGCCATTTGTGGCCAAAGTCGAGGCCGGTGCCATGTACATCAGAAAAGCCGTGGAGCTGGTGGTGATGCCTCTTGCAGCCGGTCGCCACATCGTCCAGTGGCTTGGAGAACAGAGGCAGACCCAGATGATGCTGTCCCTCAACCACCAAGATTCAGACCAAAGAGAACCCCTGGTATTCAACCTCCTCTCAATGCTGCACAATCCCCAGGTGATATCTTCTCCAAATTTTTTGATGACGAAGTACTAAAATGCTTGTGTGAAAACACAAACAAGAATGCGGCAAAAAAAAAGGAAAAGGGCAAAACGTTTGCATGGAAGGAAATTACATCAGAAGAACTACAAAAGTACCTGGGCATGTTACTTTACATGGAAGTCTGCAATTTTCCAAAAATGGTAGACATTTGGAGGAGTAACACAATTTTTCATGTTCCTTTTCCTGCCACTGTTATGTCCAAAGACCGATTTATGGCCATCAATTCTAACCTTCATATCAGTGATCCAGAAGAAGATGTGGCCTATGGCAAGAAAAAGGGCACAGAGGACTATGACACATTTCACAAGGTCAGACCTCTCCTTGAGATGTTGAGAAGTCGTTGCATGAGTAACTACCACCCAAAGCAGCACATTTCAGTTGAAGAGAGGATGGTTGCCAAGCCCACCAAGTGGGGGCTAAAAAATTTTGTTCTTGCTGATGTAAATGGCTACATCATAGACTTCAAGCTATACACAGGGAAATCAAAGTTGTCATCAGAGTAGGGCTGCCACGATTTGTCGACTAGTCACGATTACGTCGACTATCAAAATCGTCGACGACTGATTTAATAGTCGACGTGTCGTTTGAAGCTTTGTAAGATCGCAAAAGACGCAGAAGTAGCAGGATTTAAGAGTGTAATAACGGACTGAAACAGAAGATGGCAGCACTGCATATACAAGGATGCCAGCTGCCGTTAAACCCCGAAGAAGAAGAAGCAGCTGTGTCCCAGAATTCATAGCGCGGCCCAGCTTAGTTTCCAACAATGGCGGTAGCTAGTTAGTTTTAATATTACTCTTATTATTCTTTCTGGGTCACAAAATAAACGTTTAACATATTTTCAGGCGAGAATGTAGCTGTGTAAACCTCAAATATCGGCTCAGTTTATCAGGACACCACATATTTTCAAAAGCGCTCCGACGTTTTCGGAGACGTCCGTTACCCACTAGCTCGATAGCTAGCCGGGGGCTAGGTCAGTAGCGCCGTGAGAACACCGGACTCCCGGCAAATTGTTTTCAAACCCACCGCCGTCTTTCGCTACTCAGGTTAAATATATATGAGTCACTTAGATAAATTAAAAATGTTGTTGTTTGGCTGTTTTTTTTTTTGTTGTTTTTTTTTTAGTATTTTATTTGTTCCTGAGTAAATCGGTTTGGCTGAGATTAAAGTTATACTTTTTACACAGCTGTATAAACGTAAAGCAGACAGCTGATTATCAGAAGTGTGAGATGCTGGAGAATTTACTCCGGTGTCCTGTTATATTTTAGATAGCAAGGAGTTTATTAAACTTTACCGAAACAATCTGCAAATTTCATTAAAATTGAATAAACTATCATCTTGTCTTTATTTTTAGTTAGCACCTTAAAAGCTTAAAGCTATAAGCTAATGATAGTTATATAAGAGCAGATGCTGCTGGTGCAATAAGCTGTAGTTTTACGTCCAGTGGATGATGATCTGATTAGTCGACTAATCGCATAAATAATCGGTGACTAGTCGACTATCAAAATAATCATTTGTGGCAGCCCTACATCAGAGAAAGGACTCTCTTTTGATGTGGTTACATCACTAGTGGACAAAGACTCTCTGGGATCAGGTTATATTGTCTACTGTGATAACTTCTACACCAGCCCAGGCTTCTTCCAACACTTGAAAAAGCAGGGATTTGGGGCTTGTGGTACATACAGGGAGGGCAGACTGGGTGTTCCATCCTCTCAGGAAAATGCTCTCCATAAAAGATCACCAAGAGGCTCCATTCGGTGGATCAGGGATGGTGACCTTTTATTTGTAAAGTGGGTGGACAGTCGAGAAGTCGCCATCTGTACCACCGTCCACCCTGTGTACAGTGGGGACACAGTGTTACGCTGGCAGAAAAATGAAGATGGACATTTTGAGAGCGTTTCTGTCCCCAGACCGACAGCTGTGACCGAATACAATAAATACATGGGAGGAGTGGACACATCAGACCAGATGCTAGGAACAAATTCAGTCCTTTGCAAAACCAAAAGATTGAACATGATAGTTTTCCAGCATCTACTGGACATTGCAGTTACCAACAGTTTCATTCTTCACAAAGAGTTGTGCATCAGCAAGCAACAGAAACACAAGACACGGCAGGCCTTCCAGGAGGAGCTTGCTGCACACCTCGTAGGTGTTTGCTTGGATGGCAAGCCTGAGTTCCCAAGTCAAGGACACTTTCCTGTCCCTACGAGCACTAGAGATATGGGAAAGAGGCACAGGGCAACCTTGGGAAGGAAGCAGTGCACTGTCTGAAAGAGGAGCACTCCTTGGAAATGCCAGCAGTGCAATGTAGGCCTTTGCCTGCAGCTCGAAAGGAACTGCTTTTTGGAGTTCCACCAGAGGCCAAAAATGTCTGGACTTGCTTAGAAAAAAAATTAGAGACCCCTAGAAACAAACAAACGAAAGTTCACATATTTGTTGTCTGTTTTATAGTTCAAATTGCAAATTGCAAATCTTTTTTTTTTCATGTACATTCTGAGTACCTTATTCAGTAAAAATCTGTAAAATTTCATGTTCCTGTTTTGTGTTTTCCTGTTATTATTCTCTGTTATTACACAGTTATAGCAAACAGTAAAGAAAAACAACTACCAGATGTTGAAGGAAGTAGTAGTCCTAAAAAAGGGACAAACCACATACTCGCAGCAGATTTTATGACACCTCCACAGCTAAAACAACAAAATAATTCCAGGCAGCCTGTTTAACATTATACAGTTTAAAGGATGCCTCCACGACACCCTCTAGGCAGTGAGTTTTGGACGTATCCTACTTGGGAGGAGTACCTGGGGTAGACCCAGGACACTGTTGCTTAGGAACGCCAACAGTGGTCCCCTGAAAAAGTTGAGGTTTCTATCCAAATAAAAGCAGAAAGTGGAGTTCAAATAATTAGTTTATGTTGTTTCCATCCCTTAAAAATTAAAAATTGGGACTTATTATTGCCCACACATTAATTTTTTTTTAAAAAGGCTGTAAAAATTTCCAAAAAAAAAGAAGTGCTACTCCTGCTTGATGCATTAAAACGTATAGCAACTTTGTACAATTTATTCTAAATAAATGAATAAATATTAGGGGTGGGACTCGATTAAAAAGATTAATCTAGTTAATTAGAGGCTTTGTAATTAAATAATCTTGATTAATCGCATTTGCTCGCACAAGAAAATTTTCCCCTAAGCTCAAATGTTGTGGTTTTTTTTGGTTTTTTGAATTTAAAAGGGTTTTAGTGGGTGACAGAATCAAATTATGGACATGGAGATGAATGCTGTAAATGCAAACTCTTAATTTCTGAGAGAAAAAAGTATTTAAACTGAATTTCAATTCAAAACAGAGAAACAAGAACTTAAACAGACTTAAAAATAAAGCCTTATTTTAAGTACTTTAAATACATTTTCAAAATCGTATCGTCTTTAAATAGTAATACAAACTTCAACATAAAGTGCAGTTTTTCTTCTTAATAAAAAAATAAAGCAGAAACATTAAAGGTTATTTAACCAGCTTCACCTTTAGACTCTGAGTAACCGTAGCCAAAATTATTTTGTACATTAGGCTAAAACAGTGTGATCATTGAACATTTTAGTGCAAAAATCAACAAACCTATTGGAGTCACAATACCTCTATGCTTAGTTGCTGTCTGTCTCTTTCAGCCAGTTACTTAGACAAACTACCCTGTTCACATTTTCAGAGCTCAAGTGAGCTCTCTTTTTTGTTACTATGTGACCTGCAAGTGGGGAACACTCTCACATGGGACTCTCACATGGCAAGGACATACAGCTGTATGTGTAGGTCCCTGTTCGACTCGACCACCAGTGCAGCGGTCAGTCTTTTTCATTGATGGTGTATTCTGCTCTGTACAAACTCAGGGCCCTGGTACTCAGGGCTTCCTCATCTGAATCAGAGTCCGAAGACAATGAAGAGAGGAGGAGGCTCTTTGTCTTTGCTGGCTCCTTTGTAGTGGCATCTTTACATTTTAAGACACTTTAAATCTTTAAAGGGTGGGTCAAGTACAGTAGCTATCTTGAGCCACTGATGGTTGAGTGTTGCTACACATTGGGGTATGTCCTTTGTGAAGGATCTTAAATTTCACCATGTAGTTTGATTCATCATCGGAGACCTCCATGGTGTGAGGCAGATGGCAGAAAGCAGGTAAAACCACTGGACATGAGACATGTCTCACCTCTAAGAAGTTCAGTCACAAACCTGTAGTAGACAGTTCAAGAAAGTAAATATTAATCTACACACTAATTGTCAACTATAGAGCTTTTTGAAGAAACAACAACAATAAATTGAAAATAGTTTTATTTACTTGCATGGCTTGAGGACAGTCAGCTTTTGGAGTTTTACTGGCTCAGATGGAGTTTGTCTGATTTGATTGTTTGTCTAAACCAGCAAAAACAGCCTCTTGATTCTTTAGTAGACAAGAAACCATATCCCGCTTTGAATTCCACTGTGTGGAAATATCCTGTATGAGTGGCTCTTTTTGTTGCCCCAGTCGTGTTTGCTCCTGGTGTAGTTCCATCGTACTAGCAGGACTGTGTGTAATGCATCTAATTTTGCTTGCTTTTTCAGTGTCATAAAGCTGTTGAATTTACCTGAATAGTCTTTCAGGTGGAAAGTTGGATCAACTGATGCTAAATGTTGTCCAATGTTGACTTACTAATGTCGGTCCTGAAGCCAGTCATTTCATCAAGTTTGGGCTGCTGGCACCTTTTGTTGGAGCTAACAGCTCCCACAGTTTCTGTGCTCGCTGCAACATGTTTTGCATTTAGATGGTACTGTAAGCTTGAAGTGATTTGGTGGTATGCAAACTCCTTTGTGCACAGTTTGCACAAAACCAGACTTTTATCAAGGCTTTACTTAGTAGTCTTTTGGAAATGAAGTTTGCCTGCGATCAGTCCTAGCAGCATGCTTTCTTCTGAGTCTTCCATTTTTGTAGCTGTTTGCATCAGTGTAATCGTATACCAGGAAATCATGACATGGACAAAACTTGCGATTTTCTTGGAACGCAAAGTGCGATTAAATGCTTTAATTTTTAACGCGTTTCTTTTTTTCAAATTAATTAATTGCAATTAAAGCATTAAATTCACCCCTAAGTAATATAAAAAGTAATAAGTAGAAGAGGAAAAATCTAAAATGTGTCCGAGAAATACATAGGTATATACTGATTTAAAAAACTATATTACTGCAGAGTGGAGGATTACAGCTAAGGGCTTTCGTGAGGATGTAATAAATAGATTTTACTCTTTAGAACTTTTTCCACCTGGATAACTGAACTTCCGATGGCAAATTACATGATATTTTCTCAAATATGTGTGTGTTTTCTATCATTTTTGTCTATGCAGACCTCCCACTACAACATGACTGTAAGGAGGAAGAAGTACTCATAGACCAGCAGGTCTGTAACCAGGAGAGGAGCTCCAGTCTGGACCAGGACTCAGAGCCCCCACAGATTAAAGATGAAAAGGAGGAGCTATGCATCAGTCAGGAGGGAGAGCAGCTTGCAGTGAAGCAGGAGGTTGATACTTTTACGGTCACTCCAGGAGCAAACACTGACCTGCTCCTTTCTTGCAAGTCTTCTGAAACTGAAAGCCAAAAACAGGAAGAAAGCAAGCATGTGCTCTCAGGATTGATTATACATTTTGAGCTGAAGAACACATCACAACAGACAAATAGAAGTCAGAGTAACACAGTAGACACCTCTCTCGAATCAGAGAGTCAGGGTAAAACTGATACAAACAAAAAGCCTATAAAATGTGACACTTGTGGAAAAAGATTTCGGTTTGACTGCCACTTAGCAAAACACGCTCGAGTTCACACGGGTGAGAAACCTTATACTTGTAGCAGTTGTGGAAAAAGGTTCACTCAGATGGTAAACTTGAAAATTCACATGAGACTCCATACAGGTGAGAAGCCATATACTTGTAACACCTGTGGGAAAAAGTTTACTTTCTTATCACCTTTCAAAATTCACGTTAAACATCATGCAGGTGACAGGCCATTTCCTTGTAGCGTCTGTGGAAAAAGATTTGTTATAAAGGCGGGACTGGAAAGTCACATGAAAAGTCACACAGGTGAGAAGGCGTATCCATGTAGCACCTGTGGGAAAAGATTCTCACTGAAGTCAGGATTGGACAGTCACATGACAATCCACACAGGTGAGAAGCCTTTTTCCTGTAGCACCTGTGGGAGAAGATTCAGAAAAAAATCAATATTGGAAGGCCATTTAAGAACACACACCGGTGAGAAACCTTTCCCCTGTACCTACTGTGGGAATGTATTCAGCCGGAGGGTAAACTTGAAAACACACATGAGAAAACATACAGGTGAGAAGCCGTATTCTTGTAGTGAGTGTGGGAAAAGATTTAGTAGCTTTTCAGGATTCAAAAATCATATGAGAATCCACTCAGGTGAAAAACCATATTCTTGCAGCACCTGTGGCAAAAGATTCACTCAGCGATCAGGACTGGAAACACACATGAGAATTCACACGGGTCAGAGGCCACATACTTGTGGAACTTGTGGCAAAAACTTCAGTGATTCATCAGCAATCAGAAAACATGTGAGAGTCCACATAGGTGAGAAACCACATACTTGTGGTGCCTGTGGAAAAAGTTTCAGTGATGAGTTGAAATTCAAAAGTCATCTCAAAGTTCACACAGGAGAGAACTTACGTTTCTGTAGTGTCTGTGGAAGAGGATTCACTCAGGTGAATCACTTGACAAGACATATGAGAACTCACACAGGTGAGAAGCCATATTCTTGTAGCACCTGTGGGAAAGGATTTGGTGACTTATCAGGGTTGAAAAGACACATGAGAATCCATACAGGTGAAAGACCATATTCCTGTAGCACCTGTGGGAAGACTTTTAGTGACTTAACAGGATTCAAAACTCACACAAGACTTCACACGGGTGAAAAGCCATATTCCTGTAGTGTGTGTGAGAAAAGTTTTATTCAGATGATACACTTAAAAAATCATATGAGAAGGCATACAGGTGAAAGGCCACACTCTTGTAGCATCTGTGACAAAAGATTCAGTTATGCCACAAACCTGAAAAATCACATGAAAAGTCACACTAGTTAAGTGTCCCACTCACTTAAAAAGCTGATCTCATATGCATTTTATTTCCATAACATTAACGAACTGTACCGATCATGTATTCAATTTGCTGTCCTATTCTTATGATGAATGGCAGCAGTGTCTACCTGTCCTGTATCACTACACTTGCTGTTTTTCGGATAATCAATAATTATCTTGTGGGGCATAAGTTTGACACCCCTGATGTAGCGGAAACCCTGATTTTATATTTGTCTGAATTTATTTTTGTTGTTTTGTTTTAGGCTGTAGACATGACAAACATAAGTTGTAGATGTAGGTTGTGTTTTAAGAAATACCTTTCTTATAGAAAATCAAGGATAGATGAACTTCATGCTTTTTATGGAAAACTTTTAATTCAGTTGTTCAGAGTTTAGCAAGAAAGTGCCACACATAGGACAGAAATACGTCATTATGGACTTGACGAGCTATTCATATTAATGAAAATTAACCTTCAGTGTGTGTTGAATGGTTATGAGTTTTATGCAGTTCAAGTAAAGTTTTAAAAGTAATCCTTATATATTTTTCTGAGTAGTAATATCTAAAATATAAAGGAAACATAAATTCTGCCTTATTTCACACATTTTTCTTGGTTACTGATATTTTTTATATAAATGTAGAAGCAGATTTTTTTTTCTTTTTTGTACTATTTGAATAAACATGTCCTCGTCTGTGTTATAGTTCTTGTTTAGCAGCAGGTTCACAGTTCAAACTGCATGAAAATTTTATCAATTTTGGTGATCATGTCAACAATTAATTGTATTGAATTTGATGTGAACTCAGTAACATAGGGTTTGACCTGCTTGATATGAAATATATTTACTCTATTGGTTTAATGTGCAGTCTAATGAGAGGGATGCATCGAAGTAACCAACTGAAATGATTAGAAGCAAACCTTTTGTGCAAATGTGGATTTAATATTTTTTTCAACAAGATGGGAAAAGTGTTTTTACCATAGATCAAATTTTATAATGGTATTTTGGTTACAGGAAAGTTGTTACACTGCAGGAGCTTTGCATGAGTCACGGTCGGAATGAACCTGATATACTGTATACTGCACCTTGGTGCAGCCCCACAGTTCATCCTCCATCTGAAACGAGGAATTTTACTGTTTTGTCAAACTTCGCACATCTGTTGCAAAACAAAATAAACCATTAAAACCATCTTCTCGCTTCTCAAAAGTAATTCCTGGCATAAAAACAATACACACAGCTATTATATGCTGTGCGTATCGTTTCATTAGGGATTTTCACAGCAGATCATCTGCTTACATCTGATTCATCTTGTGTTACACCAATCCACTGCATGTCCTCCTTCACCACATCTGTGAACGTCCTCTGTTCTCTTCCTCTTTTCCTCCTCCTTTAAAGTTCTAGTCATTAACTTTCCTTTCCCTCTGCCCTAGCCCTCCTCTGCACGTGCCCAAACCATCTCAATGTTGCCTCTCTAACCTTGCCTCCAAAATGCTTGAGCTGAACTGTCCATCAGATGTATGAATCTTGTCCATCTTGGCAACTCTCAATGAAAATCTGAGCACCTTGAGCTCTGCTTTCTCCAGTTTGACCTTCTGTCTTTTAGTTAGTGTCACATTTCCCAAACCATAAATCAAAGCAGGTCTTGCTTCCAATTCAATTCAATTCAATTTTATTTATATAGCGCCAAATCACAACATAAGTCGCCTCAAGGCGCTTCCATCTTTTAAACCTTCCCTTTCAACTCTTGCAGCTATCCTTCTGTCACAAATCACCCTAACACTCATCTCCACCCACTCCACCCTGCCTGCACTCTGTATATTTGACACACGATCATGTGACATGACCGTCAAGTAAATTTTAAAATTAGACCGAGATAATCCGAGTAAATACAAAATGCAATTTTAAACGCCCATTTTATTTATTAAGGAAAAAATCTATCCAAACCTACCTGCCCCTGTGTGAAAAAGTAATTATCACTGCCCTCTCTCCTCCATACCTCCACAGTTATGTCATCTGGACCAACTGCTTTTCCACTCATTATCCTTCATAGCTGCTGTAACCTGCCCCTTACCAATCTCCTGCACTTCCTCATGCACTGTCTCTCTGCCATCTGTCCTCCTCTCTTTTTTATTTTCCAGCCATCCATTTAATTTCTTCCGTTCATGCAGGGCCAGGTCACGGGGGCAGCAGCCTAAGCAGACAAGGCCTCCTCCCGGTGAACCTAATAAAAGTACTCCTCTCAGGAGCATTTGAAATGCCCTCATTAGTGCATTTCCAGCTCTATCCTTAATCACCCTAACCTACTGCACTTCCCTTCTAGTTTAATCTCGCTTTAAACTTCAGATCCTGTCAGACACTCTTTTCAACTCTATAACACTATTCACGTTTGCAGAGGAGGGATAGTGAATATACACAGCAGTAACATTAAGATGTTTCATAGAACATAAAGCTCCTGTCCTTCAACAGCTTCACTGGCTTCCTGTAAAAGATCATGTTAATTTTAAAAGTCTCTCCATAATCTCATACGTCCATAACTCTCTGATCTTTTGAACATCACTACTCCTTTCCTGCTCTGTTACTCTGATTATATCATCTGCTCACACTAACTATCACTCTCAAACCACCACAGGCAAAGTGTTTCAGGATATTTGTGACCTGGAAAATCTTCTCTACCGTCTTTTACATGATCCCTGAATGCAGCATCAGTGTTTCACGTTATGTCTCCTGTGAATAAACTCACACAAAGTGATATTACAGACACTAAAATCTCTCTTTACTGATGTTGCTGAAGCTGCAGAAGTTTTACTTAGTTATTATTCTGAAGCTGTATCATCTAACATTGTAGAATTGGTTTCTTCAGCTTCAGCACAGACTGTTTAAAAAACATCAAGACTATTAAGAAGAACAAGCAGCAGCGAAACAGAACCAGCAAATGTGTAAAGAGCACACAATTTAACTTGGTTCAAACATTAAACAGAGAGCCTTAACGAAAACGTGTCATCATGGGCGTAGAGAGCTGTCACATAGAAAAAGTGGGCAAAGGGAGACATCTAGTGGACAAATTCAGACATGACGACTACAAACTAAACTACAGAGGGATAACAAACAGCTGAAAATACTTCCTTAAACTCACAGAATAATTAAGTTAATCCATTTATATGCATGTTTAAGGTGGATAACAATTAAAATGATGCAGCATTTATGCATTTTATGTCTTGCAACAGTAGCAGCGTTTACATGAAGTCAACAGGTGAACACTCTTCTTTCTCCCTTTATCTCTCCTCACATGCTGCTGTACACCAGCCCTTTTTTGATATACCTTGTAGATGGTTTTCTATTTAATTAAACTGCTGAAATTAACTAGATTTATTTAATGAGTTATTTAATTTAATTTTCTTTTCTGAAATTATTCTTGGTTGATTTTATTATTTAATTTTTGGGAGAAAAAAATCAACTGGCAGTAATTTACTTATGTTTCAAACAATGAATACGTAGAAGGACACTAGGACCCGGGGACCGTTTGGCTGTGAAAGAACAGGGATTGATTTAAAAACGTGTCAGCAGACCTGTGGAGTTCTTCGTTTCCAATCAAGGCAAACATGTCAGTGGGGGGATAAAATTAGCCCTGAGATGTCTGAAGGTGGCACTGTGAAGAAGCTAAGAAGAAGCTGAGGTCGAGGCTGCTCATGTAATTAACATTCCGAAATAGTTGATTTCAAGAAAAATTAACATAGCGTTATTTTTGCATTGCTTTTTACTCCTTATTTGTTCTCACTCCTCCTTCCATCATCCTTGATCCTGCACCCAGGATTTTCAGTTTTTGCACTCTGAGTTAATTCAGTCAGGGTTGGTTTATTATTATTTCGATTGGTTTGGTCTTTGGTTTACTACTGTAGTTCCCTGTTTCCCTTGTACAGTGTTTAGTTTGTTGTGAAAATTTTGTGTTATTGGTTCCTTTGTCTTTGTTCTTAGCTCAACTATGTACTTGTACTATTGAGCCTCTCAGTTCTAGAGTCTGTTTCCTTTTCATGAGGTTTTTACTTTGATTTCTATGTATTAAAACCCTTCAGGTGTTGATATATGTTAGCTTCAATTAATGTCTGCATTCCTGATATCAGCTTCAGGTTATTCATAAATAAAAATAAAATAAAAATTCAAAAACCATAATATACAAATAGTTATTTTTGAAATTGGGCCCAAAAGCTAATCACAGATTATAAATACAACCCCGAACATCAGATATAAACCAAATGCATATATATTTACCAACATATACTATAATACTAAGATAAACCAGTAAAATGTCCTCAGATTAATATAATATCCTAACATGCAAATAATACTAAGCTAGACAGTATGTAGGTATGAAAACAATGGTCTGAATCTCATGTAGAGTGCTAGTGCAAGCTTTGAAGGATTGTTAACCACATAGGGTTTCAAACACAATTTAATAACAACTGTTTAAAGACTGTTTGAAAACAGAGAAAGATGTTAATATTTTTATAGTGGTTTGAGACTTGTTCTAAATTTTTAGACCTCTATAGGTCCCACTAATACTTTGCATTACTCTCCGCTCAGAAGTTCCTTCAGTGTTTCCCCTTGTTTTCCTGTGTAGTTTATTCACATTTACTGTTTATTTCCGAGTTTCAGTTATGGTAGTTCCTTCTTTTGTGTTGTTTTACTTTCCTTTCTGCCTCATTATTTGGATTAAGGTGATCTGTGATGCGTGTGCCTCAGATATTTCTACTTCCTTTGACTCCATTCTCTCTCTGTGTATTCATAGCCTCAGTTTCCCTCCATTTCCTGTTGTGCTGTACAGCTTGTTCTGCCTGATTGGCTGTCTGTGTTTCCTCTTTGTATTCTGAGTAACCTTTAGTGCTTCCAGTTCTCCTTGTGTTTAGTTTATATATTAGTTTATATATTACTCACATTTATGGACTTTTGATTTTAGTAAATGTATCACCCTAAATAAATGTGTCTTTTGGTTTTGTTTGTTAAACTCTGCACCTGGGTTCTCTCACTCCACACACTGTGACATGCTTACTAGAGAGGTGATTTTGTGTATTCCTTTCCTCCTATTTGTTTTCTATGTTTAGAGCAAAATTTCTAACATCTACCTCTTATCCAGTTCAGTCGTGAGTGGTTGTAGTAGGGGGTGAGGAGGAGCCTGGAGTCTATCCCAGAAGACCCAAAGCAAAAATTAATTAATCCGATCCAGATTGCTTGCAAAAGTTGGGACTTGAGTCCTTGTATTTTGTTATTCTTTGTTTATGTTAAGTTCATCTATTTTGCTTAAGCTCCTAAGTTGCTCAGCCTTTAGTTCTCTGTTCATTAGATCCACTCATGTCTTCTCCCGCTGTGTTTTAGTCTTCCTTGCCCTTCATGTGTTTCAAGTCTGCATGTCTTATGTTGTCAAGTTTGTGTTGTCATGTCTGTCTCATTATGTTTCCTGTTTTATTTTGAAGAGATCTTGTGTTTCTATGGTTACTGTGTTTAATTTTACTCTTCCCCTGTGGTGTCATTATGATTCATTTGTGTCAGCTGTTTCCTCTGGCGTCTCCACTTCCCCCAATCACCTCATGTTTGTATTTAAGTCCTCTGTCTCCCTTTGTTCATTGTTGCGTTGTCTGTGTTCCAGCCCTCATGTCATGTCAGGTTTCAGGACACTGTGCAGGTCATGTTGCTTGTTTGTGTATGAGTTCATAGTTCCTTCATGTTCCTGCACAAAGTCCTGTTCATAGTCTTCACAGTCTCTTTGTCATTGCCTTCCTAGCTTTCATAGTCTCAGTATTCAGCTTGCCCAGTTTAGCTTTGCCTCTGTGCTTTGCCCTTGTTTTGTTGACCTGATTATAAGCTGTAATAAAAGGCTCGCCTATTGTTCAAGTTAGTTTGGTTTCCTCGCCTGTGTCTGCACCTGGGTCCCCACTCACCAACACATGGTCTGCCACTGTAAACCGTGACAGTAAAAGCATTTTGATCATTTTAATGCTCTTCATCTGGATTTAGAGAGCCTATATACATGCAGGGCCCTCATGCAACAAGAAGCAGATGTTATTATTATTATTGTGGCCATAGTTCAGCTGTGGCTTTAAGGTCTGCTGTTGAAAACTGAAAAATACAACTAGCATTTACATGTGCATGCCACTTTGACAGTTGATTCTTTTCATGAGTGGTCAGACACTGTGTTGCTGTGAACTATGAGATGATATTATCTGTTTTCCTTTCATAAAGGTGGATTCACTGTATCCTCTGCTAAATGACGTTATAAAGCAATCAGTGAAGCAGCTTTCTTAATACCTAGAGATGAGCTCTTATTACAGCTCCCACACAGATACTTGTCATGTCACTCAGTTAGGAACCTTCCTAAATGAAAGTGACTATTCAGCTACACCCCAGAGTTATGCAGATGGCCAGAAGGTCCACAAAATAGTAAATGAGACTTTGATTTTGACATAACAGACCTACAGGCAATGTAAAGCTTAGGTGACTGAAGGCGGTTGTCTGTTTATACTACAGAAAGAAAGAAATTCAGGCTAGAGTCCAATCAGATTTACTTATATAGTACTGAAAACACAGGAGCATCAGTAGGGTTTCTGTAGATACCAACACACAGAAGGGCCTGAGTCACCACACCCTGAGGGGCAATTAAAAGAGCTAAGGATGGACTGTACTGAATCATCAAAGAAAACATAACAGTGTTGTGCCAGAAGCAGTGGGAGAATGAAGGAGCGCCATTACTTCTCATTATAAATGACCGTTAAGATACAGAAAATCTGTTATGTGTAAAAACAAGCAGGAGGAGGGATGAGGTGAATTTGACCAGGTTCTCGCTGGCATTACAGGTTTCAGAAAGAAACCTCATGCATGCGGAACTGTCAGGGATGACATCACAGTCTATTCTTTAAATCAACACTGAACTGGGATCACTGGAGAAGTGTAAATTCTGTATCCAGGTTTCTGCAAAAGACTATGTAATGACTTCGTTCTGGTTGAAATTGTAAGAATGACCAGAGGAGGGCAGCAGTGCGACTTCGATGCGCGTGATTTACCGGAAGACGAAACAGAACGGAAATGACGTGACTTTTATTACTCAACAATATATTTAGTTCGCTGTGTGAGAGTTTATCTGCTGCTGCTGAGGAAATCCTGCCAGCTTAACAAACGAAATATGAGGAGGAGGTCAGCCGTGAGCTCAGACTGCTGCAGAACAACCGGAAACCCGAGATAAAGTCACACAAAGCAGGTTTGTGAAACTGTGACGGTCTCATTGAACTGACACTCTGATCTGAGCGCAGCTTGTATGCTAACAGACTAAAATCAGGGAGCAGCTAATCACACAAGTGCTTCTGTCTTTTTAAAAGGTAAACGTTTAACACTAAACATCCAGAGAGACACAGCAGAAAGTGACTTTACTAAAACATCGCAGTGAAAACCTTCGTGCTTGCGGACTCCATGCGGTGTGTGTGCAGGCCGGTGTACCGCATTCACGGCCAAACAGTGAAACAGAAGCAGCATTCAGGACCCGTTAACAGAAAACCAGAATGTAAACGCAGGTGTTCCGGGTTAGCTGGTTTTTACCTGAGCTAGATTGGTTTAGTTATTCCAGTCCGTGTTTCGGATTACATCCGTGGATTCATCAATTTCTGCGAGTATATCACGTGATTTAACTAGATTAAAGACCCCGCGAGGAGAGGGGGGCTCTTATGGTAGTTGGCAGTATGGCTGCAGAGGGATCACCAGTTTATTTCTTGATGACTAAAATCACTAGTTTTCTGAATGAAGTTCTCAATACCTTGAACTCGTTTATACTTTTTACAATAAATTAGAACAGCAGTGTCCGTGTTTATATATTCCCCTTGATGTTTGATTATTTAAGATGATCATTTGTTTTTCGCAGTAATCATCGATTATTTTAAGACAATCACCACTAAAACATCTCCATGATGGCATCTTAAGTGGCTGACATTCAGTTATTTTTTTGTAATTCTCTCTTTAAAGGGTACAGTTACATTTAAAGAAACACTGATCCGCTCAGAGCTGTAAACTGACTGCAGCACACGTTTCACACTGAACAGCTTGCTGGAAACAGATTATTCCAATGTGGTTCATTAATTAACATGATTTTTGGTCTGTTTCTATCATGAGACCTTCTGTGACTGCTGGACGCTGTGTAAACACAAGCGTCCAGCAGTCTAAGCTAGTGAAAAACACAGTTGCTAATTATATACAAAATAAAGTGATGTTTTGTTTTATTGAGCAGGAAGCCGCCTGTGTTAAACTGAGCAGGAGACCATCTGAATTAAGGAGTTGGCTAATTAGGCCCAGTCTTTTATCAACCAAGCTTTTGAACAGGATGTATTAAGTAAACTCGAGACTCCGTTGGGCTGCTTAGTGGTATCAGAAAGAGAATGTTAGCTTGTGGTCACAGAAACAGGTTTGAGTCTTGTCAGAGTTTTCATTATTTGATCTTTTTATTTTAACTTACAAATATTTTATTTTAAAGTTGGTTTCTTCAATGTAGAAGTCTGAGCACTCTTCACTGCACTGCACCGCATACGCTCCTTTACAAAACAACATGGTGCATGCGGTGCAGTGCAGCAGCCAAATGCATGGCACAGCATAGAAGAGCCACATTGACAAGACAAGACTTGGGTGTACATCAGCATCTAAAGGTCAAAGGTCGCTCTTTCGAGGATTCCATTGTTGCCATCCTTGAACAGAGGGGGTGGCTTACGACATCAACCGTCTGCACCTACAATACAGTTTTAAGATCACTTCAGGCACCTCAGGGCCCACTCACATCTTGCATCAGTTGATCTCAAAAGGCCATAATGGGGTGAGGGCAGATCTTACAATGGTTTTAAATGAAAATTCTGCTGATAATGACCTACGCCCTTTTTCACATAATCAATAGTGGGTCAAGTTCCTAAGGGACACCTCCCACTAGAGTTGAAATACCCGGGTTTCTTCACCATTAGGTTTTAGAACTAGAGAAGCTTGTCGGATAAAAGAAATGTAAACAAGTCTGGTCACTGTGAGGTAACGTTTAATGGTGTTAAATGTCACCTCTTTTAATTTGTTGGTCAGTAAGAACTTTCTGGGTAAAATAATTTTTTTTTTTTTTTGTTTCTGATTATTCTGTTGATGCTTTGTTGCTGATTAAAGACACAGTCGTGGGAGAGCCGGGATCAAAGGGTGGTGTGATGTAGTTTCCATCTGTGCTGCAAATACTAAATGTCTCACTGCACAATCTGGACTTGCATCGCAAACATTTGCATATTATTTTGGTATCACATGTTTGGTAAAAGGACAAATTCTGAATATGAAAGCAGGCAACCATCTGAATTAAAGAGTTGGCTAATTAGGCCTAGTCCTTTATCGAACAAGCTTTTGATTAAAAAAAAAAAAAGTGTCATTGTTGATTTAAATGTAATTTTTATGGTTGAAAGTTTGTTTGGATGTAAGTAACCAGTGTAATAGTATCTGTTTGTGAAAAAGCAAAAGCTTCTGGGGAATTTTTGATATTCTGAAGTTGTTCCTTAATAGAAACAGTCAGTCTGCCCCAGGGCAGCTGTGGCTACAACTGTAGCTGCCTCCACCAGTGTGTGAATGTGAGAGTGACTGAATAGTGGAATTGTAAAGCGCTATATAAATGCAATCCATTATTATTATTATTATTATTATTATTATTATTAAATTTGCTGGAATGTATTTGCTCAGATCTGTTTTCCTGTCATCACATTAGTAACTTTTTCTTGTGTCACTTTGTTCATCAAGACATCCCACAGCAACATGAAGTCTAAGGACAAAGAAGTTTGTGATGATCAGCAGGTCTGTAACCAGGAGAGGAGCTCCAGTGTGGACCAGGAGAACCCTGATCTTCCACCGATTAAAGAGGAACAGGAGGAACTCTGCATCGCTCAGGCAGGAGAGCAGCTTGTAGTGAAACAGGAGGCCGATGGCATCATTTTCTGGACCGGGGAAGAGCGCCTCAGGCTGCTGGATGTCATCTGGAGTCCTGAAAGAAATTTATTACACAGATCAGGTGTGCAGCTGTGCTGTAGAGATCTCTCTCTCTCTCTCTCTCTCTCTCACTCTCTCACACACACACACACACACTCACACACTCACACACACACAGGAACTGTCATGGTGAAACACCACAAACCTGAAGAAAGCACCAACAAACTATAAAGAGTGCAGATGAAAATTAGCCTGTATAGCTCTCTTTTAAATAAAATGAATATAAACATGATAAGTATATGACCAAAACAAGTGAAAGTGATGCTTCAACAAATCCAAGTAAACAAACTGGGATGTCAGTCATTTGCAAGTATGACTGCTTGCGAAAAGAGCTCACAAAGGCACCAGGAGACAAAAATAAAATGCTACAGAATACTACCTCAGTAAAAACATAAATTTTCAACATCTCCTCTAAATGTCGGCATATTTGTGGAAATGAGCTTGTTCCAGTGGGTTTCTAGGCTCAGCCCAGAAGGACCTCTGTAATTTGAGACGGACTCTGAGTGAACTTACTTTTCTTCAAAGGATCCAGCTGAGGTGGTACAAAAAAAATCAGTTAAAGTGGCAGCTGTAGTATTAGAAAAGACATTGGCAATGATCCTACGCAAGCAGCTGTTGTCTACTCATATGGAAAAGGTCATTAAACAATTTGGAGTCCATCATTCTACAATGAGAAAGATTAGTCACAAGTGGAAAACATTCAAGGTAGCTGCCATTCTTTCCAGTTATTGATAGCCTAGCAAATACATCTCAATGGTCAATGAAATTGCAAGAAATTCAAGAGATGCATCCCAGACTGTAAAGGCCTTAGTTGGCATGTTAAAGTTCATGACAGTACAATTAGTAAAAGACTAAAAAAAATTGGGGTTGTTTGGAAGAGTTGCCAGGAGAAAAGCTAATCTCGCCCCCAAAAAGAACATGGCAGCATGGCTTAGGTTTGCAGTGTTCAATCTGAATAAACCACAAGATGTCTAGAGCAATGTCCTTTGGACAGAATAGGGGAAAGAAGTGGAGGGGTTTGCTATAATACACAGCACCATATTTTACAAAAGCCCTCATACCACTTCTTTTGCACAGTAGTGGATGGGTGATGATTTGGGCTTGTTTTCCAGCTACAGGACCATAACAAAGTATTGTACAGGGTGGGCCATTTATGTGGATACACCGTAATAACATGGGAATGGTTGGTGATATTAAAGTCCTGTTTGTGGCACATTAGTATATGTGAGGGGGCAAACTCCTCACGATGGGTGGTGGCCATTTAGAAGTCGGCCATCTTGGATACAACTTTTGTTTTTTCAATAGGAAGAGGGCCATGTGACACATCAAACTTATTGGTAATGTCACAAGAAAAACAATGGCCCACCCTGTAGAGTCAAATTTGAAACGGTCTTTCTAATTAATAAAATTTGGAGGAGAATGAATCATATAACAGGACAATGATCCCAATCACACCACCAAATCTACAACAGAATGGCTGAAAAGAAAACGGTCACAGTGTTGCAATGGCCCAGACCCAATGTTATTAAAATGTTGTGGTAGGACCTTGAGGGAGCGCATACAAGCAAAGCCTGTAAGTCTCAGTGAACTGAAGTACTGCTGTAAAGACGAGTGGGCCAATGATATGAAAGACTGAGGCCTTTATAGAGAATCCTGATTTAGATCTTTAATATGGCATTTTACTTTTCCCATTAACTGTGCTCCTAGTACTGCGATTACTGTTTCGTCTTTGAATTTATCTAGCCAAGACACTCTGGCCCCAGAGTATTTATACACTTGAAAACTAGACTAGATAATGTAGGTATGCTAATGTCGCTATACAGTGTCAAACTAAGTTAAAACATTCAGATTAGCCATAACTACTATGACATTTTCTTTACATGCTTATCAAATTTGAGATGTGAGTCTAAAATTGTCAGTGGACAAAGTGTTTAGTGTCTGAAACCAGCAAAGATCAACTAGTTTTCCTTGTGAAAAGGGGGCAATGAAAGGCTGCTGAGTAATTTTTAATGAACATTTAATTAATTCTGCATTTTATCCTGTTGTAGAAAACTTTATGAAACAAATATTTTGTAAAGCTTCTGTTTTGGAATAATTGTAAAATTTTGAATGTTCTGCAATCTGCAAAAACACACATCTTTAACCTCCAGTCCAGAAAATGCCAAAGAAGCTATAGAGGTGGTCACACGTAAAGATGATCAGTTAATAAAGTTTACTTTTTATTATCTGAGACTGTATCTGCTTAATTTAAGACCTGCTAACAACATTTTATTTTAATTTAATATGTAATTCTGGGTTTTTTTGTACCATGACTGCAACTGCTCCGAATCCAGACATCCAGAACCAAAGATGTGTTTTCATATTTGTCCCTTCAGACCTCCCACAACAACACGACTGTAAGGAAGAAGAGGGTCTGCATGACCATCAGGTGTGTAACCAGGAGAGGTATTCCAGCCTGGGCCAGGAGCACCCAGAGCCGCAACACATTAAAGAGGAACCGGAGGAATTGTGCATCAGTCAGGAGGGAGAGCAGTTTGCACTGAAGCAGGAGAGTGATACCTTTATGGTGACTCAGACTTATGAGCAGTGTAGGCCAGAACCAAAGCGTGAGCAGTTTCTCTCTCATAACTTACCTGAACCACAGAGGCGAGATGTGGAAGAAGGCAGGCATGTGGATTTGGGATCAACTAGAAGAGCAGAGCCGATAAAGAGGAAACCTCGCGGTGAGGGAGCAGATGAGTCTCCCGGCTCAGAGGGCCAGTATACAACAAACACATTCAAAAAGTGTTTAAAATGTGAAACTTGTGGAAAAGTCTTTCATTTTAAATCTGGACTAAATGAACACCAGAGAGTTCACACAGGTGAGAAGCCTTATTGTTGTAGTGTCTGTGGAAACAAATTTAGTTTCTCATCTGCATTCAAAGTTCACATGAGAATTCACACTGGTGAGAAACCGTATTCTTGCAGTACTTGTGGGAAACGTTTTAGAGATTTAAAATCATTCAAAACTCACACTAGAATTCACACAGGTGAAAAGCCATATTCTTGTAGCATCTGTGGAAAAACATTCAGGGACTTATCAGGATTCCGAAAACACACACGAATTCACACAGGTGAGAAGCCATATGTTTGCACCATATGTGAGAGAAGCTTCAGTCAAATGATACACTTGAAAACTCACATGAAAATTCACACAGGTGAGAAGCCATTATCGTCTGGCCCCCGTGGCAAAAGATATAGATACTCATTTGGATTGAAAGCACAGATGAGAATTCACACGGGCGAGAAGTCACATTTTTGTAGCACATGTGGGAAAACATTCAAGCAGAAAACGCAGTTAAAAAGACACATGAGAAATCATACTGGTTGAAAATGTCATCCTTTAGATTTTTAGCACTGTGTTCATAGCACAGCCTGCACCGGTGAGACGCCAAATCAGTGCAACACCTGTGAGGAAAAAATGATCTCATATATTCTAATACTGGCTTACTCTTTTAGGAATTGTAGGGAAAGCCTTTTGTTTGTTTGTTTTTAAATCTAGAAATGATATTTTTAGCCTGTAGAGATAATACACAAAAATTAATTGTAGAATTATGTCCTTAAAATTGATTCACTAAATAGCTTTGTTGTTTTAAAAAGAAAAAAAGCTTAAACAAATGTTCATTTTTGTTTAGTTTTGTTTTTCATAGTAAAGATTTGATTCTTTGAGGGTTTTTTCCAGTTTTTCTTCTGTATTGTATCATTTTTATTTATTTATTTTTTTAAATGGCTAACCTGTATTTCATTACAAATGGCTTGACGGCAGGAGGTGTGTATAATGTCTCTGGGCTGGTAAATAAATATGTACGCTTATGGAAGTTGTAGTGCAGTATTGACAAGCAACATGATTTGTAACATGGCACCTGATTGTCAAATGAAATTTCGGTCCTTCACATGGTTTGACAAAAACATGACTCTTAAAGTTAATATGAGTTTATTAAAAATCCAGACATTCTAAGCAAAGCATGGTGCGGTTGGTGAATGGACTCGATCATTTACTCCAGCTGAGGATGGAGGGCAACTAAGAAACGTCAAACGGCTTACAACAACATAGGAGTCCATCTGTTATAATGTGTATATCTACGCTTATGCGCAGTAAGTAAATTATGCGTACTTATTGATGCTGTAAACTAAAAAGCTGCCCGGCTAAGCAACAGATCAAGGAAAAGCTCCACTAGCAAGAGACAGATGAGACTTTCAGGTCACTGAATGTGTTGTGGTGTTTATTGTGTTCTTAGCGATGTGCTTAGTATGTTATTTATCTTTAAAGTTTAAATAAAGATTTCATGAAACACTTCTGGTGACGAGACATTTGCGTAGTGTAGCTGCAGGTTTACAGTTAAACTGCATGAAAGTGTAATGGTAAAAGATGTTTAATATGTTTATATGGTTTGTCATTGCTTTTGGTCTTCAAATAAGCACTTTTGTCATATTTAGCCTGATGATTAGCATATGATATGACCAGTTGTCTTATATTAAATAACTTTCCTCTGCAGTGCTTTAAAGTTTCATCCACTGAAATAATCAAGTGGTGATAAAATTAACTTTTTACGACAACGAGGACTTAAATGTTTCTTTCACTGAGATTAACTGTTTGTAAAGGATTTTCGTTTGTATGCAAATTGTCTTTAATATTTTGTTAATTTGGGGGGGGGTTGTGCTTTAGTCTTGGAGTTTTGTTATTGTTTAAAACATTTTTGTTATTTTTATGCTTTTGTTTTATTGCAATCATTACTTGAGTTTCTTTTTCTACTTTGTGTTCCAGCTAATTTTTTTTAAAATATAGTTCTTTTTTTGTTTTTGTTTTTTTCCCCCCCCTAGCCTTCCGCTATGGGTTTCTATCAAGTTTCAGTGTGTTTCATTTTGAAAGCTGGTTGCTGACCTAATTAAATGTTAGGTTTTTGTTACTCCTGCCTGTTTTTTGAGTCCTGCATTTGGGTTGGTTTTCCTACAAAACATTTTTAATGTTTTAAGGTTGGATATTATATTTTATCAATGGTACTTTGAAGGAGAAACAGGCTCATTCTCGGCTCTGTATTTATATTCTTGATGTTTACTAGAGGCCATGATTCTCTGCTATTTTACACTAGGCCTTAATGCAACGCCTGAATTAATAATCAAATGCGAGCCGTTTCAAGTCCTCTCATTGACATTATACCTGACACACAACACATACACAACCGCACCATATCTAAAATTAATCATTTTGTGGGCTGGCTCCAGTAGATTTGAAATAAAGGTATGCAAGAGGATATGGAAGACTGGGACTACATCCCCCTCACTGGAAAAACAAGGGTTGTCATCATTGGACCTTAATGCTCAGTTATACTGAGATGAGATTCTGCATCAGTGGCAGTCCCATATCTCCACAGGCTGAGAGATTTCTATCCTGTTTCACTAAACATCTGTGTTATGGAAAAAACATTTGCAACCAGGTTTCGATTCCTTTGTTGTTCAGTGAGGAGGATACACAGGACTAAAAGCTGGAAAGGGACATGTTTTTATATATATATCTATATATATCTATATATATAGATATAGAGATATATATATATATATATATATATATATATATATATAGAGATATATATATATATATATATATATATAGAGATATATAGAGATATATAGATCGATAGATAGATATAGATATATATATCTCAATATGGACATTGGTAATGCAAAAGTTATTTTCACAAGATTTCAGCATGCACTGAAAGGTTGTGATTTCTTTAAAGTTTAAATAAAGATTTCTTTATGTGTAAAATATGGGAGAAACCTAACAGTGTTGGGCCTTATTTCACACAAGCTTTTCTTTGCCTGACATTGTCTTAGATTAATTCACATACTGATGTTTGTTTTTTGGTTAATTGTGCCTCAGTCTGTGTTACAGTTCCTGTTTAAATGTCCTAGCTCCAGCATTTTATGCAATGAGACACACATATGATGTTTATTTAGTGCAGCAGTAGAAACTGCATAAAAATGTAATAGTAAGTCTCAGGGCTCCCCAGGGCAGCTGTGGCTACAATGTAGCTTGCCATCACCAGTGTGTGAATGTGTGTGTGATGGGGTGGATGACTGAATGTAGTGTAAAGCACTTTGGGGTCCTTAGGGACTAAGTAAAGCGCTATACAAATACAGACCATTTACCTTTTTTTTTTAGTAATTATGAAAACTCTAATGAGATGAATGCACTGAACAACATGTGATGGAAAACTTTTTGTGCTAACGTGGACTTTCTGTCAGAGATTTCCAGTATGTTTTGTTTTAACTCATATTTTGTGGGGGGGCTTTGTAATTTCTCAGTGATACTTTGATGAAAGAGGCTCATTTCAATCCCAATTTACTTAAAGGATAAAAATATGGAAGCACCTCTACCGCCAGCCCAATATTCGCCTTATTTTTGAAACTATATAATTTACTGTAATCTCTCTCTATAATGTGATCACACCAGTGCTGAAGGAACAATAGCAGTCTATGGAGCAAAGCAAAGCATCCACATGTTATCAAGGAAACACCCTTTACTGTAAAATGAGGGAACCAGTTTCATGTATGATTTTTATGTTATTTGGAAGTCTGTGGGCTGGTGCTGTGATGGAGAACTATTTCAGTTGTAGAAGATGTGAGTCTACAAACTCGTCCAACAACAATATCCGTCCTCTGAGGTTTTGTGTCAGAGCTCTGAGACTCTCAGGTCCTCAGTCCTCCAGATGAGCAGGTATTGTGTCCTTCTTCCCTGAAACCATGACTTCCTCCACAGAATCCGGACCACATTCACTCAGCCGCTCTATGCTGGACTTTAGCTTAGAGACATTGCTGAGTTAATTAAACTTCAGTCTTTCATGTTGTAGTTAGTTTAAATCTGAGGCTTAGAAAACAACTGTTTCCTAAGATTGAAAGCAAAAATAAATAAATACATTTTCAAGATAATGGCTCCAAAGCAATGACTACAGTCATTGCTCCAAGCATGAAGTTTTGGTGCCTGTGTCCACGTTACTAGCTGCTCTGTAAGGATTTGTTTCTGATTGGAATTCTCAGCCTGAGCTGAAGGGGGCGCTCCTTAAGCTTTCCGCAGATCCAACACAAGACGAGGACGAACGGAAACGATGCGTCTGTGTTACGGCTCAGCAATGTCTTCAGTTCAGTATATGAGAGACTTCATCAGGGATAGATTGACTGGCGTTGCTGAAGAAATCTTCTCAGAGGTTAAAAAAACGATCGTCCGGTATGAGGAGGAAATCAACCATCAGCTCAGGCTGCTGGATATCAGCCGGAAACCTGAGATAAAGTTACACATAATCGGTATGTAAAACTGGGATGACTCACGCAGCACCTAAATCACAGCCCAGTTTGTAGAATAAAATGAAGGCGCAGCTCTGAGGTTTTTTTTTATTTTTTACATAAATAATAGAAGTGCTTCTCTTTGTCTTAAACGATAAGCGGCTAGCGGCAGTATTTAGGCTGGGCCTTGTAATTTAAAGTTAATGTTTTTAATACCACCGCTTCTGTTTATTCCCAGCGGATACACGTGAGTGTGGAGATTATGGAAACAATACCCGATCTGTTATTAATATTTCAACCATCCATTTACTTTAACAACCAAGTATAATAATTACTCTTCTCATTTCATTGATAACTTTCGTGTAAGTGAGAGATGGAGACTGAGGCTGTTAGTTGAGCTGTATCAACACAAAGAGAGCAAACTGTGCTGTAAGTTCATTAAATACAATCGCTTTCAAAGAAACAATAATAGGCAGAGTTTTCATCTCTAACGCCCGTATTTAATATGAAATTGAGATCATATTTGCTGCATCCGCACTTTAATTTGACCAAGAAACTGACAGAGTATTCCTGCTGTAAAACAAACAAACAAATGCGTGAATGCCTAATTAAAATGAATGCACTTATTTCCAGGTGAACTAAAACAATTCTCATGACAAAATGTGCTTCTCCACTGAGACTTCTGGTGTAAAAAATCTCATAAACAACACAATAAATGGTTGCAGGTCCAGTATAACAGAAACTGAGTAAAATATCATGCCTGTGTCACAAGATATGGAATACACAGCAGAATACAGTGTAAAAAAAAAGCAAGTGAGGGATCGGGGAAAGTTCACGGCATCTCTCTGGCTACATTCCTCGACCGTTGTCTAGGAAAGTTTTCTTGGCATCAGGGCAACGTTGGTTTGAGGCAAAAATGACAGTTTTTCAGATGTTCCACAAACTTTTTCCAGATCTTTATCATTCAGGGTCATTTTACATTGCCCTCAGCAGTGGCTCAGCAGTCTCTGCTCCAAGTAGGTTTAGCTGTTTATTACACTTTTACACTACGTTATTACACACTTAACAAGATCACATATTTGTTTCAACAGCTAATCAAACTTTATAATTTAATTTAATTTCTTTTAATTTAGCTGCTTTCTATATTGTAGTTGCAACCAACACATTTGTCCTCGAGAAGCCCTTGGGGCAAAATTATGGTTCGGCAATGGCAGTGCCTTAGCAGTCCGTTGGCAGACTGTGGGCAACTACTCATAGCCCATCTGTCTGCAGAGATCATCTGTGTGTACCACTAGTCTTTGGTCTACTCATGTTTGTGCTGTTATTAGTCTATCTGCCAGGAGAAGATTGAAGATAGACAGCAAGGGCCGACATCAACCGAGTGTTGATGTGTTGTGGTTTTCTTTCCTTTAATATCTAATAATAATATACATTTACATAGAATTTTTTCATTTCTACTTCTTTAGGTTGGTATATTTTGCTTCCAGTAGGCTGTTTAATTCAGGAAATAAATGTGTATGATCTGTCTCATGAAACACATGCGATCGTGCAAAAGTTTAGCATGGAGCTGCACTGTTTGCATTACAATTGCAATCACCTGTTGATACTAAATGCATGTTCATGTTATTATAATGTATATACAGCATTACAAAACAATGTTTTGATTAAAAATAAATAGATTTAATGAACCCTACTGATCAGACTCATGCCTGTGGACCTCAGTAATATAGTTCACAGGTATGTGACTTCCTTAATGTGCCACTTACCTACTCTGAGTGTCTTCCCCTCCAACAACACAAAAGCAATTCTGACATAACTGTGGTGTGGGCCTCTGTTTGTGAAGGCACCAGTGCCCAACATAAGTGGGGACTGAAAGTGTGACAACTTTGCTAATAAGACTGTCAGAACTCATTTCACTCATATGTGAGGGAAATGGTTACATATGCTGGGATATAGTTGCTCAGGTGGGTGTTTTGCCATCATCACATTAGTAAATGTTTTCTTGTGTGTTTTTGTTCCTCAAGACCTCCCAGACGAAGATGAATGTAAGGAAGAAGAGGATATGGATAACCAGCAGGTCTGTAACCAGGAGAGTCACTCCAATCTGGACCAGCAGGATTCAGATTCTCAGCAGACTAAAGAGGAAGAGGAGGAAATTTGCACCAGTCTGGAGGGAGAACAGCTTGTACTGAAGCACGAAGGCAAAGGCATCCTCGTCTGGGCCAGGGAAGACCAGGACAGACTAAGTGACACCAACTGGAAACCTGAAATAAACTCACACAGAATAGGTATGTAAAACTGTAAAGGTCTTAGAAAAATAAATATGACTCAATTTGGATGCTAATCAGAGCTCAGAGTTACTTTTAGGAAGAATTTAAGGACTAACTGCAATAAGTAACTTTAATGCATTTTTTTTCCTAAACTGTGAACATTTAACATTAAACCTACAGTTTGTGTCAGTTGAAGGTAAAAGCACCTTATCCAATCTGAATATAGGGATTTGTTTATTTCACTAAAATTATTTTAAATCTGTTTATGTTTGCTGTTGAAGGTTACTAAAACAAGTTGAAGTCCAGCTGAAATCTGTTGGTTGAGAAGAAATAGTTTTGAGATTACTATACTACTATAAGCTGAAAATGAGATTCAGTGGATTTTAATTCATCCCCTTTGTGGCAAAGTGCTCAATAAATATAGCAAAACATAAACACAAGTTAATGGCAGAAGAAGCTACAGTGTAACAAGGTGAAGGTTTTTCCTACGTTGAAGAATTTTTGACACCCGTCAAAATAAAACCACAAGAAACAAAATTATACCTGAGTGTAAAAAATCCAAGCATTCAGCAAACGTGTTACTCAAACACCCAGCGGTTAAAGATGCAGAACATGAACTTGAATATGCCCGATTTCGAACAGTAAGCTCACAAGCCTTCGTTATGACAAGGTTAATGTTTCAGCATCTGTGTCCAAGTCCTTACTGTGCCCTCTCAGTATCAGAGAAAACAAAGACCCAACAGATTAACTTTCGTTTCTAATAAGAATGTAATTATAGCAGGAAATCCAACATGTTTATTGCTGTTAGAATCATCTGCAGCTAACGCTTAATCTTACACTTCCTCTGGGAACATTATCAATATTTTGATATTTTGATGAGCCAATTTCACGATAAAATTTTTCTATTTTACATACTTACCTATTTTTGCTGTCACATGACTATGCAGGCATAAAATAGTGACACAAAAGTCGCACATTTGGAAAAATCAAAAGCAGCCTTTATTTATAAACCATTTTCCAGTCCACTTGTCTTCATGGTAAAAGGGAGTTTTTCTTTGGCGTTTATGCTCAGTGATTGCTGTAGAGCTGCATTAATGATGCTTCTTCATCCTACCATCATGAACAATCCTTCCTTCCTGAATGTAGACAGTGGCATTATTTTAGAGTCAAGCAATGCTTTATCGAGACTCCTACGGATGAAGATTAAAATGTATTTTTTTTTTCAGATGTTTCAGTTTTTTCTTTTTCAATTTGTCCCTTCAGACCTCCAACATCAGCATGTCTCTAAGGAGGAGGAGGAGGATCTCACAGACCAGCAGGTCTGTAAGCAGGATAAGAACTCCAGTCTGGACCTGGATGACTCAGAGCCTCCACAGATTAAAGAGGAAAAGGAGGAACCTTGTACCAGTCAGGAAAGGGAGCAGCTTGGACTGAAGCAGGAGTCTGATAATTTTGTGGTGACCCACGAGGAAAGTGATCACAGTGAACCAGAAGCACACAGTGACCGGAAACTGTCTTGCAACTCTCCTGGACCAGAGAGTCAGTGTAACACTGACACAAGTAAAAAGTCTGTAAAGTGTGACACTTGTGGAAAAGCTTTTCACGATAAATCCAGACTAACTAAACATTTGAAAATTCATACAGGCGAGAAGCCACATTCTTGTAGCACCTGTGGAAAAAGATTCAGTCAAATTATAAACTTGAAAACTCACATGAGAATTCACACGGGCGAGAAGCCATATTCTTGTAACACCTGTGGTAACTCATTCAGTCAGAAATCAACTTTGGCACATCACATCAGAATCCACACAGGTGAGAAGCCACATTCTTGTAGCACGTGTGAGAAAACATTTACCTGGAAATCAGAACTGAAACGTCATATGAGAATTCACACAGGTGAGAAGCCGTATTCTTGTAGCACCTGTGGGAAAACATTCAGTCGAAAATCAACATTAAAAACCCACGTGAGAGTTCACACAGGTGAGAGGCCCTATTCTTGTAACACCTGTGGGAAAGAATTTACGGTTTCATCAACATTGAAAACTCATATAAGAATTCACACAGGGGAAAAGATACACTCTTGTAGCATATGTGGGAAAAGATTCATTCAGATTATCCATTTGAAAAGACATATGAAAATTCATACAGTTTAAAGGTTTTTACTTACTTACAAAATTTGGGAGAGCTTTAGTTGTAATAATAATGATTATTATTATTATTATTATCTCCACAGTAATAATCTAATAATTGTTGATTATATTTATTCCTTAGTCATTTTCTGAACAGGTTTAAAAGCTGCTAGAAAGTAAGACAAGACCAAAAATATTATATCATTATGGATTCAAGGTCACTTCATGTGTTGTGGTGTTGACTTTCTTGAGGCGCAAACTTCAGCATGTGCCTGTCCTCTTGAACTGTATTTACAACTGTTGTTGTTTTGTTTTTTTTTAACTTAAGTATTTCAATTAATGAATTCATTGAAAATTTTAAGGTGTAATCTCTGAAATATCAGAGCGCTCTGTCTTGTTTCACACTTTTTTTTCTCATATTGTTTTACATAAATTCAGAAAATGCTTTTTTCACTACTTGAACTTGCCTCACTCTGTTTTATAAGCCTACTTTAATCAATGATGCACACATATGATATTTATGTGCTATAACTGCTGGTTTACAGTGGAAATTGCATGTAAATGTGACAGTAAATAACTTTTAATACGTTAGTCTCATCAATGCTTTTGACCCTAAATCAGACATTTTAAAATGGAAGTCTAACAAATACGTACAAAATAGATCAGTGAGGGGACAATTATTTTATTTTACAGCATTGTTGATTTTCACCACTGACCAGTCTGATTTTCCATCAGACTGGTCAGTGGGCAGTGATTTCAGGTTACTTTTACAGCATGTGTTACCATGGTGATATACCTCAATAAGATGTAAACCGCCTTTCTAGTACAAAAAACCCATACTGAGACTAGGTTAACCTAACATGAATATGATAACCCTGCTTTGTAGTACAAAGGGATGTACCATGGATGGAGATTAAAAGGTTAGATTGTGTCAGTGGCTCTCTTTTTTCCCTTGCTAAATCACCAAGGTAACTGATTCTGAACACAAACCCTGCTCAGTAGCAGGTTATGTTCTGAGGTTTGATTTAAAAATCAGCTGGAAGTGCCACACTTTCACTGACTTTTTACGTAGAGTATGTTTTTAGTACAATGTATATTGAAATGTATTATCTGTGGGCTAGATCATCAGATTTACCAAAAGTCTTATCTTTTTTGCAACACTGTTGCATTTTACTGACAAACTGATTTGTACTTTATAGATTTTTACAGCCTTTTATCATTATTATCTGATTGGAGAAGGCTGCACTCATATAGGAATCACTTTCTATGGAAAAAGAGTCATATGATGTATCCCCATTTATGTGAGTGTGTGCAAAGCTAGTTGTGGTCTATTCCCCACTTGAATCTCCTCATACAGTCCTGATCAAAAGTTTAAGACCACTTGAAAAATGGCAAAAAAAATTAGATTTTGCATGGTTGGATCTTAACAAGGTTCCAAATAGAGCTTCAACTTGCAACAAGAAGAAATGGGAGTGAGACAAAACATTTTGAGCATGCAATTTATTGAAAACCACATTTAAACTGAAACAGGCTGTTTTACAGTTTATCAAAGGTTTAGGACCACACCTCCAAAAAAATCTGTAACCCCCCCCCCAAAGCAAAAATCAAAGTTCCAAACATAAACTTGGTAATGGGTAGCTCCACCATTATGTTGTTGATACTTCAAATATTTGTTTGATGCAAGCACTTCCATGAGGTGAGTGGGAACATTTTTCCAAGTGATGAAGGCGGCCACATGAAGGACATCTGCTATCTGGAACTGTTGTCCATTTTTGTAAACTTCCCTTGCCATCCATCCCCAAAGGTTCTCAATTGGATTTAAATCAGGGGAATGGGCCAAAAAGAGTGGAAGAAGTCCCTTGTCCTGTGGGCACTGTGTACTGTAGCGCTATCCTGTTGAAAAACCCAGTCGTTACCACGCAGACGAGGGCCCTCAGTCATGCTCTCTGCAACATCTGGACAGCGTTTGACGCGCATGCACCTCCTGTGGCACATAGGAAACATCTCAGGTGGGATCTGCCTGTCATGCCAGTAATGTTGGAAACCATCAGGACCATCAAGGTTAAATATTTTTCATCAGACAATAAAACTTTCTATCACCTTTCAATGTCCCATGTTTGGTGCTCTCTTGCAAAGTCCAAACGGACAGTTCTGTGGCATTCAAGGAGACGAGGCCTTTGAAGACTTTTTTTTTGTTTTTGAAGCCCTGCGGTCTCAGATGCTATCTGATGGTTATGGGGCTGCAGTCAGCACCAGTAACGGCCTTAATTTAGGTTGAGGTTCGTCTAGTTTCTTGACAGACAGCCAATTGGATCCTCCAGCTGTGGTTAAACTGAAGGTGATATTAGTCTCATTCTATGTCCTGTATATGTTATATACAAGGTGAAGTGCTGCATGAATTGTAACAATAAAGTTTCTGTTTCTGTGGAACACAGTTTTGGGCTTTCTATATTCTCATAGTTACAACTTCAATGAGAAATAGAGGGCAGCAAAAGACTAGTGTGGGATCCAGTCTGTGTAACTGAAGAAAAGAAGTGTAAAAGTCAGTTTGTGTGCTGAGTTTTATTTTATCGGCAAGTTTTTTTATTTTTCCTTTGTTTGTTTTTATCACTATCAGTAATTTCTCTGTTCATTTTTGTTATCTGAATTATTGTAGAGAACAGAATTACTAATTTAGCAGATTTACATGATGAACTGAAAAGCATGACATTATATTTCTATGGGTTTTGAACAGAAAATGGGTAAACACATAGGAATCATTTAGTGCTTCTCTTCCTGGAATAAAGTCTGATAACCCTCACTCTTCTTCCTACTGTGAGGCAGAGAGAGCTGGAGGTGAGTCAACAAAACATCCAGCAGAGAATCCAGGACAGAGAGAAAGATGTGAAGCTGCTTCAACAGGAGGTGGAGGCCATCAATCAGTCTGCTGATCAAACAGTGGAGCACAGTGAGAAGATCTTCACTGAGCTGATCCATCTCATCCAGAAAAGAAGCTCTGATGTGAAGCAGCAGATCAGATCCCAGCAGGAAACTGAAGTGAGTCGAGTCAAAGAGCTTCAGGAGAAGCTGGAGCAGGAGATCACTGAGCTGAAGAGGAAAGATGCTGAGCTGAAGCAGCTCTCACACACAGAGGATCACATCCAGTTTCTACTAATGGCCTGAGGAGGGCAGCAATACGCCACTGATATGACCAGTTTCCCGGAAATTCAGAAGAACAGCGGAAGATGCCACAACCCTTACTTGCTCGACGTGTTCATGTACCGTTAGCTCGCTTAACAGCGAAATTCTTTAGCTGTTGAAGCAACAGTGCGAGTTTATAAAAGAAAGGCTGACTGATGCTGAAGAATTACAGGTATGGAAAAAAAAACCTCTGCCCGGGGCGCGATCTGATATCGTCGTGTTGGTGTTGTTCCCAGATCAACATAGTAAATGTTGTTCCAGGATCAACATTGCAAGTGACCAATCAGAATGTTGTGACGTCATACTTTTGCGACCTCGGGAAAAAGTCGCAAAAGTACCGCCGTAAAACAAAAAAGTGTACTTAAGCTGCGAGAAACCGCCTCTGTCCGCCGATCAACGGACCCTGGGGGTCACTGAACTAACACAGGTGTAGGACTCGTGTAGGACCCTGATCGGAGCTCAGTTTGTAGGCTAACAGACTAAAACCTGGCGTAGAAACGCTCCATTTCTTTAAACTGTAAACTTTGAGTTTTAAACATCCAGTGAAACACACACAAGTGACGTTAGCAGGAGATGAAATCACACTTTAAACTCACATAATGAGAAAAAACGGTCCACTCCGTGCAGAAACGGGACTTTACTGGATTATTAAATACTGCAAACTCTCTGAAGGCAGCTGTATTCATCAGTGGACCTGTACCGCCGGTGTTCCAGATCTACTGGCGTTCAGATCAACTGGCGTTGGTCGAACAGATGTGTGGCAGTCTTGCGTTTCAGGAGCTGCTACCGACAAACCAGCAAAAAAAAAAACGCCAAATGTGTCACCTGTGACACTTGTGAGGTTGTCTCAAACACACTCTGTCAGTCTTGATGCTGTTGAACAACAAAATGTTTAAAAATGTGGCGAGTTTACCTGGTGATATCCTCACGCGCGACGCGATTGCGAAAACGGCAAACAAGTAACACCACGCCGATGTTGTTCACAGGACAGCAAGAGTAAACGATCGGGAGACTCTTGTCGTCGTTATCGTTCCCCTCGCACGGTTTATTTCTCCGGTTTCAGCGTTTTTGCTCCACAACTAAGCGAGCAGTTTACTTTGTGCACTAACATGGACTCGAGTCAACCAGCGCCACCTCTGGCCAAGTGCCACAGCCTACAGCCAGATCAACCTGTGACACACATCTGCACCACGTTTGAATTCGTTTCATGCACATTTGTACCTTTCAATTGTGTCTGTTTGTGCGTCATGCAAATAAACCTTTGAAAAGAATGAAATGACACTAATATTTCACTAGTGTTGTAACATCACATGTCGTTAGCGTAGTCTGCCTGTGTCTTTTCTCTGCAAACAAACATTTTAGAGTTGGTTGTTATATACAGTCTGCATAAGTGTGGTTAATCTAATAAACATTTGTAAGGAGATGGCAGTTACTGTGAATGTACAGCAGGTGATTAGTAATAAACAGTCAGACAATGACTCTGACAATCTCATTCAATCTTGCAGACTGAATGCACCTTCTGTGGAAAGTGGTACCACACAGTGTGTGTGGACGTCCCCTGTGCAGAAGGCGACTACAAATGTTGTGGGTGCTAAATAAACAGAAACAAATGATCCCTGTTGTCTTTGCTTACTGATGTTTTTAGTGTTGACAATCCACATTGCTGGAATTGCATCTGTCAACATGTTTGTGGGTAGATTTGGATGTACCAGGGGTAAGTGCAGCCACTCAGCCTCTACTCAATGTGATCATAGCAGCAGGTGCAGATGTGTCACAAGTTAATCTAGTAGTAGGCTGTGGTAGTAGTGGACTGACCTCCATTTGAAACTGCTCCAGCTGCTGTGTGATAGTGGATCTGCTACAAATTGAAGATCATATGGAAGTTTTGGAAATTAACCCTTGTATTATGTTGAAAAACAAAAAAGTGACATTGATTTTGTTGCAGGTAATTTTGACCCGTACTGTGTAAATCCACTCAGAATTGTCAAGAAACTGCAATAAAACAATAGCAACTTTATTTCCCATCAGATAAACATGTAGAACACAGACATACAACAGTTAGACTTTCCATAACTATTTTAGGAACAATTTGGTTTTTCGTTCTTACAAACACATTTCTTCTGAACTTGCCCAACGTTCTCAGTTTTTCAATGCTCAACATTTTCGATTTTGTCCACATGATGGACAGAATGTAACTGTGTGCTTTCTGCAGATGTGGTTCTTGCATTTCTCACAAAAAGTGCTTGTTTTCAAACAGGAATCTTCCTAACTAAGATTTAAAACAAAAGATTTCTACGTCTCCTCCAGTCTCACAAACAGATGACAAACCAAGCGACACACCTGAGTCACTGACTTTCTTAAATCCACTCACTCTCACTGGCTGTTTATTACTAATCACTGTGTAACTGCTGTGAATTCAAAGTTACTGCCGTCTCCTTACAAATCTTCATTAGATTAACCACACTTATACAGACTGTATATAACTCCAGCCATGTTGATGGATTGCCTATATTGGCTGGAAATATTCATTTTCAGAGAAAGGACACAGACAAACGATGCTTACAGGATGTGATGTGACAACAACACTAATGAAATATTGATGTGTCATATTTGTCCAAGGCGTATTTCATTGTTATGGAAAAAGAGAATATCAAAATCATGATGACCAATTGGAGTAGTGATTTCTATGAATTTGTGTATATAATTTGGAATTTTGTACAAATGTAGGTCAATAAGGAATATATGATATCATTTCATTCTTTTCAAAGGTTTATTTGCAGACGCACAAACAGACACAATTGAAAGGTACAAATGTGCATGAAACGAATTCAAAAGTGCTGCAGATGTGTGTCACAAGTTGATCTGGCTGTAGGCTGTGGCACTTGGCCAGAGGTGGCGCTGGTTGACTCGACTCCATGTTAGTGCACAAAGTAAACTGCTCGCTGTAGTTGTGAAGCAAAAACGCTGAATTCGGAGAAACAAACCGTGCGAGGGGAACGATGACGACGACAAGAGTCTCCCGATCGTTTACTCTTGCTGTCCTGTGAGCAACATCGGCGTGGTGTTACTTGTTTGCTGTTTTCACAATCGCGTCGTGCATGAGGATATCACCAGGTAAACTCGCCACATTTTTAAACATTTTGTTGTTCAACAGCATCAAGACTGACGGAGTGTGTTTGAGATAACCTCACAAGTGTCACAGATGACACATTTGGCGTTTTTTTGCTGGTTTGTCGGTAGGAGCTACTGAAACGCAAGACTGCCACACATCTGTTCGACCAACGCCAGTTGATCTAAACGCCAGTAGATCTGGAACACCGGTCAGAGGAGGAGACGAGAGATTCAGCAGGTTGTTTACACTGAATAAATGGCTTATATCAGCATGTGCTGACCACTCAGTGCATTTTATCAACAACTTTAATATTTTTTGGGAATGCAGGCATCTGTTTAAAGCAAATGGATTTAATTTTAACAAGTCGGGGGTTAAACTGTTCACGTCCAACTTGTTTTATTCCATACGTCATCCATCTGTGCTTGGTGCCAAGGCTGAGATAAACGAGGAGTTATCTCATAAAGAGGAACAAACAGTACTCCAAGAACAGACAAAGCCCAGCAGAAACCTTGAGGAGGAGCTCCATCTGCCCCCACCCGGGAAGAGCCTCAGAAAGGAGAGACATCTGAGGCAAGAAGAGGGGTCCCTATTTGCCTCCAACTCTCAAAACTTGCTTATGATCTTCAATTTGTAGCAGATCCACTATCACACAGCAGCTGGAGCAGTTTCAAATGGAGGTCAGTCCACTACTACCACAGCCTACTACTAGATTAACTTGTGACACATCTGCACCTGCTGCTATGATCACATTGAGTAGAGGCTGAGTGGCTGCACTTACCCCTGGTACATCCAAATCTACCCACAAACATGTTGACAGATGCAATTCCAGCAATGTGGATTGTCAACACTAAAAACATCAGTAAGCAAAGACAACAGGGATCATTTGTTTCTGTTTATTTAGCACCCACAACATTTGTAGTCGCCTTCTGCACAGGGGAAGTCCACACACACCGTGTGGTACCACTTTCCACAGAAGGTGCAATCTGCAAGATTGAATGAGATTGTCAGAGTCATTGTCTGACTGTTTATTACTAATCACCTGCTGTACATTCACAGTAACTGCCATCTCCTTACAAATGTTTATTAGATTAACCACACTTATGCAGACTGTATATAACAACCAACTCTAAAATGTTTGTTTGCAGAGAAAAGACACAGACAGACTACGCTAACAACATGTGATGTTACAACACTAGTGAAATATTAGTGTCATGTCATTCATTTCAAAGGTTTATTTGCAGACGCACAAACAGACACAATTGAAAGGTACAAATGTGCATGTAACGAATTCAAACGTGGTGCAGATGTGTGTCACAGGTTGATCTGGCTGTAGGCTGTGGCACTTGGCCAGAGGTGGCGCTGGTTGATTCCACTCCATGTTAGTGCACAAAGTAAACTGCTCGCTTTAGTTGTGGAGCAAAAACGCTGAAACCGGAGAAATAAAACGTGCGAGGGGAACGACAAGAGTCTCCCGATCGTTTACTCTTGCTGTCCTGTGAACAACATCGGCGTGGTGTTAATTGTTTGCTGTTTCGCGATCGTGTCGCGCGTGAGGATATCACCAGGTAAACTCGCCACATTTTTATAAATTTTGTTGTTCAACAGCATCAAGACTGACGGAGTGTGTTTGAGATAACCTCACAAGTGTCACAGATGACACATTTGGCGTTTTTTTTGCTGGTTTGTCGGTAGCAGCTCCTGAAACGCAAGACTGCCACACATCTGTTCGACTAACGCCAGTTGATCTAAACGTCAGTTGATCTAAACGTCAGTTGATCTAAACGGCAGTTGATCTAAACGCCAGTTGATCTAAACGCCAGTAGATCTGGAACAGCGGCTTTCCAGGACTTGATACCGACAAAGCAGGAAGTAATCAGTGTGAATACGTCGCCTACAAATGGCACTTTGTGGGGTTGGCTAAACACAACAATCTGTCATTCATATTGTTTTGAAAAAGAAACATAAAATAACCTCAGAGTTTAACTGGTGATACTCCCACGCGTAAGCATACCGCGAATACAGCAATAAGCAAATAACAGTGCCTATTCAAAACAGGCGAAAGTTAATTAACAGTATAGAAAATGTTCTAGTCTTCATTATTATTTTCCCACATATTGTTATTACTCTGATGTGACCTGAGGGTTGTCAAACTGACAGACAAAGCGTCCAGTTTACATCAAAAGCAGAGTCCACTCCACTAGTGGCACCTGTGGGGAAGTGCCATTGCCTAAACAATATTAACCTGTGACACACCTACACCTGAATTCCTAGAGCTTCCTGCTTTAGCAGGTATCGCTTATCAATAAGCAAGCTGCTGAAAGTAGTTTTTATTTGAGCAACGTATTCATAGTCTTGCTGAGATATATTTGCTTATGTGTGTTCTCCTATAATCACATTAGATCTTTTTCTTGTGTTCATCTAAGACAACCAACAGCAACATGAACTGTAATGAGGGGAAGGGTCTGGATGTCCAGCAGGTCTGTAACCAGGAGAGTAACTCCACATTGGACCCACAGGACCCAGAGCATCCACAGATTAAAGAGGGAGAGCAGCTTGTAGTGAAGCAGGAGGCTGAGGGCATCATCATCTGGACTGGAGAAGAGCGGCTCAGACTGCTGGATACCATCTGGAAACCTGAAATAACGACATACAGTAAAGGTATGCTAAACTGCCCTTAAAAATAATGAAGTAACATTTCTTTTTCTTAGCATAGCAGGAATCTGCAATAAGTAAAATTAATGCACCTCTGCAGACTGCAGTGTAAATGGTGGCTTGGTGGCTCTTTGACAGTAACTTTGACATGCAGCAGTGGCTTCACTGTTCTTATACACAAAACAAACAATTATCCACACAAACTACATATCAACACACTAACTACACTCCAAACATGCTACACATCACAAATCTCTCACATCTCAAAACTCAATCTCTCTCTTCCTACCACTGACCTTAGACAGTAAATGTGACAATAGTATTCCGGAAAAAATTATGGGGTATATTTTTTATTTATCACTTTTTAAAATTTTTTTTATCACATTTACCACTTTTAACACAAAAATGGACACTCAGGGTTGTTTTGGGTTGAAATAGCATCTTGTTGCTATGTGTCATCTTAAATTGGTCAGGTGATTGGTTTACCATGGCTACTTTATTCTTCCTCAGCCAATCAGCAGCACCCGTGTGATTGTCCCCCCCCCCCAGCTCCTGGTTAAATGAAAAATAGTAACGTGTCCGCACCACATTTTCTTATTAGTAACTGTAACAGCGTTGTAAACATAGAAATAGTAATTAGTTATAGTACTAGTTACTGACAAAAGTAACAGCGTTAGTAACATTGTTACTTAACGCCATTATTCCCATCATTGCATTTTAAGGATGCAAAAAAATGTTAATTCATGTGAAAGAAATTCACCAGAATGCAAGAAGTGAAGTGTCTGCACCCCTACAGAGACACAAATCCAACAGCAGAAGTTTCTTTTTTTTGTCATCAGTTTAAGTTAAAGATTAAGTTTTTTTCTCTGTAGAATGGAAATGTGTGAAATTTAATTTGATCAATTCCCAGGATTAATTAATGGATTAATTTTTAGATTCAGTTTTCATAATATACAATTCAGAATTTCTAAAGTTGAAGTTGATCATATAAGAAGAGTTTTTTTCATGGTGTTTGGACGTGTGCAGTCAAAGTGTTTACCACGATATAAGAGGTCAGAGCCAGCATTCCCAAACTAAATTAAATTGGAAGAAAACCAATATCTTTAAAATTCATACATATTTAGTATCACAAACATCCAAATACTCAACAATTTGCTTCAGTGTCCAAATAATTTGTCACATTTGTACACTCTAAATTTCAGTGGTACATGTGAGCAACCTGTTCATAGTTCACAACCATTAAAGTACTGCTAATCGTTAAAATTAGAATATATTTTTGTCCACTTGTCCCTTCAGATCTTGCGCAACAGTGTGTCTTTAAGCAAGAGGATCTGCATGACCAGCAGGTGTGTAACCAGGAGAGGAACTCCAGTTTGAACCACGAGGACCCAGAACTCCCATGGATTAAAGAGGAACCAGAGGAACTTTGCACCAGTGAGGAAGGAGAACAGCTTTTATTGAAGGAGGAGACTGATACCTTTATGGTGACTTTTGATGAAAGTGAACATGAACCAAACAGAGACCAGCTCCTTTCTCACAACTCTCCTGCACCAGAGAGCCAGCATCAAGGAGGAAATGAGCATGTGGAATCAGAATCTACTAGAAAACCAGAGCTGAAGAACAGTAACAGTGTAAACAACTCTCCAGTGCCAGAGAATCAGTGTAAAACTGGCAAAAGTAAAAAGTCTCTAAATTGTGACACTTGTGGAAAGACTTTTCAGTACGAATGTCACTTGACAAAACATGTAAGAATTCACACAGGTGAGAAGCCTTTTTTTTGTAGCACCTGTGGGAAATGTTTTGGTCAGAAATCAGGACTGGAAACTCACATGAAAATTCACACAGGTGAGAAGCCACATTTTTGCAGTATCTGTGGAAAAGGATTCAGTCAGATGATAAACCTGAAAACTCATATGAGAGTCCACACAGGTGAAAAGCCATATTGTTGTAGCACATGTGGAAAAACCTTTAGTGCCTTGTCAGCCTTCAAAACCCACATTAGAATTCACACAGGTGAGAAGCCATATTGTTGTAAGACTTGTGGGAAACGATTCACTCAGAAATCTGGACTGGAACATCATATGAAAATTCACACAGGTGAGAAGCCACATTCTTGCATTACCTGTGGGAAAAGCTTCAGTCGTATGAAGTCCTTGAAAACTCACATGCGAATTCATACAGGTGAGAAGCCACATTCTTGCATTACCTGTGGAAAAAGTTTCAGTCATATGATGAACTTGAAAACCCACATGAGAATTCATACAGGTGAGAAGCCATATTCTTGTAGCACCTGTGGGAAAAGATTTAGCGATTTATCAGGATTCAAAAAACATAAAATGATTCATACAGGTGAGAAGCCCCACCCTTGTAACACCTGTGGAAAGAGATTCAGTGACATGACGAATTTGAAAGCTCACATTAGAATTCACACAGGTGAGAAGCCATATTGTTGTAACACTTGTGGGAAACGATTCAGTCAGAAATCTGGAGTGAAAATTCATATGAAAATTCACACAGGTGAGAAGCCACATTCTTGCATTACCTGTGGGAAAAGCTTCAGTCATATGACGTCCTTGAAAACTCACATGAGAATTCACATGCCTGAGAAGCCACATTCCTGTGGCAATTGCGGGAAAAGTTTTGTTCAGCTGATACACTTGAAAAGGCACATGAGAATTCATACTAGTTAAGTTTTAAAATGTGGAATGTACTTTATTATAGAAAAACAAGAATGGATAAATAATTTATTGACACTTGTATTCTATAGCCAAGATTACATCACTCTATCCAAAAGCTGGAAAGTGACACAAATAAGTAAAAGTCATTATGGATTTGAACAGTGTTGTCCGTTATTTCCCAATGTTTTCTTTATGTTTGACACTGCTTAGATGAAATCAGAAAATGTTGTTTTAATTATTTAAATAAACATATCTCTCTTTTTTTTTTTTTTTTTGCAAATGTGGGGTTTTTATTTCTTCCAGAGAGAGATATAGAATGAGAAGGATTTTTTTACTCAGATCTTAGAATGATACCGTCACGGCTGCAGTGGCAGACTTGTGGTGACTGTGAGAGAGGACCCAGACGCTGGCACTGTCTTGGACGTGAGCGAGCTTTATTTACACACTGGTGGCACAAACAGAAACATGGGGAGGAAAACAAAACCTAAAGGTGACCTAATTTGGTAATGACTAACAAAACTAACCTAAACAGACAACTGTGGTAGAAAACGCAGGGAAGAAACACAGATGGACAAGCAACGAACATGAGAGGACACACACTATGGCTGTGTCCCAATTAAGAGACCGCACGCTTGAAGTACACATTTTGAGTACGATTACGTCACCGCCACGGGACGACGGCTGTCCCAATTCGAAGTGTACTTCAAATGCATACTCCAAATGCGCCGTCGATTTTCCCAAATATCAAGCGTGGTCCGGTGCACGCTTCGTGGTCCCATATATCCCACAATTCATAGCGCAGCGGTGGGTGTGGATAATTTTGCCGCAAAATACGGCAGAAGGCAGAAAGGAGCGGCCGAAGACTGAACTGTCAAAAGTAAGTACTGAATATGATGTCTCTTATTTATGTGCGAATGTTTAATAATGAAGAACATTAAAACATTAATGTTGGCCACATGTTGGCAAAGTTATGTGACATTAGTGATGTTTTAAAGCCTCTACTTCAAAATATATATATAGTTGACCTTAATTTTACAGAGAATGTGATGATTTTATGGATAATTAAAGTCAGTCATATATCCACAAACACAACAAGCTGAAAGTCAGTGAATGCTGCTCGGTTTGCAGTCCTGAATATCACGGCACAAGCAGGATTCACTGCACTGTTAATGTTAGCTATGTTATATTGCTGCCTCTGTTCGGTGGTGTCGAGCCAAACGGACTTTAACGTGTGTTTGAACGAGCTGACGGTTCACTCGTTAAGCTGAAAGAAAGATGCTTTAATCACAGGAGTCACACATGTGTCCACTGTACCATCTGGGAACTCTTCTTGTTTAGCACTTTGTGTTGGATGTAAAAAGCAGGCTAGAATCATGGCGGTGGTCAACGACGGTCCAGGCGTGGGATTTCTCTCATGGAAATATGCACATTATCTTTCTATTGGTAGGTGGCACAGTGCACTTGTGGCAAGTAAGCAAGCTAGAGGACTGGCAATCATGCTGGCTATCCAGTTACAGAAGCAACACATTAACAAGAGAATTCTGAGTAAAACCAAAGTTACTTTCCCTAGTAACTAGTTACTTTGAAAGTTATATATGATGTTAATGCAGCACTACAAACGATACCTACAGCCACGATTACCAACTATCGGAGTTGCAAAAAGGCACAATGAAGAAGGTGCCTAAGAAGTACAGGAAGCTGTCCATATCTGAGGCCCTGGAAACTGCCATGCAATGACTCACGTCCTTGGCCAGCCGCTTGAAGAGGTACACCAGAGAGATAGAAGGCAGGAGAATAAACCAGCTGTTCTCCACGGAACTAGCCAAGGTGTACAGGGGCAGGGGAACAATATGAGAACAGCACCACCAAGGCTGGAGACAGAACAATACTGGAAGAGCATATGGGAGAAGGACGCAACCCATAACAGCAGTGCTCAGTGGCTAGTGGATCTGAGGGCAGACCACAGCGACCTCCCCGAACAGGGTCCAGTAACCATCACAGTGGCAGATATCCAAGAAAGGGTCTCCAGTATGAAGAGTTGGACAGCACCAGGTCCTGTTATGGTTCGCGCCTTCTGGCTGAAGAAGCTGACTGCACTCCACGAGCGCCTGGCAGCACAAATGAGCCAGCTGCTAGTTGACGAGAGACACTCAGAATGGCTAACCGAAGGCCGGACAGTCCTGATCCTCACTGGGTCACCGACCCAGGATCATAACAGATACTTTTGTTACAAGGAATGTCTTACATAGCTTAGCATAATTTATTGTTGGAAGCAAGCTCAGCCTTAGACATCTGCAGCAGTATTATTAAACCATATAACCACTGAATTCTGCAGAATAACTACATTTTCTTTTGATACCTTAAGAACAGTTCAGCTGTAATAGTTTGGCTCATAAAAAGGTGTTTGGATGTGTGGTATGACTACGTCTGCTAGTAGTGGTTATAAAAAAATCTCTTGGCACTTGTAATTGTCAGCCAATGGTGAATAATTTGATAATTATAGAAGTAATAATATCTTCATCCAGGAAGGCGTGCAGAAAGGTGAAGACATATCCAGATGTGGTGGCCCAACTAGTTAAAAAACTTAGACAATATGTGGCAACCAGACAATATCAAATTTGTCAAAATTATTTTTAGTAGTCTTCACAGTATCAATGCCATTTATCATAAATTAAGTTTATATGACTTTTCATGAAAAGGCATTTACCTCTGCATTTCATTCCACTATGAACTGAAAAGAAGTGAATGACTTGACAAGAAGAAATTGTTAATAAATAAACAGCTTTCTTTCAGGTCACATTGAGATTGATGACATTAGTTTTGGAAAAGCACTTCAAAAATGTCATGAAACCTCCACTTTTTTGGTAATTTTTGTGTACAGTGCTTATCGTCTTACCTTGTCATTTACCCTTTAAAAAACTGTTTTAAAAGGTCACTTTTCAACTTAAAATTTAAAACATTTAACAAACAAATACCAACTTAAGAGCTGTACAAAAATATATAATTTTACCACTAGATGGCAGAAGTAGCTTATTACCTAGTGCTTGAATCCTTAAAAATAAAGATAACACATAATTGTTTTTAAACAAGGAGACTTTTTTCATCCATTCATCCAACCATTTTCTTGCATTTATCCAATTTAGGGTCCTATTAAAAAACATTTAGCCAGTTATGTGGATGCATGTGCACAAATAAGGAGCTTTTCTCTCTAAAAAAAAACCTCTTAAATGTCCAACAAAAAAAGCTATATTGTGAGCTAGATAAGCTATTGTCTTGTTTTTGGTCAAGCTTTTAAATTGTTTAGACTCCCATACCTGTAACTTTCACTTAAGGTTCACTGAATCTTCAGTAACCTATATACAATGTTATGAAAAAGTATTTGGCTCTTTTATAATTTCTCATTTTTTGCATATTTGTTACACTTGTTTCAGGTCAAATCAAGAATAGTTTTAATTCAGTTGTGATGGAAAGTTTTAGAGCATAAACAACTTGTTTAATGTCATGCCAAAGCATCTCAACCCAATTTAAATCCACTAGGCCAGTACCAGGTGACCCTAAAGCCTTTTTCCTTTAAAAAAAAAAACCATTTAGAGGTGGTTGGTTGTGTGTTTCCAATCATTGTCCTGCTGCATAACCCAAGTGTGCATATTGAACATAAAAAATGAGAAACAAAAGCATTGATCCCATCGTAGGATAATGGTGATATCCACTTGTTTGTTGTTCTGTTGGATTTCTTATGTTTTTTTAAACCTTCCAGGTAAAAGTCTAAAGAGCTTGGAAAGAAAAGCGTCTGGACTTCTTTAAGTTGCTTGAAGACGTTTCACCTCTCATCTGAGAAGCTTCTTCAGTTCTAGGGTCAAATGGTGGAGAGTCCCAGCTTTAAGTCCTAGGGGAGTGTCCCCCAAAGGGGGTCATGAACCCCCTGTTAATCCTCTACCTAATCACACGAGTCAAGGTGTTAAAACGGGTGTAGGTCACAATTAGCCAAGGTTTCAGGTGAACCCTAGCCCCACCTTATCATGTGATTTCTTGAGGGCAAAAGGCCCAGGGTGTGAGTGGGCATTAAGGCGTCTGGGAAGGGATCTTAAATCTGGATTATAGATGGCAGACAGTTGGTGTCGTAAACCACCGCCTCTGTTCAAAGATGGTCATTCACAGTGGTCATAGATGGCTTCTTTCACTCCTCTTTCAAACCATCTTTCTTCTCTGTCCAAAATGTGAACAAAAGAATGACCTTTAACCTTTAGATGCAGATGGACAGCCAAGTCTTGCCCCCTGGAGGTGTCTCTTATATATATGTTATGCCATGCTGTTAAGTGGCTGTTTGGTTTCTCCAATGTAGAGGTCTGAGCATTCCTCACTACATTGTACAGCATATACTACGATGCTAAGTTTCTGTTTAGGAGTTCTGTCTTTGGGATGAACCAGTTTTTGTCTGAGTGTGTGGGTGGGTCTGAAGTACACTGGGATGTCGCGCTTGGAGAAGACTCTCCTGAGTTTTTCCGATAAACCGGCAACATAGGGGATGGCAATGTTGTTGCGTTTGTCTTTCTGATCCTCCCTAGCTGGTGTTTGATCTTCTTTTCTGTGCCTCTTTGCTAACTTGACTGTTTTTATCCACAACTTTGATGTGAGCAGTGAAGGCTTCTACTTCTTGGGTTTTGATTTTGACCCCGGTGTCATCTACATATCTGTACCAGTGGCTAGGTACTCTGCCTTTAAAAGAGCCAAGAGCCTTTCTTTCCACTTCTTCCATGTAAAGGTTGGCTACAATAGGTGACACCGGGGAGCCCAAGGCACATCCATGTTTTTGTTTGTAAAAACCCTCGTATTTAAAATATGTGGTGGTAAGGCAGAAGTCTAACAGTGTGCAAATCTAGTTGGGGTGAAGCTGGTTTTGTCTTCCTGCTGTCTTCTTGTAGTTGTTTTCTGACAGTCTCCACTGCTTCCGTGGTGGGTATGTAAGTGAAGAGAGAGACTATATCAAAGGACACCATTGTTTCATTGTGCGCAGTGTGAGCGGCTGTGGCGACACCCTCACGACAGTCGTGAGGATTTCAAACAGGTTTGAAATCCTCCCGACCAAGCGCTTGATGATCGGGAGCTGGTCATGAGGTGTTAATCGCTTCTCGTTACCCCACGTATACTACGCGATGCACGACGCACAATGAAGGCCAAACTCGGGCATATCACCAAAATGGTTGCACGACTCAAAAATCGGCTCAAAATGGGCCAAAAATCACACAGTGTAAGCCCAGCATACGTTTCTGGACCTTGTTCGTGAAGTCGGTGGAGTTTTTGATGTGATTTGGGGTGTTCCCCACAAGGGGTGCTAGGATGGTAGCAAGGTGTTTAGAAATGCTGTAAGTGGGAGAGTTTATGCTGCTAACAATGGGTCTGAGTGGGATCCCGTCTTTATACCCACACTTGGGTATGCCATCCCCTGGGTATAGATGATGATATGTAGGTCGGTCAATGATTTTGTCCTTTTCAAATTCTTGAAGGCAAGCGATAACTTTCTTTTTGTAGCTGCTTGTCTGGTCTCGTAGGTATTGTTGACACTGAGGAGTGTAGTAATCTTTGTGTGGTAGTGGTCTTTGCTTAGGGAAGCAACGGCCTTCTTTTCTTGTATTGTATGGTTAGATGGAGGAACTTTAGCACTGGAGAGGGTGGCTGAAACTTTCATCCTAATTTGCTCTACTTCTGTTTGTGATATTTTATTCATTATGGCGGTTTCTATGGCTGTGATGAGGTTCACTATGGGAATCTGTTAAGGAGAAATGGCAAAATTGAGTCCTTTGGCTAGTACTTTCTTGTCAGGTTCAGTGAGATTACTGTCTGAAAAGTTCTTCACCCATTTTCCTGACTGTCTTCAGGTGTGAAGTCTTCCTGTTCTTCTCTGTGTAGTGTGGGTTCTGATTGAGAAGTAAATGTTTTTGTTAGTAAAGTGTGGAATTTCCTGAGTTGTCTTTCTTAAATTTCTTAAATCTGGGACTCCCCACCATTTGACCTTAAAACCGAAGAAGCTTCTCAGATCAGAGGTGAAATGTCTTCAAGCAACTTAAAGAAGTCAAGACACTTTTCTTTCCAAGCTCTTTAAACTACGATGACCTGGATGACTGAAAACCTTCACAGGCATATCTTCCAGGTAAAATTTGAAAACATGGGTGCACCACCCCAGCTAAATCAACACAGGTTTTAAACTGTATAAGTTATCAGATAATTCACCTGAACAGTTTAAACAGAGCTTAAGTAAGATGTAGGCTAAAGGACAGGAAGCAGACTGCAAAAGATGTGTTTTGTCATGGCTGTGGTGTGGTTAGCACACTAATAAATATATTTGGTTTTGCCCTGATATACATGTAATTAATCCTCTGTTTTCAGTGGTAAATGTACAGATACGAAAGGTTCAGGCCAACCAATGCTACATTCATCATCAGAGAATAGGAGCAGTTCTTACACTATATGGAGCTGCTGGTGGTGAAGGTAAAAAATATGCTGGAAGGCAAGGTTCCTGTATGAAGAGGAGAAGGTTTGATAGTGTTTTCTTAAATGTTACTGAATTTTAAAGAACAGCTGCAGTTAATAGTGTGATTGGGGGTACAGCAGGGAAGCTTGATGTATTCATATGACTTTATCTGTGAGACCTGATTGTACAGTTTAGCTAAGTGGAGTTCTTCTGTTTGCAGTGCTGTAGTGTGATGCCCTGCAGTGGTACATTTGTTCTCTGTGTTGATCACCTGTACCTGTTTCTAACCGGTGTGGTTACATTGAAGGTGATATCGGTGTCATACTACATACTGTACTGTACATACTGTAAGGTATACTTTCTGTACAATGCAAAGTGCTGCATTAATGTAACTAGAACAAAGTTTTGGGATCTCTTCAGTGTCACACATGAGACAAGTTTTATTACAATAGTGTCATGGTCCTGAGTTTGTGGACTCAGTGGTTTTGTTTTGATTGTTATTATCTTTTGTTTCAGTTTAATTCTGTTTAAGATTTTCTAGTTCTGAGGTTTTAGTTTCCTTTGTAGTGTGTTAGTATTGTGTCACTGTGTTCATGTCATTTCCTGTTTTATTTTGACAGTGCCATGTCCTACGTTAGTGTGTCTAAAAAAAGACACAACCCCAAAAAAAAGAACCCAAAATGAAACTCAGCACCTCCTCTCTATCCATGTTCCCTCCCCTTCCGATCTGCACTTTGACCGAAATATAGTGACTTGTAAGAGCTGACAGGCCCCATTAACTGTAGAAACACAAGATTTTTAGATCAGAGTTCAGAATAGTTTCAGTTATAAGGAAGTGAAACTCACACAGTCACTGACACTCAGAGAAGAAATGGCGACGAAAGGAGTTCAGCTGGACCGAGAAACTTTTTCTTGTTCAATCTGTTTGGATCTACTGAAGGATCCGGTGACTATTCCCTGTGGACACAGCTACTGCATGAACTGTATTAAAATCCATTGGAATACAGAGAATACAAAGCAAATCTACAGCTGCCCTCAGTGCAGACAGACTTTCACACCGAGGCCTGTCCTGGTGAAAAACACCATGTTAGCAGTTTTAGTGGAGGAGCTGAAGAAGACTGGACTCCAAGCTGCTCCTGCTGATCACTGCTATGCTGGACCTGAAGATGTGGCCTGTGATGTCTGCACTGGAAGAAAAATGAAAGCCTTTAATTCATGTTTAGTGTGTCTGGCATCTTACTGTGAGAACCACCTTCAGCCTCATTATGATTCACCTACATTCAGGAAACACAAGCTGGTGGAGCCCTCCAAGAAGCTCCAGGAGAACATCTGCTCTCGTCATGATGAGGTGATGAAGATGTTCTGTCGTACTGATCAGCAGAGTATCTGTCATCAGTGTTTAATCGATGACCATAAAGGCCACGACACAGTCTCAGCTGCAGCAGAAAGGACTGAGAGGCAGAGAGAGCTGGAGGTGAGTCGACAAAACATCCAGCAGAGAATCCAGGACAGAGAGAAAGATGTGAAGCTGCTTCAACAGGAGGTGGAGGCCATCAATCAGTCTGCTGATCAAACAGTGGAGCACAGTGAGAAGATCTTCACTGAGCTGATCCATCTCATCCAGAAAAGAAGCTCTGATGTGAAGCAGCAGATCAGATCCCAGCAGGAAACTGAAGTGAGTCGAGTCAAAGAGCTTCAGGAGAAGCTGGAGCAGGAGATCACTGAGCTGAAGAGGAAAGATGCTGAGCTGAAGCAGCTCTCACACACAGAGGATCACATCCAGTTTCTACACAACTACCCCTCACTGTCAGCACTCAGTGAGTCTACAGACTCATCCAGCATCAATATCCGTCCTCTGAGCTACTTTGAGGATGTGACAGCAGCTGTGTCAGAGGTCAGAGATAAACTACAGGACATTCTGAGAGAGCAATGGACAAACATCTCACTGACAGTCACTGAAGTGGATGTTTTACTGTCACAACCAGAGCCAAAGACCAGAGCTGGATTCTTAAAATATTCATGTGAAATCACACTGGATCCAAACACAGCACACAAACATCTGTTATTATCAGAGGGGAACAGAAGAGCAATAGCAATGATTCAACAACAGTCTAATTCTAATCATCCAGACAGATTCACTGAATGGTTTCAGGTCCTGAGTAGAGAGAGTCTGACTGGACGTTGTTACTGGGAGGTGGAGAGGAAAGGGATAGGAGTTTATTTAGCAGTTGTGTACAAAAATATCAAAAGATCAGGAAATGAATGTGCATTTGGACGTAATGACAAATCTTGGGCATTAGACTGTGATACAAAGAGTTATACATTTTGGTACAACAATTATAAAACTCCTGTCCCAGGTCTTCCATCCTCCAGAGTAGGAGTGTACCTGGATCACAGAGCAGGTATTTTGTCCTTCTACAGCGTCTCTGAAACCATGACTCTCCTCCACAGAGTCCAGACCACATTCACTCAGCCGCTCTATGCTGGACTTTGGCTTTACTCTGATTACGGAAACAAAGCTGAGTTCATTAACCTTAAATAGACTAAAGTATTTCATTTTGGTGTGTATTTCTTTTTTCTCCATCATTGTTGTGACATCTCTGCACTGCACAGAGCTCAGCTGTCAGTCAAACATTATAGGTGGTACCTTGACGTCTTCTTGTTATTCTCTTGATGTTTTTCAGGGCCATTTTTTTTAGGTCGAGCTCTTTCCTGTTTCCTGGAGGCTATCACTACCCATGATGATTTTTTATTTACAAGCCAATGTTCTATCCTTCTACAGCCCCTCTGAAACCATGGCTCTCCTTCAGATTCCAGACCACATTCACTCAGCCACTCTATGGACCGATTATACAGAACTGTAACAGCTGCAGAGCTCTGTGAACTCGGATAGACGGGGGAGATAGATGGATAGGTCTATCTACGTTACTTTCTCTGCTCCATTTTTCTTTCTCTCTCTCTTGCTGTCACTGTTTCCCATTACTGTTGTGCCAAGTGGAGATGCACCTGCAGTTTCATTGAAGGGCAATGTCTTTCTCTAAAATGAACTGACAGCCCGGATAGTCTGCATGACTTTAACACAGAATATCTGGGCTGTCAGTCAATTTTATGGTGTTTTGTCCTGCTCTGTGGTGAGGAGTGTGTTTCGGTGACTTACTTTTCAGTTTAGTGACCAACTCCTGGGTTTCTTTGTTTCCCTTCTTTAAAAGGTTTAGTAGCTTATTCATCTCTTTTAGTTATAGTATGAATAGGAAAATTAATAAAACTCTTTAACAATTTTGCACTCCTGTCTCCTTTTTTCAAACCAAACACCGTTTGTGTCTTCCCCCCACTTCCACTGGACCTTTTAGGGGAACGTAAAATCAATAGTGTGTTTTATGTAAATATTACCTATTTTAAAAAAAGAACAGCTGCAGTCTTAATAATGTGTTTGGGTGTAGAGCAGGGAAAGCTTCATGCCCTCAGGTGACTGCATCTAGGAGACCTGACTGCACTTTAATTGTGTAGAGTTCTTCAGTTTGGAGTCCTGAAGTGTTGTGCTCTGCAGTGGTGCAAATTTTTTTTATGTGTTGTCACCTATACACCTGTTTTTTCTGGCAGTGTAGTTACACTGTACTACTGGTTTGTACTGAGAAGTAGACAAAAAAGACAAAACAAACTAACTTATGACACTAATGTATTTTTTAAACAGTCTCCTTGTTTATCAGCTAACTTTTCTCTGTTCATTTGGAATATTTGAATTATTTTAAGGAAGAGAAATACTGCATTCAGCAGATTTGCACAAGAAACTGAGAAGAATGATTTTTTAAAGAGGGTTTTTTTTTATGTTGCAACAGATGATGTCATATTTTTACTGGTAGGAGTTGCTCAGCACAGCTTACAAAGCATCTTATTTTCATTGATATCGAATGTGAAACTCACATCTTTCTACACAACTGAATTCTGATTGGATTTCGTTTGTATTTGTTTACAAAAGTGTGAATACAAGAAGTGTGTGCATTAGTTTTTATTTGGTTATCGTCTTGTTTTTGCCAGAAAAAAAGGTTGTTGACAAAAATGATGAAAATTACCAGTGAACAAAATTCACACTACTGTCAACATACTTTCTCGTTTCCTGCTCGTCAGATCTGGAGGTTGTAGATGGTGGAACCAACACGTTGTGACATATAAGAGCTGACAGACCCCATTCACAGCAGAAACCCATGTTCTTTTGATCAGAGCTCAGTCTAGTTTTAGTTTCAGGAAGTGAAACTAAGGCTACATTCACATTGCAGGTCATTGCAGGTCTACACAGCAAACGCGCTCTAGTGTGAACCCTTAAAGCGGCCCGCATGCGCAAAAGCAGACGTTACACACAACGCGCTCTGTTTAGACCCAGACCAAACAGTATTGTTTGACTGATGACCTTAATATAAAGACTTGTTTCGGACTTTACGTTTCCCAATTTTGCTTTAAGTTATTTTGTTATTTAAAAATGATCCTTATTGTTATTTTAGAGAGGAGCGGTGCTTCAAAGGATAGTTGGAAATTTCTGTCAGAATCTGCAGATTATACAGTACAAATAAAATGTTCATGTTTCTCCAACGTTGTCTTCCCAACAGCTTCACTGGATGGCCAGGAAGCATTCGTGTCTTATCGGGTGCTTCTTCGGAGCTGGTCTGTCTTGTGTCAGTGACGTAAAAGACGGATTTAATGCGACATGACCATTCAAACAGCAGTCGTTTTCTGAAACATCAGATATGTATCGGATTCAGTACCACATAGGAAAGTGACCCAGATCGGATTTGAAAATATTGGATTTGTGCTGTTGACACTGTCATACCATGATCGGATATGGGTCGCATAGGGTCAAAAAAGTCGGATTTGATCCGCTTTCGCCTGCAGTGTGAACGTAGCCTTAGAGTCACTGACATTACTCCTGTTCTGTTGAAAAACTCCATGTTAGTGGAACAGCTAAGGAATGCTGGACTCCAAGATGCTCCTGCTGATCACTGCTGGACCTGAAGATGTTGCCTTTGATTTTTACACAGATAAAAAAAAAACTTCAAAAAAGGCTTCAAGTTCTGTTTAGTTTGTCTGGCTTCTTACTGTTAGAATCACCTTCAGCCACAGTGTAATGTTGTTCCATTAAAAACAAAAAGAAAAGAAACACAAGCTGGTGGAGCCCTCCAAGAAGCTCCAGGAGAACATCTGCTCTCGTCATGATGAGGTGATGAAGATGTTCTGCCGTACTGATCAGCAGAGTATCTGTTATCTCTGCTCTGTGGATGAACATAAAGGCCACGACACAGTCTCAGCTGCAGCAGAAAGGACTGAGAGGCAGAGAGAGCTGGAGGTGAGTCGACAAAACATCCAGCAGAGAATCCAGGACAGAGAGAAGTACTGTGACATCTGTTTTTTGTTTTGTTTTTTGTTTTTGTTTGATTTTTTAGATGGAGCTCTTTTCTGTGCTTTTTTTTTTTTTTTTTTTGCCATGGAGCCTATCACTGCTTCTCTTGCTCTAAACTTGGACTAAGCATTAAACTGACCAGGGAGGCTTTAGGAAGTGCAGAAAAGGCGTCACCTGGTGGGTAAACACAGACATGACAACAAAAAAAATAAACTGCACAGACGTGACAATGGTTGAAAATATGTTTCAGAAAATGCACAGATTTTCTGAAACATGCAATAAGATCTTTTTAATATAACTTATGGTGTACAGAGCTGGTATTTGGCCCCTTCCTGGTTTCTCTCTTATTTATATATCTATTTGTTTTTGCATATTTGTTTGCATATTTGTTGTTCAAATTTACATGTTTCAGATCATTAAACAAATTGTATTAATATGCAAAGATAACTCAAGTAAATCCACAAAGGAATTTTTATAACAATGATTTCATGTATTAAAGGAATAAAGCTATCCAAACCTAAACCAAAGTCTGAATTTAAATTACACTGAGCTGCTTTGGCATGATAAACATAAGCCATAAACAGGCTATTCACCAGACTTAGGCTGGTGCACTGTGATTTCAGTTATGGGTTGGCACTTATTATTGGTCATCATATTGAAAAAATGCACATGTGGAAAGGCAGAATGTGCTAGGCATGCTTTTATGATCGGCTCCACCTATGCTGAGAAAGAAACTTTATGCATAGACTATTCCTTGGATCAATATTTAACTTGGATTATTTTAGAGTCATACATTCAGGTTTCTTCAAAGTACCAGTGAGGGGCTCGTAAGTAACTCGTTGAAATTGTACGAATGGCCTGAAGGGGGCAGCAATAACATTTTGATGCGTTTAATCTGCCGGAAATTAACAAGAAAACAATAAGAACGGAAATGACGCACGCTTACTACTTACCTCTGTGTTCAAGTGAGAGTTTATCGAGGCGAGATTAACTGCTGTTATCGAAGACGTTCTCTCAGGTTGCAAAACAATCGTCCGGTATGAGGAGGAGATCAATCATCACCGCAGACTGCTGGATATCAGCCGGAAACTCGAGATAAAGTTACACATAAATTGGTATGTAAAACTGTGACGATCACAATGAACTAACGCAGGAATACGACTCATGTAGGACACTGATCGGAGCCCAGATTGTAGACAGAAAGAGTAAATCAATGAGCAACTATGACCTGTTTGTATAGAAATAACACAAGTTCCCTTTTAAACGGTAAACTTCTTTTAGCGTTACACACGAGGAAGTGATTTTACTGGAAGGCTTCGTGTATTAAAGTCAAACAGAGACAAAGAAAGCTTCTGCTTTCTGCACAGTACCGTAGGTCTCTCTCAACATCGCCATGTGGCTGTTGTACAGGTCTTCCCAGCTACCATATACACTTTGGAGAAGCACAAAAAAAAATAACATAAAAATAAAACCTAGTGCGCGTCTACATTGCTGTTTACGGCTAAACGCACCTTCACAAATCGTTTGTGTGGTGCCTTTACGTATACACCGTAAAGTCAGAAATTCGGACCATACAAATTTCTTATTCTTAAATATACTTGTTTGTGATATGCGCATGTTATTCCCCTTTTTTCAGTTTACTGTTGTGATTTTAATACTTCAGCCAAGAGTTATTTACATTACTTTTCCATCTCTTTAAATCTTTAAATATATTAACTATTAAAATTTTCAACAAACAAACAAACAAAAAATCTTGTTCAACGCTGCGATTATTTTACATCTTGTTTTACTGCCGCGCTGAAGAGATAAAGCCCCCAGCTCTCTCTTGCTTTTTCTCCTCACTTTTGCATAGATAGATGTAGCCTGTCTTTCAAACTGTAATATGAACAGACCTATTCCCTTTAGAGACAACAATTAAATATAAAATTCTGTTTCTATGTCATATTATTTCAAACCCCCGACCAACAGTAGACCTGAAAATTATGAAGAGCATTGATAAGTGTAAACTTGACTAGTGACGCTTTGCAGTTAAGAGTGAAGGTAAATGGCAGACTAAATATATCTATTTAATGTCAGACACACTGAAGTGAGAGTGCTTGTGACTTGTTAAGGTACCATGCAAAAGTCTCGAGCCACCCCTCATCTCTTCATATTATGAGAAGAAAATTGGAAAACGGTTATTGAAACACATGCAAACATGCATGGAAATCCAGTATGTAAGGCTAAAACAGAGTTTGTACAATTCTATGAGCTTGAAAGGCAACACTTGGTATGACCACCTGTGTTCCTCAACACAGCCTGAAATCTGTTAAAATTAGCTTTCTTCTTGAATGACAGTCCAAAGCTCTCGACTGAGTTTGAGTTAGATGCCTGTTTTATGCTTGATTGGGAAAAAAAATCCTCTGATAATTGTCAGGTACAAGGGCTGGACTGAAAAAAGTGAAAGAGCAGCCAATTTCTAAAGACCTTCTGAAAGGCTGGAGAAGTATTACTCAAGACCTCTGTAAAACATTACCAGAAACTGGCTCCTTGGATGCAAAATATAAAGATTGGCTGAAGACTTTTGCACATCACTGGTATCTGTTTTAAGTTTTCCATCATTATATGTTGGGAAGTTCGGTGAGTTATGTGAGATAGGCTATTTATACATCCTAATTAGATCTGTAGTTCACCAATTGGTAAAAATACTTATTATGAGGAAATTCATGGCCTGATTCAAACCCTACATTAAATATGGACAGTATGAAGGATTACAGTAGTGACTGCACTGCACTGAGCTTTGGATGTGCTGCTGCTCCATGGTGCTGAAGCTCTTTGGCTTCACATCATTATGTGGTACCCTTGTGAGGTCTCTTAATTATTACGGTAGTATAGAAACAGAGCTGAAGAAGTCGCTCAAAAGCCAAACACTAAAATGCAATAAAAAGTCCAGAAAAAAGCAGATTGTCCCAAAGCCAGCTAAAATGATAAAATCTCAGTCTAAGAATATAAGAACACTTTGTTGGTAATATGTTTATATAGGAAGTAACAAAGTACAAATACTTTGTTACTGTACTTAAATAGAATTTTTGGCCTTCTGTGCCTTACTTGAGTACTTTTTACTTTTACTTCTTACATTTTCAAAACAGGCTTGTTACTTTTGGTTTAAGGGATATGAGGGAAGCTATTATTTCATGTCACTGCACGCCTTCAAACATCAAACTGATTTAAGCGTGAACAGTAACACATGAGGGGCAATCCTGTTCGTGTATTAATCACCAGGGTATGTTGATAAAAAGGCATTAAAGAGGCACAATGGTGTCTGATAGTCAGGGTTTAAAGTGGGTTGCGTTTTCTTCTTCTTTTCTTATTTTTGGCACAACACCAGAACAACTGCAGGTGTCCATAAGTTGCAAGTGTGATACTTCAGCCTCTAACTAGCCCTGCAGAAGAGTAGTGAGCATAAAGGGAGCAATGTTTTTTTAGTGGCAGGTGATTTCAAATGCAGCATTTCTATTGGCTCAACAAACATCAGCTAACACACAAACTGTTTGTGTGGAGTTTGTCTCACAGTGTGTTGCAAGCTAAAGGTCCAGCTGCTGTATTGCACTGGGAATGAAAAGAAAGAGCTAACTTCACTCAGAGATGGAGAAAGATAAGAGAGATAGGACAGGAGAGGATAAAGAGAGCTTAGATTTAAAGGGAAGGACTGCTCATTTAAAGCTTACATTTAAGTCCTTGTGCTTTTTATCAGATATTGGGTTTGTACATGTGACACTGTTTTGTTTTGTTTTTGTTTTTTTTTTAAAATATATATTGTAAAACATGCTGCAAAACAAACATGAGGTAGACTGTTATTTAAAGGCTGCATTAAAATAGATAAACAGGTTAGTTTGCTGTACTGTGATGGATTTAAAGTAAAGATCAGTGTGTTTGACTGGTGTACAGTGGCCGTCCAGTATAAAGACAGCACAAACTGTATACTGTCAGTGTAGAGCAGTTGTGTCGTACTCCAGTCCTTGTGGGCCTGTGTCCTGAAACTTTTCCATGTGTCCCTCCTGCAACACACCTGAATAAACTTAGTAGGTCATTAGCAAAACACTTGACTGCATGCTGCGGTAGCAACCCCTAAACCTACTCAAGTAAACTGAAGTGACGTAAAGTGTTTGGAAAGATGTACTTCTAAAACTACGTGCACCGTGTTCATTCAGTCATGAGCTGCTGTTACATGAATCAAATTGCTGAACTGCCACCTCAGCATGCAGTCAATTTCTATAGAGTGTTGCTAATGACCTACTTATGTTATTCAGGTGTGTTGCAGCAGGGACACATGGAAAAGTTTCAGGACACCGGCGCTTGAGGACTGGAGTTTGACACCATGAAACATCTGGTCGAATTCAGGTGGAATTGGACTTAAGTAGAGAATGTCTATAATTTTGCCAGCCTTCTGCATATCCTCTTTCTCTACATGCATGAATCTTCTCTGTGGTCTACCTTTTTCTTACTGCTTTGCAGCTTCATTCGAAGTACTGCTTCCATTTTCTCCATACACTCCCTTCACTCATTAGTACATATCCATATTTATCCTTAAACATGCTAACCTGCTGCACATCTTTTCCAGCTTGATCTCTGCCTAGCCACCGATGTGTTCCTGTTGACTGACTATCCTCCTTTTTCTTTGCTAACCTCTTCCTTTGAATACTTTCCTGTAGTTCCTCTGTCCATCAACAAGTCTCTTTGTTCTCTTTCCTCTCTCCAAAGGATACATCAATCACCTGGTTGTGAGTTTCCCTCACGACTACAACTGTACCTTCCCATTCATCTGGCAACACGTTCCTACTAGGGCTGGGTATCGTCACTGATTTCTAGAATTGATTCTATTCCGATTCACAAGGTCCTGAATCGATTCAATTCGACTTGAATCGGGGAAATTTTGCCTCAGACAGTCAGAAATATTATAATTCTGATCATTTATCAGTACATATCCATATTTTTATATCTATAAAAAGAAAGCTGACATTTGTGAGACTTTATCAGAGGTGTAAGCATCACAGCAGATGCCTTTGTGTCAAAGTAACTGAGCATTAAACACGGAAAAACATGAAGGCGATTTTCCTGGCCTGGCTTTTTATAGCAGATAACCTTAAAAATGTAGTAGAACAAAAACTGAAGAAACCCATGAATCAACATATAAACATTACCTGATGCTGATGAAGTGAAGCAGAGTAAAGTTACAGAGGTTTTATTAGAGACACAGCTAAGCGTTTTGCAATTTTGCATAATTCTAAAAAGTTTAAATTTCTTCAGTATTGAACAGCAGAAATGAGGCTTTCTTGTTGGAAGTCAGTTAGATTAACAAAAACAACAACAAAAAAACAGTGCCCGACAGCGCTGTACATAACGGTAGACTGGTGGGTAATAAGCAAGCAAATAATGCAGAAAACAGAGCTGTTTAGATGGGAAACTGTTGTTGAAGTACACTGAGAGAGTGAGCGCTGCAGGAAGTGTGATATTTTTTTTTTTTTATCGTGGTGGAAGCAAAACAGGAAGAGGGAATTAACGATGATGCTTATGTGAAGCGACATGTAAAGCGTAGTTTGGATCTTCTTTTGTGGCTGGTTCAATCAACTTTGTTTGGAGAGAGACAAAACCTGAAGCTTCAGAATCTAGCACAAAACAAGATTTAAGCACAAAGTGCAGCCCCGCTGACACATCAGAATCTGTGAGCTCTCGGCTTTCAGCCCCGACGGCGTGTCCATGCCGTCGGGTGAGAAACTGTTTCCGATGCGTTGGCGAGTCCACGCTCTCATTTACTGCTTTAGCCGTTTGGTGGTTCTCGAAATTTTGTGAGGTTTAACCTGAGACTCTAGCATTTTGGGCAAACTAAATTTATATTTAAAAATCGATTCAGGATTCGATATCACATTATTCAAGCTAGAATCGATTTTAATCGGAAAATCAATAATCAAAACCCACCTCTAGTCCCTACCACCCAGAGCCTGTCTCAACTCCTTCCAGAACTCTGTGGAACATTTTTCCTTCTTCAGCTTCTACCATTTAATCCTTGCTTCTTCCTTCACTTGTTTCCTCTTCTTGATATTTGAAGCCATACCATAGACTGCCATCCGATGCTGCCTAGCTGCATTCTCGAATAACACCACCTTCGGGTGTCTTTGCTTTCAGACCGCACATTCTGCATAAGCTGTAATCCACCTGTGTGCTCCCTTCTCCACTCTTATCTGTCACCCTAAATTCCTCCTCCTTGTTGATCCATGTGTTCACTACAGTTGTTTCCATCCTTTTCATGAAACCCACCATCATCTTTCCTGCACTACTTAACAGGAACACCATACCAACCCAAGACCTCCTTGTCTCCTCTTTTCACTTCACCTACATTAAAATCTGCAGCTAGTAATCATTAAATATAGATTTCTTTTTCTCATGGAAAGGATTTTCTGTCATGTAGTTACTGATGTTTGTTATCTCACAAAAGTGACAACCAAAAAGTGTTTTAAAACATAAGTTTCTTAGAACCTCCCCTAATGTTTTGTACTCTGCTATTAAGGGTGCTAGAACTCAAGAGTGACTCGCACAGGTGCTCTTGAAACATTTGTGCACTTATTCACATATATGAGAGACATGCTCATAGTGTAGAGGCATACTGGAAGATATTTTTTAAAATGTTTGTTTTCTTGTCATCACATCAATAACCTCTTTCTAGTGTCCCTTTCATTAAGACCTCCCACAGCAACATGAAGTGTGAGGAAGAGGAGGGTCTGGATGACCAGCAGATGTGTAACCAGGAGAGTACCTCCAGTATAGACCAGGAGGACTCGGAGCCTCCACAGATTAAAGAGGAACAGGATGAACTCTGGATCAGTCAGGAGGAAGAACAGCTTGTAGTGAAGCAGGAGACTGAAGGCATCATCATCTGGACTGGGGGAGAGCTAGATATTATGTGGAAGCCTGAAATAAAATTACACAGAATAGGTATGTGAAACTTCAAAATACCATTTATGTATTTTTTCCCCTAAACCTTTAACATTGAACATTAAACCTACATTCTCATAAGCCAAAGTGGAAACTGACTTCTTTCGTTCTGGTGAGGATTTCACTTCCCAGGTCCTTGGCCTCTGAACCATACTTGGCAATTTTTAATGCAACTTCAAATGCAGGACGGTTTGGTGAAAAAAAAGAAACTCAAAAACCAAAGGCAGAAAGTAAAACTCTCTCCCATGACGTTCTGCAGGAAGTACTCAGATTCAAGCATAATCAAAGATGGACAAGCTGCCCCAAGCTTTTGGGCTCTCAATTTCTAGAGGGTGGTCTTTTAATCGCCCACTTATTAATTTCAACTCATGACTTCACCCATGGCAGACATTAAGCTTCAAAAGATTGAAAACTGTCCAGTTTTCTGTTTATTATTTTTAGTGTGGTCACTCTGACCTGAAAATCTATTAAATATCCCCCCTTGTCAAAGCATTCCCCCTTTGAAGTGCCCTGTGTCCCATCTGAGGAACCTAAGTGCTATCTTTCTTCTACTACATGAAAGAAGACTGCCTGGACAGAAAACAGTCTACTAGTGCAGATACCTAAATACAACATATAGAAGTGCTTGAAACAGCCCATATGTGAGATGAATACATTACTTCTAAATAGGTGAGACATTATATGAGAATTAAAATAAAGTGTCCTTCAGTGCTGTTCTATAATATTCTAGTATGAACGTGTGATAATTTTGAATACTAGATTTACAACCTGAAATACCCAGTTGTGTTTTTTTTTTTTTTTTCATATCATTTTTGTCCATGTGTCACATCAGATCTCCCGCAACAATATATGTGTATGGAGGAGGAGGCTATGAATAACCAGCAGGTTGATAACCAAGATAGAAACTCCAGTCTGAACCAGGTCGACCCAGATCCTCCACAAATTAAAGAGGAACCGGAGGAACTCTGCACCAGTCAGGAGGGAGAGCAGCTTGTTCTGAAGCAGGAGGCTGATATCTTTATAGTGACTCCTATTTATAAGGAAAGTGACCACAGTGAATCAGAACCAAACTGTGACCATCTCCTTTCTTACAACTCTCCTGAACCAGAGAGCCAAGATCAGAAAGAAAGTGAGCATGTGCAGACAGGATCAACTAGATATGCAGAGCCGAAGAAGAGAAGACATCACAGTAACAAAACAGATAACTGTCCAGTGACGGAGAGTCAGTGCAAAACTGACATAAGTGAAAAGTCATTAAAATGTGACACCTGTGGAAAAACGTTTCAGTATAAATACAGGCTGACTAAGCATCTAAGAGTTCACACAGGTGAGAAACCTTACTCTTGCAGCACTTGTGGGAAAAGATTCAGTCAGCTCATACATGTGAAAAGCCATATGGCAATTCACACAGGTGAAAAGCCATATTCTTGCAGCTCTTGTGGGAGAAGATTCACAAAGAAATCAACTTTAGATCATCATGAAAGGATTCACACAGGTGAGAAACCCTATTCTTGTAGCACCTGTGGCAAAGGTTTCAGTCAGACGATACACTTGAAAACTCACATGAGAATCCACACAGGTGAGAAGCCCTATTCTTGTGAAACCTGTGGGAAATGTTTCAGTGACTCATCAGCATTCAGAGTTCATGTTAGAATTCACACTGGTGAGAAACCTTATTCTTGCATTGCTTGTGGGAAAAGTTTCCGTCACATGATAAACTTGAAAACTCACATGAGAATTCACACAGGCGAGAAGCCCTATTTTTGTGGGACCTGTGGGAAAGGATTTACTCAGAGAAAACACTTGAAAACTCACATCAGAATCCACACAGGTGAAAAGCCATATTCATGTAGCACCTGTGGAAAAGAATTTAGAGATCAGTCAACATTAAGAAAACATATCAAAACCCACACAGGGGACAAGCCACGTTCTTTTGACACCTGTGAGAAAAGATGCAGTCAGACAAACATAGAAACTCACACAGCTTAAAAGTTTCATCCTTAGAGTCTATCAGAGCCGTTAGACATAGCAGGGTGTTAATGGTAAAACTCACACTAGTGAGAAACCAAATAACTCCAAAACCAGAAGGAAGAGATGAACTTACATTCAGGTCAATGAGCTACATTTTATCTCCTGGACAGTAAAAACACTTTTTGTATTGTTTGTTTGCCTTATACTTATGATGTAGGGGAAACCCAGATTTTTACATTTGTCTGAGCAGATATATATGTACACCTATCAGGCATAGTATTATGACCAGTGAACAACATTATCTCTACATCTTGGCTCTTGTTGGGGGGTAGGATATATTAGGAAGCAAGTAAACATTCTTCTCTCAGAGTTGATGAGCTAAACAGGAAAAATGGTTGAGTGAGTGAGGTTGACTTTGGGTCAGACAACTGGGTCAGAGTATCTTCAAAAATGCAGCTCTTATGGGATGTTCCCGGTCTGCAGTGGTCAGCATGTATCCAACGTGGGCCAAAGAATGAAAAGTGGTGAACCAGTGATGGTCTCATAGACAGCCACGGCTCACTGATCCAAGTGGGATCAAAGGCTGGCCCATGTGGTCCGGTCCAACAAACAACCCCCAAAACAGAGTTAATGCTGGTTTTAATAGAAAGAAAGTTAGAATATACAGGGAGTGCAGAATTATTAGGCAAGTTGTATTTTTGAGGAATAATTTTATTATTGAACAACAACCATGTTCTCAATGAACCCAAAAAACTCATTAATATCAAAGCTGAATGTTTTTGGAAGTAGTTTTTAGTTTGTTTTTAGTTTTAGCTATTTTAGGGGGATATCTGTGTGTGCAGGTGACTATTACTGTGCATAATTATTAGGCAACTTAACTAAAAACAAATATATACCCATTTCAATTATTTATTTTTACCAGTGACACCAATATAACATCTCCACATTCACAAATATACATTTCTGACATACAAAAACAAATCAGCAACCAATATAGCCACCTTTCTTTGCAAGGACACTCAAAAGCCTGCCATCCATGGATTCTGTCAGTGTTTTGATCTGTTCACCATCAACATTGCGTGCAGCAGCAACCACAGCCTCCCAGACACTGTTCAGAGAGGTGTACTGTTTTCCCTCCTTGTAAATCTCACATTTGATGATGGACCACAGGTTCTCAATGGGGTTCAGATCAGGTGAACAAGGAGGCCATGTCATTAGTTTTTCTTCTTTTATACCCTTTCTTGCCAGCCACGCTGTGGAGTACTTGGACGCGTGTGATGGAGCATTGTCCTGCATGAAAATCATGTTTTTCTTGAAGGATGCAGACTTCTTCCTGTACCACTGCTTGAAGAAGGTGTCTTCCAGAAACTGGCAGTAGGACTGGGAGTTGAGCTTGACTCCATCCTCAACCCGAAAAGGCCCCACAAGCTCATCTTTGATGATACCAGCCCAAACCAGTACTCCACCTCCACCTTGCTGGCGTCTGAGTCGGACTGGAGCTCTCTGCCTTTACCAATCCAGCCACGGGCCCATCCATCTGGCCCATCAAGACTCACTCTCATTTCATCAGTCCATAAAACCTTAGAAAAACCAGTCTTGAGATATTTCTTGGCCCAGTCTTGACGTTTCAGCTTGTGTGTCTTGTTCAGTGGTGGTCGTCTTTCAGCCTTTCTTACCTTGGCCATGTCTCTGAGTATTGCACACCTTGTGCTTTTGGGCACTCCAGTGATGTTGCAGCTCTGAAATATGGCCAAACTGGTGGCATCTTGGCAGCTGCACGCTTGACTTTTCTCAGTTCATGGGCAGTTATTTTGCGCCTTGGTTTTTCCACACACTTCTTGCGACCCTGTTGACTATTTTGAATGAAACGCTTGATTGTTCAATGATCACGCTTCAGAAGCTTTGCAATTTTGAGACTGCTGCATCCCTCTGCAAGATATCTCACTATTTTTGACTTTTCTGAGCCTGTCAAGTCCTTCTTTTGACCCATTTTGCCAAAGGAAAGGAAGTTGCCTAATAATTATGCACACCTGATATAGGGTGTTGCTGTCATTAGACCACACCCCTTCTCATTACAGAGATGCACATCACCTAATATGCTTAATTGATAGTAGGCTTTCGAGCCTATACAGCTATTTGCCTAATAATTCTGCACTCCCTGTACAGTGCATTGCAGTTTGGGCGCTGCATAGTTGTCTTACCCTCACCCCAACTGGTCGTAGTCAATTGTTCCTCCTCCCTGAACCTGGTTCTGCAGCAGATGTCTTCCTGTTAAAAGGGAGTTTTTTTTTCTTCCCACTGTCACAGAGTGCTTACTTATAGGGAGTTGACTGATTGTTGGGGTTTTTGTGTTATACAAATAACATTGAATTACTGCATACCAGTCGGAGTGTCCATGCTTATCCCTGGCCATGTGGACAATGGGTATGTGAAGATCGTATCAACTACCTAGTATTGTTGTAGACCATGAACACCCATTCATGGAAATGGTATTCTCTGATGTGTGTAGTTTCTCAATCATCCAGGCATGTTAGTTTAAGGAGTTTGGAAAGAAAGTAACTGGACCTCTTTACCTTTTGTGAAGAAACCTTAAGAAGCCTGTGGCCTCTCTGTGTGGGGTAATGTGCCCCACCAAAAGCAAAAATGCTTGCAGGGAGCACAACAAGAATTTTGAGGTGTTGACTTGCACTCCGAATTCCCCAGATATAAGTCCAGTCGAGCATCTGTGGGATGTGTCGGACAAACAAGTCCATACCACAGTACACCTTCAGGGGTCTGGAGTCCATCCCTTGAACAGTCAGGGCTGTTTTTGCAGCAAAAGGGTAGCCAACACAATATTAGGCAGATGGTCATAGTTTTATGCTTGGTCAGTTTGTGTACATATGTATATTATAAATTTATATATTGTGTTAGTGCTGGTGAGGTGATAAATATTAATTGTAGATCCAGATTCTTCAGTTTTTTCACTTGACAGCGTTGTTACAGAAAAAATATTTTTCTGTGGGTACTTGGCTTTTTTTATAGCCAAGATTTTATTATTTTATTGTCTAATAAAGAGTCTTTAATCTCTTTAAAGAAAATTAAAAGCTTGACAGTTACAAGACCAAAAACAATGTGCCTTTATGGATTTGAGGTCACCTTATGTTGTAATACTTTTCATAAAAAATAAGCTTCCATATGGACCTCTTCTGTTGATTTATTTATCCTGATTTATTTAGTTCTGTTCCTTATTGTTGTGGGTTCTTTATTCTTAAAATTTAAATAAAAATTTCTGTAAAACGTGACAATTTTTTTCTGAAGTGTCATTTCTAAAATATGAAGCTTTGGTTGCGCCTGTCATTATTTTATATGTATTTTGAAACTGAGGTTTTGATTATTTGAGGAAACATGCTTCTGTGTGTATTACCGTTCCTGAGCTGCTCTGGCTGCAGAGCGTTGCTGCTTCATTGAAGATATTTGTGTAGAGTAGCTGCAGATTGACAGTTCATACAGCATAAAAATACACTGCTCAGATATTAAAAGAACACTTTTTAATCAGAGTATAGCATCAAATCAGTTAAACCTCTGGGATATTTATCTGGTTAGTTAAGTAGTAGAAGGGGTTGCTAATTAGTTTCAGCTGCTTTGGTGTTAATGAAATTAACAACATCTAGAAGGGCAACAATGACACAACCCCTGAAACAGGAATAGTTTTACAAAAGGAGCCACTGACATTTTCCCCCTCCTCATCTTTTCTAGAGTTTTGCATTTGCCAGTGTCACTACTGGTAGCACGAGCGGATACTTGGACCATTAAGAGTTTCCACAGGTAGCCTGAGTCCTCCTGGATGGCACATCAATATGTGCAATTACCAGAAGCTTTGCTGTGTTTGCCAAACACATTCTCAAGAGCATGGAGGAGGTTCTGGCACTGTAGGAGAGCTGAGTATGGCATAGAAGGTCCTTATTCCATCAGCAGTACTGATATCTGCTCCTTTGTGCAAAGAGGAACAGGATGATACAAAATAACCTAAATCAGGCCACTGGTGTGAATGTCAGTGAGCAAATGATCACAGACTTAATTATATATTTATGCGGTCAGTTTTAGCGACATAACAATATAAAAGATGGATGTAGCCACCATGAGGATTTGGCAGGTAGGGGAAATTATAGTTCTAGTGCAAAGGTGCATGGGGAAATTACTTACAAATAAGTCACCTAATATTTTTTATTGTGAGTTTTTAGTATTTAAAGCTAGAGGGGAAAAAATGAAACTAGTTTGTGAAACTATGCTAAGAACACACACCTTCAATCAAAGATGTCCAACCTTTCCTTCATCCTGGAGAGCAACTGTGGATCACACCCACATCCTCTGCAGGGACTGTTGTCGATTAAGCACTTACACCATGCACATGAGAAATGTAACTCCAGCGCTAAATAACATAAGAGCTTCAGGCAAAGAGAGAAAAAGCAGTGTTACATGTTGTGGCTCCTGTGAGCAAACTGACTCGCTGTGTCACACACAGATATTTAAACCTCTCTTTATTGATGATGTATAAGCTGCTGAAGGTTCAGTGAAGTTTTTTATATCTTTTTCTGCTAAGTTAACTGAAGTCTGATGATGCACAACACACGAGGGCGCCGTCATCATGCTAACAGGGGTGTAGAGGAGGTTAAAGCACCTCAGCTGAGCTTGTCCACATATTTTTAGGATGATACAACTCTTTGTCACAGCACACTGTGTCCCATCAAAGTAATTTAGTTTGAAGCTGCATCACATTCCTTCAGCTTCAGCACAGAGTGTTAAAAACAGAACAAACAGCAGGTTCAAAGCACCAGCATGGTCTTTGTTTTTTTCAGTAATGGGTGTCAATTTTCTGCCATCGCTGCTAGGCAACAGGACCAGCGCGACGTAAGAGATATAAAAACGCTGAGTGCGGCCTTCACGGCCTGAAAGGATGCAGCTGATGAGGTGGGTCAAAAGCTTTGTGCAGTTCAAGGACTCTGATGGATGGTGTTTTATGTGCGGTAGACGGTTAGCTTGAAGAGCCTGTTTTGGTGGTATGAGAGAAATATTTCAGTTGTCCGAGCAGCACTGCCTTTAATTCAGTGTCCGAGCGATTAACTGCTGAAAAAATCTGCTCAGAGGCTAAAAACACGATCGTACAGTATGAAGAGGAGATCAGCCTTTAACGCGGACTGCCAGCTATCAGCCGAAGACTCGGGATAAAGTCACAGATAACAGGTATGTGACGCTTACACAGGAGTAAGACGTGTAAGGACCCTGATCGGAGCTCAGTCTGCAGGCTAACAGACAATAATGAAGCAGCAGCTATGAGCTATTTTTTTAAAATAGATATACCAAATAAAGTCGCCACCACCCTCTCTCTCTTTAACAGTAAACTTTTGGCATTAAGCATCCAAGGAGACACAGGGGAAATTTACGTTAGCAGAGGATGGCGTTAGAGATTACGATAGAGGAGGCAGTAAGGGAAAGCAGTTTGCAGGGTGCCCCCAGTTGGATGTCCGCTTCGGCTCTCTGTCTGCCGGTCGGTGGCTACACAAGAGCCCGCTGCCGCCTGTGGCTCTCTTCGCCCAGCAGGCCGGCAGGAATTTTGCTTTCAGAGAGGGGCTTCAAGTCTGGACCAGATAACCAGATGATGATCCCACCACCCTCGCTTATTTTTGTTTTAAATATAAAATGTTAAATAATTAAAATGGTCATACTGGCCAAAATTATGGTAACTGTGACTTCAGCATTAACTTAGACTAAAAAGATCCAAACGAAATCTCAGTCTATTAGATGGCAGCACCCGATTCCCCTTTTTTTTTATTTACTCTTTTTGCCAACCCTTGGCTAAATGAGAGTCCGCTGCTCCAAGCTTTTAATGTGGAAAACTCAGATAATAGAAAAACGGTCAGAAATCCCACTTGGCAAAAATAAAATACAGAATGTTGTTCAACAGCATCTAAACTTATACACTTATACTACAGTCAGTTTTTAGAAAATAATTTCTTTTGGATTTAAGAAAAGGCATTTCTTCTTTGGCATTTGCGTAGTGCTTCCAGAACGCACTGGAGTGATGTGGCACCATTTGTATGTGAATAAAAATATTCACAAAACAGGTGCTCATCTTAGGTGTCACAGGGAGAGAGGCAGGGTGCAGCCTTCACGAATTGACAATCTGTTGCAGGGGTACACACAGAGAAAGAAACAAACTCTCTTTTTGGAAAATGCTAATGCGGTGGCTACAGGGCTGGCCTTACATTCCTTGTTGACAGTTCATTGGTGGTTGAAACTGAGCTACATTAGGAGGCAGCACACCTGAACAGGTTAGGCTTAGGGCATATGAAACAACCCTGCCAAACCTTCTATGTACTTACTCCTGCCTTGTACTACATGCCGTTGGATTGATGAACAGAGGATTTGGTTTCTGTCTTTGTTGCATGCATGCATTTACCATATTTTGTTTCTTCACTTTATTATCATAGCACTGAATCTCACATCAAGAATAAATGAGGTTACCCTTTTTTGCCACATTGTGGATGCTGTAGGGATTGTGTGTTGACTGAGACTCAAGTGGATACTAGGATTTATCCAGAGGAGAGCTGCATTATTACTAATGTGCCACTGTATGAACCTGACATGTTAGTGAAGCAGATCCCCATGTATTTGTATGTTAATGAAGTTGCTTTGCCACCTTCATAAATGCATGCATTACTCTTTTTTTGTAAGCTGTAGGTATTTAAGTCAGTATTATATATTTTTATATCTGTATTAACGCACTAATACAGTCCCAAATCTGACAAAAACCCCGAAACACTGCAAACCCATTGCAAGGGCGTAGATTTGGTTTTAGCATTGGTGGGGATGATTCAACCACCGAGCCCTGCCCTGTTTCTTTTTTTTTTTTTCCTTTTTTGTCTTTGCTTCTTGATAAAAAAAAAGGAGAAATATACTTGCCTACATATGCTATTCTACATACTTTTAAACCATTTAAAATTACAATTCATAGTTTTATATGTGAATTATATAATGTTAAATTACTATTAAACAAATGACTAAGTGAAACTAAAAAGAGCTCCCTGAAAGGCACAACCAATCACATTGGCCATATTTGTCACATGAGGTAGGACTCCAGTAGAGAACGTAATTTAACTCTTTCTGCACCGCTAAGTGAATGAGAGGTTGACAGATCGTTTTTTTCTTTCTATCGGGTTTATTTTTCTTTACTAGAAGAGACCAAATTATTGGTGGGGACAATTCAATAATCGCTGGATATTGGTGGGGACATGTCCCTTCCGTCCATGCCAAATCTACGCCCTTGACCCACTGTCACAGTACCTGGGTCATTGACCCAGTGTTTCGTTCTGGTAGGTCAGGTGTGTGGAGAATGGAGACAGAGGACCAAAATGCTGGACTCATAGATTTATTATTAGGTTGAATGAACTGAACATAAATGACTGAATGAACTAGGAACACACACGAGCAGTTGACAACAACAAGAGTTCAGCACTGTTTAATCAAAACATCAGGATTGACATTACAAGAAATATTTGGGGTTGGCTCTAAACATGCAGGGTGAGGACTGAGTGATGAGTTGCAGGATAGAGCCAAAGTTACTAATAATCTAACTAATCTTAGCTCTTTGAGCCATCTGCCCATGGAAATTACCCACTTGGTGTGATAACATACAAAAGATCACTGCATCACAGGAAACAACAATAAGAATAGCTAATCGGGTAGTGATTCAAGAACTCAATATGTACTGGATTATATTTGTTTAGAGGTGTATTTTCATGTCATCACATTAGTAACCTTTTTCATGTGTGCTTTTGTTCCTCAGACCTCTAATAGCAGCATGAAGTGTAAGGAGGAGGAAGGTCTGGATGACCAGCAGGTCTGGATCCAGCAGGAAAACTCCAGTCTGGACCAGGAGGACCCAGAGGCCCCACGGATAAAAGAGGAACAGGAAGAAATCTCCACCAATCAGGGAGAGGGAGAGCAGCTTAAACTGAAGGAGGAGGCCGAAAGTGAGGATGAACAACTCAAACTCAGTGATGATATGTGGAAACCTGAAATAAACTTACACAGAACAGGTATGCAAACCTGTATCGGTCTTAATAAAAAATGAATTTGAATAATTTAGGATCCTACTCACTGCTCAAATTTACATTTATTTTTAGAGAAACAGGAAGAACCTAAAAATCAGCTGCAATCAGTAGCAATAGTGCATGTGTTTCTTAAACATTTAACATCAACAACATTTCTACTGGTGCAGTGGAAATGATGAAACTGAAGAGTTCACTTCCTTGGAGCTGCAGAAAAACGGAGTCACTCTGATTATACAGCCTTTAGAAATGATTTGTTTCCCTCATAAAAATATTTGCTGAGTACAGATAGCACCATAATGTCAAAGGTCACAAATGTTTTGTGAAGCTTTAAAGACTAGTTTCTAATTTTCCAAATGTCACTGAGGGAATGTTCCCTGTTCTTCTTGTTTTTATTCAGCTTCAGTGATAGTGGAGGAAGCAAATATCTAGAAACTGTCTCAAATGTTTTTACCAGTCCCCAAATTACAGAGAACAGATGTATTTTCTTCCCCTGTTCTCCTCTCCATCTCTCACCTGCTGCTGTCTCGTTTTTTTCCTCCTCTTCCTCACACATAGCTGAATTTGTCCTGGTGTTTCATCAGGGGTGGAGAGCCTTCACCTCTCACCTTGTCAGTCTTTTCTGACTCTAGACACCTGCAGAATGAAGTCAACCATGACAGTTAACAACAAAAACAGCAGAGGTTTATCAAATATCTGTTAACTTGCAGGATGAAAACACAGTTTTTAATAGAATTACTCTTTATGTATTTTAAAAACAAAAAAAGGGGAAACAGGACATGTGACCCTGCAGAAATGTTGGGCTTTATTACAAAGGTGACAGACTCAGGTTGTATGATATAAGCATGACAAAACATGGAGGAGGACTTATTATTAGTGGTTTATGCAGGATGAGAGTTCTTTTAACTATAAACCAAGCACAGCATGGTTGGGTCTGTTTCCTCACCACAGCTCATGGGACAGATGTTTGGTCCCTGTGAATACACTTAGCTTAAAGATTGAACTGTCTGCTTGGTTTACTCTAAAACGTTTAAGTACCGTTGGCTTTACATCTACAAACAGACCCAGCTTCGGTAGAAAACTAAACTATCTAACCAAAGCTTGTATGACTCAAGCCAGGTTATGTGGCGATACCAGTAACAATTTTTGATTTGAAGTATTTATTAATGAATTAATTATTCATTTTGAAATATTGATTAGTGTTTTTATTTTACATTTTTATTTTAAATAAACGTATTAAATAATAAATTACTTATGTAATGTTTGAATAAATAAAATAATTTAAAAAAGGAATTTGTAAATTAATTTACAAATGCATAATTTACTGTACAATTTATGCACAGAATTCTTTATTTTGATGAGTGTGGCTCTTGTGGTCCTCCATAATTACTGAAGGGACCAGGTGACACGTGCACCCCCCCCCCCCCCCCCCCCCACACACACACAAAAACTCAGCAGTCATCTGTTATCAGAAAAATAAGAGAACTAAGTAAATTATATCTATATGTGTAGACTTAGAAGAGAGAGAGCCTCATTGCTTTTATCTCATTACTTTTTCTTGTTCTTTTAATTATCACGCGCTTGATTTTTACGAGTTTAACATTTCCACTTGCTGTTGACACTAAATCTGTGCCCGTGCAGAGACACAAACCCAACACCAGAAGTTTCATTTTGTTCTGTCATCCATTTAAGTTCTAGAATTACATGTTTTTGCTGTAAGCATAGAAATTCGATTTCAACAGCATCCGGGTCTGGAAAAATATATTGGCTTCATCCTGAGTCTGTGTTGTTAGTTTAGTTAGTTATATATGCATTTTAGTTATTGTTATATTTTAATCCTAGTTTAATATTAGTGAAGTTGTGTTTAGTTCCCTCATTTCTACGTTCATTCAATATTTGTTACTTTCCGTTGGTTCCTATTTTTCTTTGTCAGTTAAAATCTCTGTGTGATTTGGAGTTTGGCTTTCTCACCCTTGATTCATTTAGATCATTGCCTCAACATCATCACATTTTTTAAATTTTCTGACATTTGTTTTGTTTATTTACCGCTTCAGATTTTCCATATCAACATGTCTGTAAGGATGAAGAGGATTTCACAGACCAGCAGATGGATAACAAGGAGAAGAGCCACATTATGAACCAGGAGGATCCAGGGACTCTGCAGATTAAAGAAGAACACGAGGAACTCTACACCAGCAAGGAGGGAGAGCAGCTCGTATTGAAGCAGGAGACTGAAACCTTTCTTGTAACTCTTGGTTATGATGGAGGTGACCACAGTGATTCAGAGCCACACAGTGATCAGCTCCTTTCTCACAGCTCTCCTGAACCAGAGAGTCAAGATCAGGAAAAAAGTAAGCACATCAACTCAGAATCAACTCGATATGCGGAGCTGAATAAGAAGACATATGACACGAATAACAGTAACAGAGTGGAAAATTCTCCATTGTCAGAGACTCAGTGTAAATCTGAAATAAGTAAAAAGTCTGCAAAATGTGAGATTTGTGGAAAATCCTTTCATGATAAATCCAACCTAACGAGACATCTGAGATCACACACAGGTGAGAAACCTTATTCTTGTACCACCTGCGGGAAAGGTTTCAGTAGGAAATCAGGATTGGAGACTCACGTAAGAATCCACACAGATGAGAAGCCATATTGTTGTAACACTTGTGGAAAAAGATGTAGTCAGATGATACATTTGAAAAATCACATTAGAATCCACACAGGTGAGAAACCATATTCTTGTAATACCTGCGGAAAAAGTTTCAGTCAGCTAATTAACCTTAAAACTCACATGAGAATTCACACAGGTGAGAAGCCATATTCTTGTACCATCTGTGGAAAAGAGTTTTGTGCTTTGTCAGCATTCAACAGACATATGCGAATTCACACAGATGATAAGCCACATTGTTGTAGCACCTGTGGGAAAAGATTTAGAGACCAATCGACATTCAAAAAACACATGACAATTCATACAGGTGAGAAGCCTTATTCTTGCATCACCTGTGGAAAAAGATTTGGTCATAAACCAACAATGGAAAGACATCAGAGAAGTCACACAGGTGAGAAACTACATTCTTGTAGTACCTGTGGAAAAGGATTCAGTCAGATGATAAACTTGAAAATTCATATGAGAATTCACACAGGTGAGAAGCCACATTGTTGTAGCACCTGTGGGAAAAGATTCATTCAGATGATACACTTGAAAAGACACATGAGATTTCACACAAGTTGAAAATTTCACATAAAATCTGGAATAGCTGTTAGTTGTAAAAGTGGGTTTATGACAGGGCCAATACAGGCAAGCAGGCAAATTACTCAAAAGGTTGATTCTGTTCATCTGGACGTAGTGTTTTCAGTGGAAGAAACCATCTGTCACTCATCACTACTCCTCAGAGAGTAAAATGAGAATTTTTAAAAATGAGGATGAGAGGAGATATTTATCTCATATTTGGAAAGTTCTTCTGCAGTGGGAATTATTATTATTATTATTATTATTATTAATAATAATAATAATAATAATAATAATAATAATAATAATAATAATAATAATAATAACAACAATAATAATAACAATAACAATAATAATAATGTGTCTGAATAGCATATATAATAAGATATGATATAAAATCCTGGAAAGGTATATGCCTGGACACGGGAGAGAAGAGTCTGCCTGTTAGTTGAAACCAGGATTCTGAAGGAACGATGCGGATTTCTTCCTGATCATGGAAAAGTGGATTGGCTCTTGATTTTCTTGAAGATATTTAAAGATGTGTGGAAGTTTACCAACCAGTCTTGTGGAGTTGAAGGAGACATTTTCACATTTTCCCTTGGAACCCTGTTTTGGATGGAAAAGACTGAGAATATATTTAAAAAATATATCACCATCCTGTCCACTACCCCACGTTTTTCCCAACTATTGTTAGAACATTCCTTGAAAAAGTTGTAGTGTGTTAGTGCTTAAGTCTGTGAATCTCTTGTGTGAAATTAAATATCCTTATGCATTATCTTGCTTCTGGGTCTGTCCTTAGTCCTCTTCGGAAACTGATTATCTCATCGTTAGCCTTACTGGTATTGAGTTGTAAAATTTAGACAAAGTTTCCTTTTTAAAGAATCAATGTTTTGTTGGAGACAAACAGAGGCAGAACTAAACTTAACAAAAAGCGAGCCTTTTATTGTGACTGATTACAAGCATAAACTAAACAAGAAAACCAACTAGACAAGAAACTAATCATAAAGCCTAAAGTGGGAAAATTAACACATGAAAACCTGGAACACTTGGAAATACCTTGAAAACACAGGAACACGAAAGAGGATTAACTGGTGGTCTGACAAAAGGCTGAGGAAGACGGAGACAATGTATACACTAAAGGGTGACGAGGAAAGTGGAAACACAAGGGATGAAGTGAAGATTGAGGATGAAACGCAAAGGGGAGGAACGTGGGAGGGCGAGGGAGCCAGAAACATGGAGAGAGACACAAATACGAAAACAAACATGAGACAGAGGGAATAAACATAGACATGACTTGGGAAACATACATAGAGGACATGACAGAATCTCACAAGAGACACAAGGATGAGACAAAGACAAGACAACATAAGTAGAAATACAAAAAACTCAGACATAAAAGATTTGGACTCAAGACCAAACTGTATAAACTTGAACTTAAAACATCTTCATAAAGCTGAATACTGAATACAAAATAAGACTCAAATACTGAGTCAAAGACCTAGTACCCTGATAGTTCGTAATTTTCATGGGCAGATAAATCAAATTTCAAGAGCAGAGATGCTACCCTAAGCACACAATTTAGCCAAGAACCTGTTAAAGATTATTACAGAAGTTGTGATCAGCTTGACCATAGAAAGAAAAAACATATTCTGACATGTTTCATGTTTCTCTTCCTTCGTGAACATAAAGATGAAGTTAGAAAATTCTTTCATTGCTTCAATTCAAAAATGAAGAAAGATTTTGTGGCAGTAAATGTGTTTGCTTTATGAAAAACATAGTTTTATTTAATTGTGAATCATTGGTTAAATTTAGAAGTTTGAGACTCGAATCTGTGTTTAAGTGAAACATGATATTTTTTAATGTTCTTTGTCATATGCCTCAAATGTAAAACACTTTGGGTTATCTCAGATTTTAAATGTGCTATATTGTAGCAGTTTTGGTGAAGAAGTGAAGAAGACTGGACTCCAAGCTGCTCCTGCTTATCACTGCTATGCTGAAGCATAGACTTGACCCAATAAATGAGCCCCATTTTATTTTAATCTTTACTTGGTCTTAGACTGTTAGACCACTGACACCACTAAGGCTGCAGCTGTAAGGATGAAAACTAAAACTATCTTTCTTCTTTTGCAAAACTCAGCTCTTCTGCTGCTAGTATACAGTATGTATACCAATGTTTGTGATTGGTTAGATGGTGCCAATGCCACCACTCTCATGTGAACATGCAGTGGAAACCCTGGTTTAACTTAGTGATTTGATAACCAGCTTCATGTGAGCACATATCCTCGTGGAAAAAGGGGACGTGAATCCAGATAACAGACAGATATCCTGGGTACATTGAACTTGGAAGTATTTTAGGATTTTCGTAAACTGGAAACTCTTTTCTCTTATCTTTCCCATGGTTCCTTAATGCAGGATCGTTGTTACAGGCTGTGACTGCTGTGAACAAACTGACAGAAAAATATTTAAATGTTTGCTTACTGATGGTCGTCCAGAGTGTGAGCACAGGTTCTGCTTACTGAAAACCCATGATGACTGTTTGCTTTTTGTTGTTGTTATGTTGATGTCTCCAGAGTGACTCTCCTCATGTGATAGTTTGTGTAACTACTGTTGTTTTTAAAGCATATTTTTCATGTCTGCTGACCTACAGTTTATGACTGGTGTCTCTTATCCTATTTGTCACTGTGCTGGAACAACGACACTGCAGAGGATAAAAAAACGGTTGTTTTATGAGTTTTAACTCTGCTGCTCCTCATCCTGGAATGTGGTAAAGCCTGAAAACACTCCCTCTGCTTTCTGCTCTCTCACAGCTGATCCCTTCCCTTCACACACCTGACAAAAATGAGATCAAATGATGAGAAGGAAACAAAATCAAATGAGAGAGTGAACAAGAAACAAACAGCATAGGTCAGAGTTTAGAAACTGTTAAAACCATAAAGAAGTGAAAATACTGCATATATTAAACTCAGTGACTCTGGCAGATAATTACCTGAAAATTGGTACATTCGCTGACTGACATTGGATGACTTTGAAAAACATGGAACCATCAACAACTGCCAATAAAACATTTCACATAAACTTAATGTAGAAAAATAAGGCAAAGGCGAGGAACAAACTTTAACTCCCAAGAGCTGATCCTTATCTCAGAATATTTAAAAAACCTGGTCGCCTTCATTCCTCTTTCTCGTCACAGAAACAAGAATGAAAATTTTAACGCAATTAAACCATTTGGAGTGCAGAATGACTCAAAATCCCTGAAATGTCTCTGTCAACGCATTTCGGACAGTTTGTCCAAAGTTTGTCCATTCTGCGCTCTAGATGGGTTGATTGCGTTAAAATTTGTAATCTCATTAATCGTGATGAGGGTGTTAATGTTGACAGCCCTAGTTTGTTGGTTTGTTTTTATTTTGTTTTATTTTGCGAGCAAGTTATTAGATCCCGCTCCAGCCAGCCAGAGAATCCTCTGCCGTCCCCCCTTTAACGCGTTGAAGTTTACAACCCTACAACAAACACAAAAACTGAAGACATTATGATATAGACTTATAATTTGCACCGATCTGTTTTCTGAATTCTATCACACACATATAAGCGAAAAGTGAGCGCGAGGGCCCTCAGTGAGCCTGCAGGGCACCAAGCAGGCAAGACAGAGCAAAAATGTAAAATGATTTTTAGATAGACTGTATGATTCTAATCGCTGTTCTGTAGTTTGACTAGGTGATTAGACAATGTTTTAAGTCATATTTATTAATATTCAAAACAGATAACTAACATGTAAGCATAGGTTAAAGTAAGGGAACCAATCATTTCAATCATTCTCGAAACCTGTCTTTTCCCATGTACTTCACTAAACAATGACATGACTCACAAAAAATCCACTGACTTGTGTTACAACAGCCAGAAGCACAGTGACCCAAGACATATCAAAGTCCTCAGTAGATCCTACAGAGCTTAAATCCCAAATCACCACAAGTCAGTCAGAACCGAAAAACCCTCCTAGATAAGAGATCCAATTCAATTCACATGTTAGGAGCTAAAAGTTAAAGCTCTGAGTGTAAAAATTCCTGTTTAAATTCCTGTAAACTGTTTAACTGGGTCATAGTTGTTACTGTATTCAGTAAGTCAAGCATAACACACCATGCCTGTCACAACACGCTCTTTGTCACACTGTTAATACTTCCCCTGTATAAGGGTGGATTGCAAGAAGTAAAAAAGAGCTCAGTTTCCCTTCAGGGCACAGAGGCTGTTTGTCTTCACAGAACGTGAAACCTACGTGACAGTCAGAGAGAAAATAGGGAATTAGCGCAGCAAGAAAATCAAATGGACCCAGAAACCTTCACTTGTTCGATCTGTTTGGATCTACTGAAGGATCCAGTGACTATTCCCTGTGGACACAGCTACTGCATGAACTGTATTACAAAACTCTGGAATGGCGAGAAGGTAAAGAAAATCCAAAGCTGTCCTCAATGTAGGCAGATCTTCACAGTGAGGCCCGTGCTGGTGAAAAATACCATTTTAGCAAATTTAGTGGAGGAGCTGAAGAAGACTGGACTCCAAGCTGCTACTGCTGATCACTGCTATGCTGGACCTGAAGATGTGGCCTGTGGTCTCTGTATTGGAAGAAAACTGAAAGCCCGCAAATCCTGTTTAATCTGTCTGACTTCTTACTGTGAGAAACACCTTAAGCCTCATTATTATTCACCTACATTAAAAGAACACAAGCTGGTGGAGCCCTCCAAGAAGCTCCAGGAGAACATCTGCTCTCGTCATGATGAGGTGATGAAGATGTTCTGCCGTACTGATCAGCAGAGTATCTGTTATCTCTGCTCTGTGGATGAACATAAAGGCCACGACATAGTCTCAGCTGCAGCAGAAAGGACTGAGAGGCAGAGAGAGCTGGAGGTGAGTCGACAAAACATCCAGCAGAGAATCCAGGACAGAGAGAAAGATGTGAAGCTGCTTCAACAGGAGGTGGAGGCCATCAATCAGTCTGCTGATCAAACAGTGGAGCACAGTGAGAAGATCTTCACTGAGCTGATCCATCTCATCCAGAAAAGAAGCTCTGATGTGAAGCAGCAGATCAGATCCCAGCAGGAAACTGAAGTGAGTCGAGTCAAAGAGCTTCAGGAGAAGCTGGAGCAGGAGATCACTGAGCTGAAGAGGAAAGATGCTGAGCTGAAGCAGCTCTCACACACAGAGGATCACATCCAGTTTCTACACAACTACCCCTCACTGTCAGCACTCAGTGAGTCTACAGACTCATCCAGCATCAATATCCGTCCTCTGAGCTACTTTGAGGATGTGACAGCAGCTGTGTCAGAGGTCAGAGATAAACTACAGGACATTCTGAGAGAGGAATGGACAAAGATCTCACTGACAGTCACTGAAGTGGATGTTTTACTGTCGGATCCACAAGCAGAGCCAAAGACTAGAGCGGAATTTTTAAAATATTCACGTGAAATCACACTGGATCCAAACACAGCAAACACATATCTGTTATTATCAGAGGAGAACAGAAAAGCAACATCCACAAAGAAACAGTCTTATTCTGATCATCCAGACAGATTCACTGGATGGTGGCAGGTCCTGAGTAGACAAAGTCTGACTGGACGTTGTTACTGGGAGGTGGAGTGGAGAGGTGGAGGAATTATTGTAGCAGCTGCGTACAAGAATATCAGCAGAGTAGAAACTGGATGTTGGTTTGGACATAATGACAAATCTTGGGCATTAGATTGTTTGAAAAATAGTTATACATTTCAGTACAACAACATCCAAACTCGTGTCTCAGGTCCTCGTTCCTCCAGAGTAGGAGTGTACCTGGATCACAGAGCAGGTATTTTGTCCTTCTACAGCGTCTCTGAAACCATGACTCTCCTCCACAGAGTCCAGACCACATTCACTCAGCCGCTCTATGCTGGACTTTGGCTTTGTTATTCTTATGGGGACATTGCTGAGTTTGTTAAACTGAAATAGACTGAATCCTTTCATACTGTTGTGGGATTAAAACAGTATTTTAGTTTCCATTTCTTTTTTTATTTCCGTCATTATTGTGGCATTCTGCAATGCACAGAAATCAGTTACACATTACAGGTGGTACCTTGACATGTTCTAAATGTTCTCTTGATGTTTTTGAGGTCTTGTTAGATTGAGCTCTTTACTGTGTCTGTCTAGCCATAAAAACAATCACTTCTTGTGACTCCTGTGAACAAACTGACACGGTGTGGTTTTACAAATGTCTCTTTGCTGATGTTGCTGAAGATGCTGAAAGCTCAGTGAAGTTTTTTTTTTAATGTTTTTCTGAAGGTTAATTTTAAAATTGATGCACAACACAAGAGGGCACCTTCATCCTGCTAACAGGGATGTAGAGGAGGTTAAAACACCTCAGCTCAGTTTGTCCACATTTTTTAGATTCTGACATGTTTTTAGCCTGATAAAACCCTTTATGAGTCGATTGTATTGCAAATCATGGTAAAAAGAATCAAATTGTCATTAGCTAATTAATTTGGAGCTGTATCATGTAATATTATAGAAACATTTCCTTCAAAAACAGAATATTTACTAACTGACCTTTTTCCATGGACTCATGTCTTCCTCATCTTACTGCCACGTTGAAACCACAAACTCCAGAAGATGTACAACAAATTGTGCATCTTCACCACACAGCTTTCTACTGTTTACTTTCATACCCACTAAATAAGAACCAAAAATATAATATAATCAATATGAAAGTATGAATTTTTATGTACCCCTTAAAAGAAAAGAAATCTTATTTGCTTGTTTCTTCTTGGTCATAATCCTGGATCCTGAAAGGTTTTGAGTTTTTGGACTTCTAGTGTATCCCTGTTCACTGTACCCTCTGCTAAACACCCCTCCCAAGAGGTTTTGGCCTCTAGTCAAAGGAACATTGTAATAAAGCATATTTCACCCAGTGGGGGTTTAATTTATTCAAGCATAAAATAAATGTCTGTATGCCAAATGCTCAGGAAGAACAAGGAAGTCCACAACCCCAAGCGAGGTAACACAGAATCATTGCCATTTCTATAGCCAGACCAATCCTGCATCATCTCCCAAAAGCCTGTTCTGAGCAAAAACCCTGTATGTTATTGAGGCTGACTTCACACAAGGAGGACCTTTCCTTAAGATTAGTGAGCAAACTAGACACAGTACCTATAAACCTTTAAAAGAGAAGAAGATGAACCTTGTGGCTCACAACTAACCTGAAATTGAGTATGTGGTTTCCTTCCCTTTTTATAGTGAGACGGAGAGGAGCGGAGAGAGAGGGAAATCAGCTGGGACCGACAGCTGTCAGACTGGTGATAAAGACCTGTGTGTGTGTACCTGTGTATAGTGCATTTCACAGAGTATCATCCTACTTTTCCCTTCTGACTCTTCTATGGTCATCCATTTGCATTTGTACATGACATCAGAAGAGACACCAACACAGACTGAAAACACTGCATCATTAACTCATAATTTATATTTTACAAATATATAAAATACAGACAGTGTTGAAAAAAGAAAAAAACTAAATGACTGAGACGGATTCTGTTGTACTGGATTAACTTTCAAGATAAGCCCACGATTCCAGATGTTCTGCAAAACCTTTTTGCACAAAATTGCATTTACCTTATTTTACTGAGACAGTGTGCAAAGATGAGATCAACAGCAATGAGCTGTGGGCTGAAACACAACACAGATGTATAACATTGTTAATAAAGTTAATTTGTCTGAAATAAATTGATGACATTTATATGTCCTAGGGCCCATTCAGATGAACATCAAGATTCTCCTCAATTATTTAACTGTTTTTAATATTATTTAACAGAATTCTACTTGTACAAACACAGAAGGGCATTCAATAACAAGAAACCCAAAACTGGATCATCCATTAACTCAAGTTAAGGTAAATATGGTGAGTTGTGAATTTAATGTACACTCGGCCTAGTGTGGAAAAGCTGGAGTGCTGGGCTGCAGCTTGTCAGTCTGGTAACTCAAACAGGCTCTTTTCCACACTGTTCTTATTTATAAAGTGCATTACAAATCCGAACACGACTACTAACAGGTGGATATTTGTGTTTTAATTCAAATAGCCAAACAACATAGAGCCACTTACTCCTAAAGAGAGAGACAGTGAAAGTGAACAGTATATCCTTGGTTTCTTAACATAACACTCATTGTTGCAGACAGGTGTGGCCCAAAAAGTGATCCCTTAGACTGATTTTTAGTTTTAGTGTTATTCATTTTCCTCTGAGTTATCCATTCTGCCACTAGTTAGCTAACATAAACTAATCTAAGTCTATTAGCTGCAACTAACAAACCAACAACATGACATTGGATGATGTTCCATACTGACAGAATATGGCACTAAATATGTTTTTAAAACTTTGAGCACTTATTTCTTAATTCCAGCTTCACAGACAGCATTATATCTATATCTGTTTTTGAGATCAGGGCTCAAAGGTTTAAATTAGCATTTTTATGTGTAGTGTTTCATGTCTTCTATAAGTAAAATAAATAAATAAATAAAACCTTGTGCAGATCATAATTCAGAACTCATCAGATTTTTACATTTTCTTTAACATCAAGTAATATAGTAGAATCTTCCTTTAAATGTATGGCTATATTTCAAATCAAACTTTTAACAGCTTAATCAAGATGATTTTATGACCAAAATAATAATCGACTGTCTGACAAAACTGGGACTTAAAATCTGACATAACATCAGATGTACTTACTATGGATCAGCTAATAATCTAATTTGTTGGGACTAAAGTCTTCCTCATTCCTGGTTCTCTTTGTTTGACGAAGTCTATGTGTTGTATTATCTTGATTAACATGTTCAACTCTAGATTTGATGCTTCTTAGTAGTGAATAACGTCCACAACCCAGTCTTTCTCCCTTTTCAGTAAAATCTGCAAATGTTTGAGGGTATCTTTTAACAATGATCTTAGCAACCTCTTCACAAGATGCAACGTTTAGGGTTTCTGCAGTTAACTTGCATGGCCTCCACAACAATTCTAACCATACTTCTCCTGTCCTCTGGATGACCTCTGTCTCCTCTTGTGATTGCATGCGACAGTTGGAGTGGAAATCTTTCCCAAGCTCAAATTTTTTTTCAAATTCAAATTTTATTTGTCACGTACACAGTCATACACAGTACGATATGTAGTGAAATGCTTGGACAACTGCTCGTGACCTAAAGAGAACAAAAAAGGAAAAGGCTATGAATAAGATAGGAAATAAATATGAAAAATTAAAAAGGGTAAATTTAACTAGGAAGGAATAAAATATAAATTAAGGTTAAAAATGAAATAACTGTACAACACAAATTAGAATGAAGGGTAAATTTGACTGGGAAGAATAAGATAAAGATAAATATATAAATTAAAGTTGAAAATAAAATAACTGTACAACAAAATACACAATACACAATATAGAACTATATAAGAATGTATGAAGGAATCTAAATATAAATAAATATATACACAATAACAGCAGCTGTACAAGTATTAACCGGAAATGAAGAATATAGTGACCAGTGTTGTGCAAAACCAAAGTCCAGAAAGTCCAGTGTGTGTGTGTAAGAACTCTATGTGTGGGTCAGTACTGTGTGGTGGTGTGATTGAGAGACCATATCGCCTGCGGGAAGAAGCTCCTCCTCAGTCTCTCTGTGTTGGTCTTCAGGGAGCGGAATCGCTTTCCTGACCTCAACAGAGAGAACAGTCTGTTGTTGGGATGGCTGAGGTCCTTCACCATCTTCCTGGCCTTGGTCCAGCACCGCCTGCTGTAGATTGAGTGCAGGTCAGGGAGCTCGGAGCGGATGGTGCGCTCAGTTGACCGCACAACCCTCTGTAGAGCTCGTCTGTCCTGCATGGTGCTGTTCCCGAACCAGGTTAAGATGTTTCCCGCCAGGATGCTCTCTATGGTGCACGAGTAAAAGTTCCTGAGCACCTTGGAGGGCAGTTGGAAGTCTCTCAAGCGTCTGAGGTGGTAGAGACGCTGTCGGGCCTTTTTCACCACGGTGTTGATGTGACAGGACCATGACAGGTCCTGCGTGATGTGAACTCCGAGGTATTTGAAGCTGTCCACTCTCTCCACTGGGCACTCGTTGATGACGGGGGTCTGGTAGTTCCTCTCCTGCTTAGTGCTGAAGTCCACTATCAGCTCCTTTGTCTTACTGACGTTTAGAAGGAGGTTGTTCCTCTGGCACCAGTTCTCCAGATTCCTCCAGAGTAATGGTGTCATTCAAATTCTTTGGTCTGCCATCTAAAAAAAAAAAAGAGAGAGAGAGATCATTGGAAAAGCAACTTTATATGGCTATTTCAACAAATATGTCCTCACTAAAAGATGAACCCTGCAATTAGGATTGAGTACTAACAGAAAGGCAGTTTTGGGGACCTTGTCTGAAGATGAAAATCAATCCCAGGACTGCAAAAGAAATACAAACTCAAGGTCTTGCATTGAAAAGTTGAAAAATACATCGTAAAATACAGTATATTTTACAGTTTGTCACAATTTCCAACCTTAGTCCTACCATTACCAACTAAAGGTTAATGGTGTTAGATTCAGTGTCTACTTTTGCTTCGTGCATTGCACAGCTTCAAAGATCCTGAAATTCCTCTATGATGCTCTGTATAGTGCTGGTTGGCAAGAGCATTTTAGCCTGCATTTTTAAATGACACAAAGTCAACTGTCTTCTAATAGATTGTTTCCTGTCCTTGTATTATGGCAAATCCCCCAATTTCTTGTTTCCTTGACTGCTGAACTGTCTATTTATGTTTTTGAGAAATATGGCTGGAAAATGATGTTCGGACACTGAAGTATTTAGAGCAACCTTCAAATGGACATAATACTCCCCCCCCCCATGTTTGATATGAAATCTGAGAGGGGCACAAAGAGCTGTGAAGTTTTGTGCAGCATACCCACATCCAGGAACTTGACAGCTGAGGTCACCAGTGAACTTATAAAACTCCTCCTCAGTGGTCTCCCTTCTTGTCCTGTGATTCCTAGGCATATGTGAATGAAGGCAGAAAATGTTCTGAAAGTGGCAGGGCAGTTCTCAGTTCCACAAGAAAGCCTATAGTTAGCTACATGTTTGTGGCTTTTAACATGCAAACTGAACAATATAAATTTCCGTGCACTGAAGCCACAAAATTTAGAAATACACACAGTTGCAAAAAGTTCAGTGACCAATTACCTTTCCTAAATGACATATGCAATGCAAAAAATAAGAGTATTGTCAATAGGGACCAATTCCCAGTTTTTACATGATCAAAATTATTCACAAAAGGCTTCAATAAACAGAAAATGTGTGTCGACAAGAGAGCAGTGCACAAAAATGAAAAGATATCTGAGCTTGACGCTTTAATGGGTTTAACATGACTTAGTCAGCACTCCGCACCGTACAGGTAGTACAAGCACACCTGAAAACACTGACCAGCTAACAGCTTTAAGCATTTGGGCGCAAAGATCCATGGCTATATCCCAATTCAGGGTCTGCATCCTTAAAGCCGCATTTTAAGGCCGATTACGTCACCGTGAGGCGACAAAGGCTGTCCCAATTCGAAGGCTGCTCAAAATGCGGCCCTCAAATGCGTCCTTCATTTCCCTGAATTTTAAGGACGTGGCGGAGTAGACTTCGCGGCCCAACATATCCCAGAATGCATAGCGCCGCAGTGGGTGTGGATAATTTTGCCGAAAAAAAACGGCGGACGAGGGGCAGCCGAAGAGTAAACTTTAAGTAAGTACTGAATATTATGTCACTTATTTATGTGCAAATGTTTAATAACGAAGAACATGAAAACATTACTGTTGGCCACATGTCGGCAAAGTTATGTGACATTAGTGACGTTTGTACTAACTTGGTTTTAAAGCCTTTACTTTAAAAAAAAATACGCCGTTCAATAGCTGACCTTAATCTTACAGAGAATGATCAAAGCTCATGTAGAAACAAACAAACAAATGAACAAAAGATTTTCTCCTTCAATTCCTTCAAACAATGCTGTATGTAGCGTTTCCAGCTGTTAGTATCATGGTTGCTAGGCAACCTGGGCATCGCAACGGAGGCTAGACCGTCACATTTCACAAGCCTCGCACTTCCGGCCTTAGCGGTCTTTAAGTACGCGGCCCTTGAGGATCGTTGAGGCTGCGTACTTTAAGGCTGCAGACCCTGAATTGGGATACAGCCGATGTGTCTGCTCTTCTCTCGGTGTGCCCTTTGAACTGGCACAAAATGTGTGTTAGGCACCGTCAGCCAGAGTGCTGGATGTGGAAAGGGGACCCCTGTCTCCCACGCTGGCAACTCATACTTACCTGGCAGGGGAGATACCATGATCACGAAGGTGGTTCACCCAGGGTGAGGCTCAACCATTGCACTGCGGTTGTGCTGACCCCTGTGAATTCCCCAAATGCGGGAATCTCAACTGCATAATTTGTGGTAGTGGGGGACTGCGTTCGCGCTCTCCCCTCACTCTTGTGTCCAAATGCAAAGATCCATGGCTGTATCCCAATTCAGGGTCTGCATCCTTAAAGCTGCATTTTAAGGCCGATTACGTCACCGTGAGGCGACAAAGGCTGTCCCAATTCGAAGGCTGCTCGAAATGCGGCCCTCAAATGCGTCCTTCATTTCCCTGAATTTTAAGGACGTGGCGGAGTAGACTTCGCGGCCCAACATATCCCAGAATGCATAGCGCCGCAGTGGGTGTGGATAATTTTGCCGAAAAAAAACGGCGGACGAGGGGCAGCCGAAGAGTAAACTTTAAGTAAGTACTGAATATTATGTCACTTATTTATGTGCAAATGTTTAATAACGAAGAACATGAAAACATTACTGTTGGCCACATGTCGGCAAAGTTATGTGACATTAGTGACGTTTGTACTAACTTGGTTTTAAAGCCTTTACTTTAAAAAAAATACGCCGTTCAATAGCTGACCTTAATCTTACAGAGAATGATCAAAGCTCATGTAGAAACAAACAAAAAAATGAACAAAAGATTTTCTCCTTCAATTCCTTCAAACAATGCTGTATGTAGCGTTTCCAGCTGTTAGTATCATACTTGCTAGGCAACCTGGGCATCGCAACGGAGGCTAGACCGTCACATTTCACAAGCCTCGCACTTCCGGCCTTAGCGGTCTTTAAGTACGCGGCCCTTGAGGATCGTTGAGGCTGCGTACTTTAAGGCTGCAGACCCTGAATTGGGATACAGCCGATGTGTCTGCTCTTCTCTCGGTGTGCCCTTTGAACTGGCACAAAATGTGTGTTAGGCACCATCAGCCAGAGTGCTGGATGTGGAAAGGGGACCCCTGTCTCCCACGCTGGCAACTCATACTTACCTGGCAGGGGAGATACCATGATCACGAAGGTGGTTCACCCAGGGCGAGGCTCAGCCATTGCACTGCGGTTGTGCTGACCCCTGTGAATTCCCCAAATGCGGGAATCTCAACTGCATAATTTGTGGTAGTGGGGGACTGCGTTCGCGCTCTCCCCTCACTCTTGTGTCCAAAAGCAAACATCCATGGCTGTATCCCAATTCAGGGTCTGCATCCTAAAAGGCCGCATTTTAAGGCCGATTACGTCACCGTGAGGCGACAAAGGCTGTCCCAATTCGAAGGCTGCTTGAAATGCGGCCCTCAAATGCGTCCTTCATTTCCCTGAATTTTAAGGACGTGGCGGAGTAGACTTCGCGGCCCAACATATCCCAGAATGCATAGCGCCTCAGTGGGTGTGGATAATTTTGCCGAAAAAAAACGGCGGACGAGGGGCAGCCGAAGAGTAAACTTTAAGTAAGTACTGAATATTATGTCACTTATTTATGTGCAAATGTTTAATAACGAAGAACATGAAAACATTACTGTTGGCCACATGTCGGCAAAGTTATGTGACATTAGTGACGTTTGTACTAACTTGGTTTTAAAGCCTTTACTTTAAAAAAAAATACGCCGTTCAATAGCTGACCTTAATCTTACAGAGAATGATCAAAGCTCATGTAGAAACAAACAAACAAATGAACAAAAGATTTTCTCCTTCAATTCCTTCAAACAATGCTGTATGTAGCGTTTCCAGCTGTTAGTATCATGGTTGCTAGGCAACCTGGGCATCGCAACGGAGGCTAGATCGTCACATTTCACAAGCCTCGCACTTCCGGCCTTAGCGGTCTTTAAGTACGCGGCCCTTGAGGATCGTTGAGGCTGCGTACTTTAAGGCTGCAGACCCTGAATTGGGATACAGCCGATGTGTCTGCTCTTCTCTCGGTGTGCCCTTTGAACTGGCACAAAATGTGTGTTAGGCACCATCAGCCAGAGTGCTGGATGTGGAAAGGTGACCCCTGTCTCCCACGCTGGCAACTCATACTTACCTGGCAGGGGAGATACCATGATCACGAAGGTGGTTCACCCAGTGCGAGGCTCAACCATTGCACTGCGGTTGTGCTGACCCCTGTGAATTCCCCAAATGCGGGAATCTCAACTGCATAATTTGTGGTAGTGGGGGACTGCGTTCGCGCTCTCCCCTCACTCTTGTGTTCAAAAGCAAAGATCCATGGCTGTATCCCAATTCAGGGTCTGCAGCCTTAAAGGCCGCATTTTAAGGCCAATTACTTCACCGTGAGGCGACAAAGGCTGTCCCAATTCGAAGGCTGCTCGAAATGCGGCCCTCAAATGCGTCCTTCATTTCCCTGAATTTTAAGGACGTGGCGGTGTAGACTTCGCGGCCCAACATATCCCAGAATGCATAGCGCCTCAGTGGGTGTGGATAATTTTGCCGAAAAAAAACGGCGGACGAGGGGCAGCCGAAGAGTAAACTTTAAGTAAGTACTGAATATTATGTCACTTATTTATGTGCAAATGTTTAATAACGAAGAACATGAAAACATTACTGTTGGCCACATGTCGGCAAAGTTATGCGACATTAGTGACGTTTGTACTAACTTGGTTTTAAAGCCTTTACTTTAAAAAAAAATACGCCGTTCAATAGCTGACCTTAATCTTACAGAGAATGATCAAAGCTCATGTAGAAACAAACAAACAAATGAACAAAAGATTTTCTCCTTCAATTCCTTCAAACAATGCTGTATGTAGCGTTTCCAGCTGTTAGTATCATGGTTGCTAGGCAACCTGGGCATCGCAACGGAGGCTAGACCGTCACATTTCACAAGCCTCGCACTTCCGGCCTTAGCGGTCTTTAAGTACGCGGCCCTTGAGGATCGTTGAGGCTGCGTACTTTAAGGCTGCAGACCCTGAATTGGGATACAGCCGATGTGTCTGCTCTTCTCTCGGTGTGCCCTTTAAACTGGCACAAAATGTGTGTTAGGCACCATCAGCCAGAGTGCTGGATGTGGAAAGGGGACCCCTGTCTCCCACGCTGGCAACTCATACTTACCTGGCAGGGGAGATTACCATGATCACGAAGGTGGTTCACCCAGGGCGAGGCTCAACCATTGCACTGCGGTTGTGCTGACCCCTGTGAATTCCCCAAATGCGGGAATCTCAACTGCATAATTTGTGGTAGTGGGGGACTGCGTTCGCGCTCTCCCCTCACTCTTGTGTTCAAAAGCAAAGATCCATGGCTGTATCCCAATTCAGGGTCTGCAGCCTTAAAGGCCGCATTTTAAGGCCGATTACTTCACCGTGAGGCGACAAAGGCTGTCCCAATTCGAAGGCTGCTCGAAATGCGGCCCTCAAATGCGTCCTTCATTTCCCTGAATTTTAAGGACGTGGCGGAGTAGACTTCGCGGCCCAACATATCCCAGAATGCATAGCGCCGCAGTGGGTGTGGATAATTTTGCCGAAAAAAAACGGCGGACGAGGGGCAGCCGAAGAGTAAACTTTAATTAAGTACTGAATATTATGTCACTTATTTATGTGCAAATGTTTAATAACGAAGAACATGAAAACATTACTGTTGGCCACATGTCGGCAAAGTTACATTTGTACTAACTTGGTTTTAAAGCCTTTACTTTAAAAAAAAATACGCCGTTCAATAGCTGACCTTAATCTTACAGAGAATGATCAAAGCTCATGTAGAAACAAACAAACAAATGAACAAAAGATTTTCTCCTTCAATTCCTTCAAACAATGCTGTATGTAGCGTTTCCAGCTGTTAGTATCATGGTTGCTAGGCAACCTGGGCATCGCAACGGAGGCTAGACCGTCACATTTCACAAGCCTCGCACTTCCGGCCTTAGCGGTCTTTAAGTACGCGGCCCTTGAGGATCGTTGAGGCTGCGTACTTTAAGGCTGCAGACCCTGAATTGGGATACAGCCGATGTGTCTGCTCTTCTCTCGGTGTGCCCTTTAAACTGGCACAAAATGTGTGTTAGGCACCATCAGCCAGAGTGCTGGATGTGGAAAGGGGACCCCTGTCTCCCACGCTGGCAACTCATACTTACCTGGCAGGGGAGATTACCATGATCACGAAGGTGGTTCACCCAGGGCGAGGCTCAACCATTGCACTGCGGTTGTGCTGACCCCTGTGAATTCCCCAAATGCGGGAATCTCAACTGCATAATTTGTGGTAGTGGGGGACTGCGTTCGCGCTCTCCCCTCACTCTTGTGTTCAAAAGCAAAGATCCATGGCTGTATCCCAATTCAGGGTCTGCAGCCTTAAAGGCCGCATTTTAAGGCCGATTACTTCACCGTGAGGCGACAAAGGCTGTCCCAATTCGAAGGCTGCTCGAAATGCGGCCCTCAAATGCGTCCTTCATTTCCCTGAATTTTAAGGACGTGGCGGAGTAGACTTCGCGGCCCAACATATCCCAGAATGCATAGCGCCGCAGTGGGTGTGGATAATTTTGCCGAAAAAAAACGGCGGACGAGGGGCAGCCGAAGAGTAAACTTTAAGTAAGTACTGAATATTATGTCACTTATTTATGTGCAAATGTTTAATAACGAAGAACATGAAAACATTACTGTTGGCCACATGTCGGCAAAGTTACATTTGTACTAACTTGGTTTTAAAGCCTTTACTTTAAAAAAAAATACGCCGTTCAATAGCTGACCTTAATCTTACAGAGAATGATCAAAGCTCATGTAGAAACAAACAAACGAACAAAAGATTTTCTCCTTCAATTCCTTCAAACAATGCTGTATGTAGCGTTTCCAGCTGTTAGTATCATGGTTGCTAGGCAACCTGGGCATCGCAACGGAGGCTAGACCGTCACATTTCACAAGCCTCGCACTTCCGGCCTTAGCGGTCTTTAAGTACGCGGCCCTTGAGGATCGTTGAGGCTGCGTACTTTAAGGCTGCAGACCCTGAATTGGGATACAGCCGATGTGTCTGCTCTTCTCTCGGTGTGCCCTTTAAACTGGCACAAAATGTGTGTTAGGCACCATCAGCCAGAGTGCTGGATGTGGAAAGGGGACCCCTGTCTCCCACGCTGGCAACTCATACTTACCTGGCAGGGGAGATACCATGATCACGAAGATGGTTCACCCAGGGCGAGGCTCAACCATTGCACTGCGGTTGTGCTGACCCCTGTGAATTCCCCAAATGCGGGAATCTCAACTGCATAATTTGTGGTAGTGGGGGACTGCGTTCGCGCTCTCCCCTCACTCTTGTGTTCAAAAGCAAAGATCCATGGCTGTATCCCAATTCAGGGTCTGCAGCCTTAAAGGCCGCATTTTAAGGCCGATTACTTCACCGTGAGGCGACAAAGGCTGTCCCAATTCGAAGGCTGCTCGAAATGCGGCCCTCAAATGCGTCCTTCATTTCCCTGAATTTTAAGGACGTGGCGGTGTAGACTTCGCGGCCCAACATATCCCAGAATGCATAGCGCCGCAGTGGGTGTGGATAATTTTGCCGAAAAAAAACGGCGGACGAGGGGCAGCCGAAGAGTAAACTTTAAATAAGTACTGAATATTATGTCACTTATTTATGTGCAAATGTTTAATAACGAAGAACATGAAAACATTACTGTTGGCCACATGTCGGCAAAGTTATGTGACATTAGTGACGTTTGTACTAACTTGGTTTTAAAGCCTTTACTTTAAAAAAAAATACGCCGTTCAATAGCTGACCTTAATCTTACAGAGAATGATCAAAGCTCATGAAACCAAACAAACAAATGAACAAAAGATTTTCTCCTTCAATTCCTTCAAACAATGCTGTATGTAGCGTTTCCAGCTGTTAGTATCATGGTTGCTAGGCAACCTGGGCATCGCAACGGAGGCTAGACCGTCACATTTCACAAGCCTCGCACTTCCGGCCTTAGCGGTCTTTAAGTACGCGGCCCTTGAGGATCGTTGAGGCTGCGTACTTTAAGGCTGCAGACCCTGAATTGGGATACAGCCGATGTGTCTGCTCTTCTCTCGGTGTGCCCTTTAAACTGGCACAAAATGTGTGTTAGGCACCATCAGCCAGAGTGCTGGATGTGGAAAGGGGACCCCTGTCTCCCACGCTGGCAACTCATACTTACCTGGCAGGGGAGATACCATGATCACGAAGGTGGTTCACCCAGGGCGAGGCTCAACCATTGCACTGCGGTTGTGCTGACCCCTGTGAATTCCCCAAATGCGGGAATCTCAACTGCATAATTTGTGGTAGTGGGGGACTGCGTTCGCGCTCTCCCCTCACTCTTGTGTTCAAAAGCAAAGATCCATGGCTGTATCCCAATTCAGGGTCTGCAGCCTTAAAGGCCGCATTTTAAGGCCAATTACTTCACCGTGAGGCGACAAAGGCTGTCCCAATTCGAAGGCTGCTCGAAATGCGGCCCTCAAATGCGTCCTTCATTTCCCTGAATTTTAAGGACGTGGCGGTGTAGACTTCGCGGCCCAACATATCCCAGAATGCATAGCGCCTCAGTGGGTGTGGATAATTTTGCCGAAAAAAAACGGCGGACGAGGGGCAGCCGAAGAGTAAACTTTAAGTAAGTACTGAATATTATGTCACTTATTTATGTGCAAATGTTTAATAACGAAGAACATGAAAACATTACTGTTGGCCACATGTCGGCAAAGTTATGCGACATTAGTGACGTTTGTACTAACTTGGTTTTAAAGCCTTTACTTTAAAAAAAAATACGCCGTTCAATAGCTGACCTTAATCTTACAGAGAATGATCAAAGCTCATGTAGAAACAAACAAACAAATGAACAAAAGATTTTCTCCTTCAATTCCTTCAAACAATGCTGTATGTAGCGTTTCCAGCTGTTAGTATCATGGTTGCTAGGCAACCTGGGCATCGCAACGGAGGCTAGACCGTCACATTTCACAAGCCTCGCACTTCCGGCCTTAGCGGTCTTTAAGTACGCGGCCCTTGAGGATCGTTGAGGCTGCGTACTTTAAGGCTGCAGACCCTGAATTGGGATACAGCCGATGTGTCTGCTCTTCTCTCGGTGTGCCCTTTAAACTGGCACAAAATGTGTGTTAGGCACCATCAGCCAGAGTGCTGGATGTGGAAAGGGGACCCCTGTCTCCCACGCTGGCAACTCATACTTACCTGGCAGGGGAGATTACCATGATCACGAAGGTGGTTCACCCAGGGCGAGGCTCAACCATTGCACTGCGGTTGTGCTGACCCCTGTGAATTCCCCAAATGCGGGAATCTCAACTGCATAATTTGTGGTAGTGGGGGACTGCGTTCGCGCTCTCCCCTCACTCTTGTGTTCAAAAGCAAAGATCCATGGCTGTATCCCAATTCAGGGTCTGCAGCCTTAAAGGCCGCATTTTAAGGCCGATTACTTCACCGTGAGGCGACAAAGGCTGTCCCAATTCGAAGGCTGCTCGAAATGCGGCCCTCAAATGCGTCCTTCATTTCCCTGAATTTTAAGGACGTGGCGGAGTAGACTTCGCGGCCCAACATATCCCAGAATGCATAGCGCCGCAGTGGGTGTGGATAATTTTGCCGAAAAAAAACGGCGGACGAGGGGCAGCCGAAGAGTAAACTTTAATTAAGTACTGAATATTATGTCACTTATTTATGTGCAAATGTTTAATAACGAAGAACATGAAAACATTACTGTTGGCCACATGTCGGCAAAGTTACATTTGTACTAACTTGGTTTTAAAGCCTTTACTTTAAAAAAAAATACGCCGTTCAATAGCTGACCTTAATCTTACAGAGAATGATCAAAGCTCATGTAGAAACAAACAAACAAATGAACAAAAGATTTTCTCCTTCAATTCCTTCAAACAATGCTGTATGTAGCGTTTCCAGCTGTTAGTATCATGGTTGCTAGGCAACCTGGGCATCGCAACGGAGGCTAGACCGTCACATTTCACAAGCCTCGCACTTCCGGCCTTAGCGGTCTTTAAGTACGCGGCCCTTGAGGATCGTTGAGGCTGCGTACTTTAAGGCTGCAGACCCTGAATTGGGATACAGCCGATGTGTCTGCTCTTCTCTCGGTGTGCCCTTTAAACTGGCACAAAATGTGTGTTAGGCACCATCAGCCAGAGTGCTGGATGTGGAAAGGGGACCCCTGTCTCCCACGCTGGCAACTCATACTTACCTGGCAGGGGAGATTACCATGATCACGAAGGTGGTTCACCCAGGGCGAGGCTCAACCATTGCACTGCGGTTGTGCTGACCCCTGTGAATTCCCCAAATGCGGGAATCTCAACTGCATAATTTGTGGTAGTGGGGGACTGCGTTCACGCTCTCCCCTCACTCTTGTGTTCAAAAGCAAAGATCCATGGCTGTATCCCAATTCAGGGTCTGCAGCCTTAAAGGCCGCATTTTAAGGCCGATTACTTCACCGTGAGGCGACAAAGGCTGTCCCAATTCGAAGGCTGCTCGAAATGCGGCCCTCAAATGCGTCCTTCATTTCCCTGAATTTTAAGGACGTGGCGGAGTAGACTTCGCGGCCCAACATATCCCAGAATGCATAGCGCCGCAGTGGGTGTGGATAATTTTGCCGAAAAAAAACGGCGGACGAGGGGCAGCCGAAGAGTAAACTTTAAGTAAGTACTGAATATTATGTCACTTATTTATGTGCAAATGTTTAATAACGAAGAACATGAAAACATTACTGTTGGCCACATGTCGGCAAAGTTACATTTGTACTAACTTGGTTTTAAAGCCTTTACTTTAAAAAAAAATACGCCGTTCAATAGCTGACCTTAATCTTACAGAGAATGATCAAAGCTCATGTAGAAACAAACAAACGAACAAAAGATTTTCTCCTTCAATTCCTTCAAACAATGCTGTATGTAGCGTTTCCAGCTGTTAGTATCATGGTTGCTAGGCAACCTGGGCATCGCAACGGAGGCTAGACCGTCACATTTCACAAGCCTCGCACTTCCGGCCTTAGCGGTCTTTAAGTACGCGGCCCTTGAGGATCGTTGAGGCTGCGTACTTTAAGGCTGCAGACCCTGAATTGGGATACAGCCGATGTGTCTGCTCTTCTCTCGGTGTGCCCTTTAAACTGGCACAAAATGTGTGTTAGGCACCATCAGCCAGAGTGCTGGATGTGGAAAGGGGACCCCTGTCTCCCACGCTGGCAACTCATACTTACCTGGCAGGGGAGATACCATGATCACGAAGATGGTTCACCCAGGGCGAGGCTCAACCATTGCACTGCGGTTGTGCTGACCCCTGTGAATTCCCCAAATGCGGGAATCTCAACTGCATAATTTGTGGTAGTGGGGGACTGCGTTCGCGCTCTCCCCTCACTCTTGTGTTCAAAAGCAAAGATCCATGGCTGTATCCCAATTCAGGGTCTGCAGCCTTAAAGGCCGCATTTTAAGGCCGATTACTTCACCGTGAGGCGACAAAGGCTGTCCCAATTCGAAGGCTGCTCGAAATGCGGCCCTCAAATGCGTCCTTCATTTCCCTGAATTTTAAGGACGTGGCGGTGTAGACTTCGCGGCCCAACATATCCCAGAATGCATAGCGCCGCAGTGGGTGTGGATAATTTTGCCGAAAAAAAACGGCGGACGAGGGGCAGCCGAAGAGTAAACTTTAAATAAGTACTGAATATTATGTCACTTATTTATGTGCAAATGTTTAATAACGAAGAACATGAAAACATTACTGTTGGCCACATGTCGGCAAAGTTATGTGACATTAGTGACGTTTGTACTAACTTGGTTTTAAAGCCTTTACTTTAAAAAAAAATACGCCGTTCAATAGCTGACCTTAATCTTACAGAGAATGATCAAAGCTCATGAAACCAAACAAACAAATGAACAAAAGATTTTCTCCTTCAATTCCTTCAAACAATGCTGTATGTAGCGTTTCCAGCTGTTAGTATCATGGTTGCTAGGCAACCTGGGCATCGCAACGGAGGCTAGACCGTCACATTTCACAAGCCTCGCACTTCCGGCCTTAGCGGTCTTTAAGTACGCGGCCCTTGAGGATCGTTGAGGCTGCGTACTTTAAGGCTGCAGACCCTGAATTGGGATACAGCCGATGTGTCTGCTCTTCTCTCGGTGTGCCCTTTAAACTGGCACAAAATGTGTGTTAGGCACCATCAGCCAGAGTGCTGGATGTGGAAAGGGGACCCCTGTCTCCCACGCTGGCAACTCATACTTACCTGGCAGGGGAGATACCATGATCACGAAGGTGGTTCACCCAGGGCGAGGCTCAACCATTGCACTGCGGTTGTGCTGACCCCTGTGAATTCCCCAAATGCGGGAATCTCAACTGCATGATTTGTGGTAGTGGGGGACTGCGTTCGCGCTCTCCCCTCACTCTTGTGTTCAAAAGCAAAGATCCATGGCTGTATCCCAATTCAGGGTCTGCAGCCTTAAAGGCCGCATTTTAAGGCCGATTACTTCACCGTGAGGCGACAAAGGCTGTCCCAATTCGAAGGCTGCTCGAAATGCGGCCCTCAAATGCGTCCTTCATTTCCCTGAATTTTAAGGACGTGGCGGTGTAGACTTCGCGGCCCAACATATCCCAGAATGCATAGCGCCGCAGTGGGTGTGGATAATTTTGCCGAAAAAAACCGGCGGACGAGGGGCAGCCGAAGAGTAAACTTTAAGTAAGTACTGAATATTATGTCACTTATTTATGTGCAAATGTTTAATAACGAAGAACATGAAAACATTACTGTTGGCCACATGTCGGCAAAGTTATGTGACATTAGTGACGTTTGTACTAACTTGGTTTTAAAGCCTTTACTTTAAAAAAAAATACGCCGTTCAATAGCTGACCCTAATCTTACAGAGAATGATCAAAGCTCATGAAACCAAACAAACAAACAAATGAACAAAAGATTTTCTCCTTCAATTCCTTCAAACAATGCTGTATGTAGCGTTTCCAGCTGTTAGTATCATGGTTGCTAGGCAACCTGGGCATCGCAACGGAGGCTAGACCGTCACATTTCACAAGCCTCGCACTTCCGGCCTTAGCGGTCTTTAAGTACGCGGCCCTTGAGGATCGTTGAGGCTGCGTACTTTAAGGCTGCAGACCCTGAATTGGGATACAGCCGATGTGTCTGCTCTTCTCTCGGTGTGCCCTTTAAACTGGCACAAAATGTGTGTTAGGCACCATCAGCCAGAGTGCTGGATGTGGAAAGGGGACCCCTGTCTCCCACGCTGGCAACTCATACTTACCTGGCAGGGGAGATACCATGATCACGAAGGTGGTTCACCCAGGGCGAGGCTCAACCATTGCACTGCGGTTGTGCTGACCCCTGTGAATTCCCCAAATGCGGGAATCTCAACTGCATAATTTGTGGTAGTGGGGGACTGCGTTCGCGCTCTTCCCCTCACTCTTGTGTTCAAAAGCAAAGATCCACGGCTGTATCCCAATTCAGGGTCTGCAGCCTTAAAGGCCGCATTTTAAGGCCGATTACTTCACCGTGAGGCGACAAAGGCTGTCCCAATTCGAAGGCTGCTCGAAATGCGGCCCTCAAATGCGTCCTTCATTTCCCTGAATTTTAAGGACGTGGCGGTGTAGACTTCGCGGCCCAACATATCCCAGAATGCATAGCGCCGCAGTGGGTGTGGATAATTTTGCCGAAAAAAAACGGCGGACGAGGGGCAGCCGAAGAGTAAACTTTAAGTAAGTACTGAATATTATGTCACTTATTTATGTGCAAATGTTTAATAACGAAGAACATGAAAACATTACTGTTGGCCACATGTCGGCAAAGTTATGTGACATTAGTGACGTTTGTACTAACTTGGTTTTAAAGCCTTTACTTTAAAAAAAAATACGCCGTTCAATAGCTGACCCTAATCTTACAGAGAATGATCAAAGCTCATGAAACCAAACAAACAAACAAAAGATTTTCTCCTTCAATTCCTTCAAACAATGCTGTATGTAGCGTTTCCAGCTGTTAGTATCATGGTTGCTAGGCAACCTGGGCATCGCAACGGAGGCTAGACCGTCACATTTCACAAGCCTCGCACTTCCGGCCTTAGCGGTCTTTAAGTACGCGGCCCTTGAGGATCGTTGAGGCTGCGTACTTTAAGGCTGCAGACCCTGAATTGGGATACAGCCGATATGTCTGCTCTTCTCTCGGTGTGCCCTTTAAACTGGCACAAAATGTGTGTTAGGCACCATCAGCCAGAGTGCTGGATGTGGAAAGGGGACCCCTGTCTCCCACGCTGGCAACTCATACTTACCTGGCAGGGGAGATTACCATGATCACGAAGGTGGTTCACCCAGGGCGAGGCTCAACCATTGCACTGCGGTTGTGCTGACCCCTGTGAATTCCCCAAATGCGGGAATCTCAACTGCATAATTTGTGTTAGTGGGGGACTGCGTTCGCGCTCTCCCCTCACTCTTGTGTTCCAAAGCAAAGATCCATGATACTTACCTGGCAGGGGAGATACCATGATCACCAAGGTGGAGAACATCAAAATGACACCGTTATCCGGTAGAGAGACCAAAGCTGTGACAGTGATTATGCACTCTGAATACGTGAGAATGGAAGACATTAAGACCTGGTTGTCTTTCAAATGTATGGTGAAGAGAGGTTTGGAGTTAAAAGATGAAGACGGAATTACAACTGGAGCATATCGTTTCTACGTCCACCTGCAGAGAGATGAGACCTCGGGTGATTTGATCCACCTGCCCCCAATTATCCAATTGGTAGCAATCAGAGGATATGTTTTCTACCCGGGGCAACCGAAGACATGCCGCAAATGTGGCGGTAATGACCATTTACCTGCAGAGTGTGAGAATGTAGTCTGCAAAAACTGTAAAAGTGAAGAGCACACTACAATTGAATGTCCTGTTCCGCGGAAATGTAACCTTTGTGGGGGTGATGGACATACTTTTAGGGCATGCCCCCAATCCTACGCAAATAAAGTGAAAAAACCTCATTAACAACTAATTGAGGAGATGCCAGTCTTAATTGGAGGAAGTCTGCCAGCTGTTGAAGAGGTAATTAACAATCAAGTCAACGAGTTCCAGCAAGAAGAAGTTGAGGACCAAACGACCTTCAGCTGGGGTGGGGAACAAGTTGAAGTGCCCCCCCCCCTCCTCCCAAGTGATCACCAGTGAGGATGTAGTGACGGAGGAGAAGAAAGTATCTCAAATAGATACGGAGCCTAAGACACAGGACGAGGTCCAGGAGGAGATGACCGTGCCTTCGGGTACTCATACCACTTCACAGCCATCGACATCCCAAGAGTGCAGAGACATGCTTGACTACATGTTTTCTGAGATTTCAACGTTACAATCAAACAAAACTATCACTTTGGAAGAAGAAGGTTTTTCATTACCACCTTGTGACATTGAAGATAACATAACTATTTTTTCTGAATTGCTACCACAAGTAAATGTCAGTGTAGCACCGACATCACAAAAACGACAGATAAACACTTCAACAGAATCGTCTACAGGGATTTTGGAATCAGAAAGTGGGGACCAAATAGACTCCTCGTCAATACCCGTACTGGAAGAAGACTGATATCTACTCAGGGAGTTGTTCGTGAAAGTCAACAGGAAGGTAATGACGTGAGCGCCCCCTTTACGGCATGGCTCCCACGGAAAAAGAAAAAGAAGAAGGTAAAAACATAGTAAGAGACTTTATTAATAAAGCCAGAGAGTAAAAGATTCCCCCTATTTAGTACAAACATAAACTCCTTCTATGTATCGACAATCAACACAAGGGGGTTGAACGATGCAGTGAAGTGTCAATCCGTCTTTAACGTGTTACACGAAACAGGTGGGGACATTTGTCTTCTACAAGAATGTGCCCTTCCCTTTATGGACAATTATACAAAGTTCACAAATCGATGGACATATGGCCAATCTCTTTGGTCAGGGGATAATCAAAATCGGATGTCTGGTATAGGTATTTTGATCAACAATAAAACAGTTAAGATAGAAAAAGTGGAGGTTGTGGTGGACGGAAGAGCTTTATGTATGGATGTAGAAATAAACAGGAGTAAAATCAGGATTATTAACGTCTACGGACACACAGATTCGAGAGAACGGGCAGCATTATTTCAACTGTTACAACCATTTCTTTGTAATAGAAGACAGGTAATATTGGGTGGGGATTTTAACTGTACACCGGAAATAAGTGGAATCCAGGGTGCGGCCCCAACAGTGAAGAAAGATTCAAGTACTTGTGCTTTAGACAACCTAATTAAAGACGGTAAATTAAAAGACGTGTTCAGAGTTCTTAACCCGTCAGACCCTGGATACACCTGGTCTAATAATAAGTCCTCTTCACGGATTGACTTTCTGTTTGCCAGTGAAAGCTTAATACCCCTATCATGTAAAGTGGAACCAGTACCTTTTTCTGATCACCATAAGGTAATGTGTGGATTCAGGATTCAATCTTCCTTTCAGTCGGCCCCAGGGCCATGGAAACTAAACCTGAATCTTTTGAAAGACGGTAAAGTGACGGGAAGGTATAAATTTAAATTACAGCAATGGGTCTCCCTACAACCACTATATGAATCTGTAGAGGAATGGTGGGAGAGTATAAAGATTAGGACCCAAGTATTTTTTAGTCTTGAAGGGAAAAGGCAGGCAAAGAGGAGGCGACAATGGTTATTGAGAAAGCAAGCAAAATTACAAAGGTTCTATAACCTTCTGAATTTGGGCTTTGATGTTAGCGAAGAGATTACGAATCTGAAAAAAATGATGGTTTTTTAAAATGAGAAAAGCAAGGGAGTATTAATACGGAGTAGAGTAAAACATGTGGAAGAAAATGAAAAATGCACGAGATACTTCTTTAAAAAATTGTATAAAGCTAAGCCTGCAATTGACACCCTTATAAATGAAGAAGGGAAAGAAGTGAAAAGCACTCAAGAAATTTTAAAGGTAGTACATTCCTTTTACACCAATTTGTACAAAGAACAAAGTGTTGATGAGGAGACTGTAGAATCCTTTATCTCTAAGTTAACACAAAAATTAGACCCAGAAGATAGTATAATTTTAGACGAAAATATAACAGTAGAGGAAATCACAAGAGCCATGGAAAGTATGCAAGATAATAAGTCACCAGGTATGGATGGCTTACCTAAGGAATACTACCAGGCCTTTTGGGAACAACTTAGCCCCTCGTTGTGTAAGGTTTATAAAGAAGCGTGGGATAAAGGCGTATGGCCAACGCCCATGAATACTGGAGTGATTTCCCTACTATGGAAAAAGGGTACCAAAAAAAATTTGAGAAACTGGAGACCACTGACATTGTTAGGGGTAGATATTAAGATTTTATCTAAAGCCCTTTTTTTCCGTCTACAAACAGTAGTATCTAAGTTAGTTGGAACGGAACAAACATGTGGGATACAAGGTCGTAAAATGACAGATAGTCTAGCGATTATAAGGGACAGTTACCTCTATAGTTTAGAGTGGAACATCCCCCTTTGTATGTTAGGTCTGGATCTAGAAAAGGCCTTTGACAACGTCAGTCACGCCTTTCTGATGAAAGTTCTTGATAGTTTAGGATTTGGGGAAGGGTTTAGGAGATGGACCCAGGTGTTATATACTGGATGTAGTAGTGTTGTCGTTGTGAATGGGGTACAGACCGCTACGGTCCCAGTGAAATCTGGAGTAAGACAGGGATGTCCCTTGTCCCCTATTTTGTTTATATTGGTGATGGAGCCACTGGCATGCGCACTAAGAGCTAATGATCTAATTAAGGGGCTGATCCCACCGGGTAGCGGAGGGTTGGAAATAAAATTCTCCATGTATATGGACGATATAACTCTGCTGCTTACAGACAATAAGTCGATTGAAGTAAGTTTGGCAGTTTGTGAAGCTTTTACAAAAGCCTCAGGGATGAAAATTAATAAAGAGAAGAGTGAGGTGATTTACTTTAAGTGGTGGGAGATTAAAGAAAATGGGGATTGCAAGAAAAAACCAGAAACGTTGAAAATTTTAGGGGTGGAAATAGGAGAAAATATGAGAATTAAGTGTAGCCGAGTGGTAAATTAATAATAATATTTTCCATTTCAGTTAACCAAATATCCATTTAAGGTTCAAAAAGGGGTCTTAAAATGTTGTTTCTTTGTTTCCATGTATGGTAAGACAAGAATGTTATTGGGTAATTTAATGTTATTGCTGGTGCTATTTCTTTGGTTATCTGCATGTTGTGTGCACTTGAAGCTGTTAATTTTATAGGTTTGTGTAGTTGCATATTGTGGTCACTGGGGGGGGGGGCAGTGCTTAAGGGTTAACTGCAGTTTTCCAAAAAAAAACTTAACAAGAAATGCATCTTGGGACTTCCTGTTTACTTTTCTTTTTGTTGTGGATGTGGAACGGGAATGTTGTGAAGGAGTTAAATTGTTGGTAAGGAATTGTTAAATATGCACATAACTCATTGAAACATATTGTTATAATTGTAGTGCAGTGGCAAAACGTCAGTATTTTAACAAGATGATGTATTTCTTAAATGTATGATGCAAAGGACCTGTATGTGCAGCGTGGAGCGGCCATTTTCTCCATGAAAGGGATAAGCTGCGAGATCATCTGTGTGCTCCAGTATTGCAAGTGAGCTGAGATTTCTGTGGAATGTAAGTGTTTATAAACATGTATGTAACCCTTCCACATTTTTTTAAAGGAGCCTTGTGTGATTTAGTTCTTTGTATTTTGTTCTGCACAGACAGAGGCCACTGCCGTATTTTTGTATTTTGTATTTCATTTCATTTCTTTTATTCCTCGTATTGTAGTGGCGCATCTTTGTTTAATAGGTCATTCTGTTACGTTGCCACGTTACCTCTCGTGCTGTAGGTGTTCAGTACAAGTCCATATGGCCGCTGTTTGACAAAAGTAAAGGTCAAAGGACATTTTTTTTTGTTTATCCAGTCGTCATTGACAATAAAACTGCACATTAAGAACCCCAGTAATTGTGTCCTGCGTGGCTAACCATTTCCCAGGCTACATAAGAATTGGAATTCAAAATTACAAAAAATACAAGGGAAACTGTTGAACTGGAAAGATAGGGAACTCTCCTTTATAGGTAAGGTTCTGGTAATAAAAGCTGGAGTAATAGCTTCTATAGCCTTTTTGGCAACGACGTTGCCAATCCCTTATGAAATATTAACTTCATTGAGGAAGGCGATGTTTCATTTCTTTTGGGGAGGTCAACATGAGAGAGCAAAGAGGGAAGTTATGTACAAACCAGTAGGGAAAGGGGGGAGAGCAGTACCAGAATTAGAGTCCAAGTGCAATGCGATGTTTATCACCCCAATTCTTAAGGCATGTTTTAGTGATCCTAAAGATAAACTTTGGCCATACTTTACTAGGTTTTGGGTGGGTCGGAAAGTTTTGCAGGCGTGGGGTGTGCGCCCCCCCCTTAACGTGCCCTTTTCTGAACAATATCCTGTAATCTACAAGGTAGTGTTTAGTTTGCTGAAACGTCTTCCGACTAGGATAACCCTTCAGGAGATAACGCGCGCAACTATAGAGGAGACATTGTTTCCAACAGGTAGCATGTCACCGATAGGAAAATTGCGTGAAACCCACACTAAAATGGCTTGGGGTAACATAAATAACAAATGCCTGCTAAATCCTCATAAAGACTTAGCGTGGCAAGCTGTTCAAGAATGTTTGCCGACAAGAGCCTTTTTGAAAAAAAGGGAGTGCACGAGGAGTGCACAATGCCCAAGAAAGAGGTGTGGGGGTGACGAAACGATTAAACATATATTTTGGGAATGTTTCTTAGCACAAAAAGTGTGGGGCCTATTAAAACAGTGGTTGAATGAGTTAAGTAAAGAAGAGTTGACATATGAACTTATAATGTATGGGTTTTTTGAAAAAACTTGGGAGAAAAGGGAAACGTGTTGGTGGATAATGGTGAATTGTGTTAAAGATGCTCTGTGGAGAGCGAGAAACATTTGTGTATTTAAAAAATATGAAATATCTGAAAGAGTTGTAATCAATAGTATGAGTTGTTTGTTAAAGGATTACATTATGAGAATCTCAGTTGGGGATAGCGAAGAAGACAAAAGAAAGATGTGGAAAGTACCAAGGAAGTATTTGAATATTTGTATGTAGGAAAATGTGAGAGTATTAGTTGTTGTTTACTTGACTTTTTTTGTGGGGGTTTTTTCCCTTTGTGGGTTTCCCCATTTTGGGTTTTTGATTTCAGAGTCTTGGTTGCTTATTTGTTTTAATTCTTTATGAATGAACTGATGTAATTTTGATTTTGAACAATAAAACTCTTTGAAAATTGAAATTGGTTCATTCAATGGAGATGGTTCGCCCCCATGATGATGACAACATCTGATGCTACTGTTAGCATGGCAGGTTCCAGGCGGAACGCTGTACGTTTTGAGCTACAAGAGGTTTGTGAAATGGATCGATTGCAGTTTAGGACTGTTATTCAGAAGGAACTGGGTTTTTCACCTAACCAGTTGGATTACATTTTTGGCTTGCCTGGAAGAAGAATTTATGAAGTGATTTTTACCACGACAACTTTGTATGAGTCTTGTATTAACATCTTCAATAGAAAGAGACAATCCAGCCCCTAGCTGGCTCATATCGAGATGACTCCACTATCAGGCAGAGAGCCTAAAGCAGTGACTAAAGCAGTATGCATTCAGAGTATGTGAGAGTCGAAGATATTAAAACATGGCTGTCCTTTAAATGTTCGGTGTTAAGAGGATTGGATTTAAAAGACGAAGATGGGATTCGAACTGGAGCATATCGCTTCTATGTACATCTGAAAAGAGATGAGAACTCTGGAGAACTGATGCAATTAGAGGATATGTGTGTGGTTCTAATGACCATCTGGCCATGGAGTGTGTCAACGTGGTTTGTAGGAACTGTAAAAGTGGTGAACATATTATAAAAGATTGCCCTTACCCAAAAAATTGTAATTTATGTGGGAAAGAAGATCATACCTTTAGGTCATGCCCACAGTCTTATGCAAATTGGTTGAGAATGCCCCAGGTTCAGCAAGCAGAAGAAACTCCAGTGGTAACAGGGAATTCTGCACCAACGAATGCGGATAGAGGTTACAATCAAAGTAATGAACCTCAGCTGGAAGCCGTTGGGAACCAAACGGGGGGCTGACCAGGACGGTGAAACAGCTGGGAGCTCATCTTGTCAAGCAGGAAATGTTAGAGAGTCCAATAGAATTGAAACTATTCAGGAAGAGATGGAAGTTTTTCTAAGAACCCCAGACCTCGCGCTTCCTTCAACATCGAAAGAGTGTAGAGATTTGTTGGACTATATGGACCCTCCTATGGAGGGAAACAAAACATGCTGTAAAGCTTGACGAAGATTTTCTTCCTCTACCTGTGCATGCAAGCAAAGACAAGCCCCCCCCTTCCCCCAGAACTTCTAATACAACCTGGGTCTAATGATGTGTCAAGTTCACTCAAACGACAAATAAATACGTCAACGGAATCTTCAACCGGAGAGGTGGATTTGGATGGTACGAGTCACCCCACCCCCTCACCAGTACCCCAGTTTGAGGAGCAAGTTTCGAAAGTCACCCAGGAAACTACCCAGATAACCAAAGTGAGGGATAAAGTAGGGAAAGTAACATCAGCGGTTTGGTTAGTATCCAAAAAGAAGAAGAAGAAAAAGGCAAAGGTCCAGCAGAATTAACATTTCTCCTTTAGGGGTCAATGAACACACTTCAAGTAACTACTATAAATACGAGAGGGCTGAATGACGTTGTGAAATGTCAGTCAGTCTTTAACTTGTTACATGAAGCTGGTAGTGACATTTTTTTACTTCAGGAGAGTGCAATATCCTACATGGACAACTATGCAAAGTTTGAGAAACGATGGGTATACGGGCAATCTGTTTGGTCAGGGGATAACCAAAACCGTTTTTCTGGAGTGGGGGTGTTATTTAATAATAGAACCTTTAATATAGAAAATGTGGAGACTGTGGTGGATGGGAGAGTGTTACTTGTTGATGTGGAAAGATGTGGGGTCAAATTTAGGATTATCAATGTTTATGGATATACTGACAAAAAAGAACGAACTGCACTTTTTCAAACTTTGCAACCCTTTCTTTGTAGTAGAAGAAATATAGTAATGAGGGGGTTAATTGTACCTTCGAAAAAAGAGCTAGACGGAGTGAGAACCCTGTGGATAGAGGGGATGGGAGCTCCTGTGTGTTAGAAAATTTAATTATTGATGGTAATTTGAATGATGTTTATAAGTCACTTAATTTAAAAGACCCAGGATATACTTGGTCCAATGGGAAATCCTTTTCCCGAATTGATTTTTTTGTTCGTATCAAAAGCTCTGAATCCTATTTCTTGTGAGGTGGAGCTAGTGCCTTTTTGAGATCATTATAGGTTAAAAGGTACTTTTGAAGTGCAGTCCTTTTTTAACCCGGTTTCGGGACCATGGAAGTTAAATATAAATTTATTAAAAAATAAAAAAGTGGTTGGGAAATATAAAATTAAGTTACAACAATGGTTTTCTCTCCAACCTTTATATGAGTCTGTGGGTGAGTGGTGGGAGAGCATTAAAGCTAGGCCTTTTTTTGTTTGCAGGGGAAGAATTTGGCAAAAGGGAGGAAGCAATGGGAAAGAAGAAAACAGGCTCGTTTGCAAAGATATTATAACCTTCTTGTTTTGGGTTTTGATGTGGGTGAGGAGATCACGAAATTAAAAAAAGAGATGATGGTGTGTCTGAATGAGAAAAGCAAAGGGGTATTAATAAGGAGTAGAGTAAAGCATTTTGAAGAAAACGAAAAATGTACAAGGTATTTCTTTAAGAAATTGCATAAATCCAGACTAATTATTGATTGTTTGAGGGATGATGAAGGGAAGGAAGTGGAAAGCACAAGAAATTCTTGAACTGACTCATTCCTTTTACAACAATTTATATAAAGAACAAGGTATTGATGAAGAAATAGCAACATTCTTTCTTTCAAAGTTATCATAAACATTAGATTCGGCTGATAGTATTTTGTTAGAAGAAGATGTAACTATAGAGGAAATTACAAGAGCAATGCTAAGTATGCAAAATAATAAGGCACCAGGACTGGATGGTTTGCCTAAAGAGTACTATTTTACCTTTTGGGAACAGCTTAGCTCCTCTTTGCTTTTAGTTTACAAAGAATCTTGGGACAAAAAGGTATTACCGTTGTCTATGAATGAAGAGATGATTTCGCTGTTGTGGAAGAAGGGCTCAAAAAAAGATTTAAGAAATTGGAGACCCCTAACACTGTTAGGTGTGGACATAAAAATTTTAACAAAAGCCTTATTTTTCCGGTTGCAGGCGGTTGTACCTAAACTTATTGGTGTAGAACAAACATGTGGGATATTGGGACGGAAGATGACAGACAGTTTGGCTATTATAAGAGATAGTTATTTTTATAGCCAGGAGCAGAATATTCCCCTTTGCGTTTTAGGAATTGATCTAGAAAAAGCTTTTGATAATGTTAATCACATGTTTTTGATGAAGGTTCTTGAAATTTTGGGTTTTGGGGAAGGTTTCAGGAGATGGATTCATGTGTTATATAGTAGCTGTAGTAGTGTGGTTGTTGTTAATGGAATGTTTACTGATCCAGTTGCGATCAAGTCGGGGGTACGTCAGGGATGTCCGTTGTCCCCTATTCTGTTTATATTGGTAATGGAGTCACTTGCATGTGCTTTAAGACTGGATAATTCAATTACAGGGTTAATCCCCCTAGGTAGTGGGGGGAAGAAAATAAAATTCACTATGTACGTGGACGATACAACTTTGGTACTCACAGATAATATGTCGATAGACAGAAGTCTGTTGGTTTGTGAAACCTTTGTGGCAGCTTCTGGAATGAAAATTAATAAAAGTAAGAGCAAAGTTATTTATTTTAACTGGCGTGAGACTAAAGAAAATTGGGGATTGACCGAAAAATTTGAAACAATAAAAATTTTAGGGGTGGAAATTGGAATGGATATGCAATTTAAGAATTGGAATATGAAACTACCCAAAATACAGGGGAAGCTGTTGGGATGGAAAGACAGAGAGCTTTCCTTTGTAGGCAAAGTTCTGGTGTTGAAAGCCGAAGTAATCGTGTCTTTAGCTTGTTTAGCAACTATATTGCCAATTCCTTATACAATGTTGGCCTCCCTGCGGAAGGCCATGTTTCGCTTCCTTTGGGGAAGCCAACATGAAAGATTGAAGAGAGACATTATGTATAGACCAATAAAAATGGGGGGAAGAGCTGTTCCAGAGATTGCATCTAAACTTAATGCAATGTTTATTACTCCAGTCCTTAAGGCTTGTTTTAGTGACTTTAATGATTTGATCTGGCCATATTTTACAAGATTTTGGATTGGACAGAGAGTTTTGAAGGCACGGGGCAGGAGATGCCCCCTTAGTACCCCCCTTTCTGAACAATATTCTGTTGTCTACGACATAGTGATAAAATCATTAAAGTGTTTTTCATCTCAAATCATGCCCCAGGCTATAACCAGGACTAATATAGAAGAACTATTATTCCCAACAGATAGAATGACTCCAGTAGGGAAACTTCCAGAAAACCTCTGTAAAATGGCATGGCTTAACGTTAATAATAAGCTTTTGTTAAATCTTCATAAAGACTTAGCTTGGCAGGCAGTTTTGGAATGCTTACCTACAAGAGCCTTTTTGAAAGCAAGAGTGTGCACGAAGAGTGCACAGTGCCCAAGGTTGAGATGTGGAAATGACGAGACGGTTAAGCATTTGTTTTGGGAATGTCCTTTTGCTAAGAAGGCATGGTGTTTATTACGACACCGGTTGAAAGAGTTATATAAAGGAGACCTAACATATGAATGTATAATGTATGGGATTTTGAAAGGTAAGGGGGGGGGGGGGGAGATCGTTGGTGGATAATTGTGAATTGTGTTAAAGATGCATTATGGAGAGCGAGAAATATTTGCCTTTTTAAAAAATATGAAATTCCTGCACGAGTTGTGGTAAATGGTGCCTTTAATTTGTTGAATGATTATTTTCTAAGAGAAAATATCCCTTTGAAGAAGGGAGTATAAAAATACATGGTTGTTTAGTTGAAAAAATTAGAATATGGGACCCCTTATGGAAATCTTTAATTTTTTTTTTTAAGGTTTAATTTTATTTTTTCTTTTATTCTTCATTGGAGAGTTTGTGGGTTGTTTTTTTTGGGGGGGGGGGGGGGGGGTTAGTCTTGTTTCTGTTCAAAGTTAAGAATTTGTAGTGGTTTTTGTGTTATGAACAATAAAAAATTTTGAAAATTGAAAAAAAATTGATTGGTTCACCCAGACCCACCATGGCGACAACGACTGCTAACATGACAGGTTCCAGGAGGATTGCTGTGCGTTTTGAGATTGCGAAATGGACCGACAACAGTTCAGCAGGATTGTTATCCAGAAAGAGTTGGGATTCTCGCCGACGCAGATCGACTATATCTTTGGCTTGCCGGGAAAGAAAAGTTACGAGGTGATTTTTGCCACCAGTACCTTCTACGAATCATGTCTGGATAAGTTTAATAGACTCAGGCAAACTAGGCCTCAGCTGGAGAACATCAAAATGACACCGTTATCGGGTAGAGAGCCCAAAGCTGTGACAGTCATTATGCACTCTGAATATGTGAGAGTGGAAGACATTAAGACCTGGTTGTCTTTCAAATGTATGGTGAAGAGAGGTTTGGACTTAAACGACGAAGATGGAATTAGAACTGGAGCATATCGTTTTTACATCCACCTGCATAGAGATGAGACCTCTGGTGATTTGATCCACCTGCCCCCAACTATCCAATTGGGGGCAATCAGAGGATATGTTTTCTACCCAGGGCAACCAAAAACATGCCGTAAATGTGGCGTTAATGACCATTTAGCCACAGAGTGTGAAAATGTAGTCTGCAAAAACTGTAAAAGTGAAGAGCACTTGAAGGAGAATAAGAAGAAAGTTGGAAAGTATCAAGAATTACCTGTGTATTGTATATAAAGCCAAATGTAAGTATTTCTGTGTTGTGACAGCCTGTAGTGGTGTTTGCCCTTTGCTTTCTCACTTTGTATATTTGTTGTTTATTTTACTTTAGATGAATTGTTGTAATTTGTATTTGAAAAAAAAATCCCCCTTTGTGGGTTAAGCTTGGATTTAGAAAAAGCCTTTGACAATGTCAGTCATGCCTTTCTGATGAAAGTCCTAGATAAATTAGGATTTGGAGAAGTTTTTCGGAGATGGCTTCGTGTGTTGTACTATGGTTGTAGTAGTGTTGTGACCCCACGCCCGCCCCGGACCCACCCCGGACCCACCCCGGGGCAGCCAGGCTACCAGGTCAGTAACCCACGTCCGTCAGCACAGACCCTACCCTAGCCTCGCTGCACGCAGCCACAAGGAAACCGTCACCTAAGAGCCAACAGAGCCCTTAACAGGCCATGACCGCTACCCTGGGTTGAGCCCCCCAAGGAAGATGCTTCTGGGGAACCCCCCGACGCCCTAAGCCTGTTCCTACCCCCACACCAATCACAACAGCGAAGGTGGGACCAAACTATGACCCCCCCACCCCCACTAGGTGATGGAGCTGATCAAAGGAGCCCAGAGCAATTGATCTTATGTGGTGGCAGAGGCTGTATCAAGACTAATGTAATCTAATAGATAATTTCTATATTGGTTAGAATTAAGATTATTTTTATTTTTCCAGTTCATGAGGACTGTTTTCTTGGCTATGCATAGGGCAGTGAAAACTATATGGGCGGTATTCTTTTCTGTAGTGACATTATCTAAGCTGCCCAACAAACACACTAAGGGGGAAGTTAGAATGTTACATTTCAGACACTTCGATAAGTCTTCACATATCTCGCGCCAAAACTTCAGAAGTTAATTGATAAATCCGCTTCCCATTTTGCAATAGGAAGTGATATTGATTCATCTGTTTTAGAAAGCATTCTGTATATTTTGGATAGTAATTTGGGGGTTTTAAGAGTAAGAAATTGAACCACACTTGGTGGTGTTTGTAGTTCAACTTGACCCAGTTTTAATTTCTTTTTTACTATGGATTTAATTTGTTGATATTCTAAAAATCTTTTCTTGTTGATCCCATATTGTGTAACTAGTCTGTCAAATGAAATCAATTCTGTTCCTTCTAATATATGTTCTAAGTATTTGATTCCTTTACCACTCCAATCTGAAAAGTTTATCATATTATTGTTTTGTAATATGTCAGGGTTGTTCCAGATAGGTGTACGTTTGCATGGGATTAATGAAGACGCCGTCAATTTTAGAAACTCCCACCATGCTGTCAGAGAAGAGCTGATGCTGATGCTTTTAACACATTCATGTCGTTGGATGTTTGAGCTGATAAATGGTAGATCTGAAATCTCTAGATTATTGCAAAGTGCTTGTTCTACATCTAGCCAAGGTTCATCTAAGAGAGTATGTTTTAGCCATCCTGAGATAAACTGAAGCCTGTTGGCTAAGAAGTAGTGCTGAAAGTTAGGTAGTTCTAATCCTCCTTTATCCTTGGTCTTTTGTAGTGTTTTTAAGCTTATACGTGGAGGTTTAGTTTTCCAAAGGAACTTGGACATACACGAATCTAGAGATCTGAACCAATCTTGTGGCGGTTTAGTTGGGATCATTGAGAATAAATAATTTATTTTTGGTAAGACCATCATTTTTATAGCGGCAACCCTTCCCATGAGTGATATGGGTAGACATTTCCACCTAGCCAGATCACCTTCTACTTTCTTTAAAAGTGGGATATTCTTTAATTTAGTTAGATCTGCAAGCTTGGGGGAAACATTAATACCTAAATATTTTATATTTCCCAATTGCAGTGGTGTTGAAGAAGAATTATGGAAGGAGCAATTATTCGGAAGGTCTGTAGATTTTGACCAGTTAATTGAGTAATCTGATATTCTTGCAAAAGAGTTTATCAATTCAATCACCACAGAGATATTGGTTTGTGAGTTTTGGAGAAAAAGTAACACATCATCCGCATAAAGGCTGATTTTATGTTCCACGTTCTTGCATTTTATGCCCTTAATTACTGAATTCTGTCTAATTGCTGCTGCTAGTGGTTCAATAAAAATTGCAAACAGTGAAGGGGAGAGTGGGCATCCCTGCCTGGTGCCCTTCAGGAGACAGAAGCTGGAGGATTTTTGGTCATTTGTTTTGACACAAGCTGTTGGGGAATTATCTAATATTTTTAACCAGTTAATGAAAGAGGATCCAAAACCAAATTTGTGTAAAGTTGCAAATAGAAATTTCCAGTTAACTCTGTCAAATGCTTTTTCTGCGTCTAAAGAGAATATTGTAGTTTCTAGGTTTTTACTGTATGAGTAGTCTATCAAATTAAGTAATCTGCGTGTATTTGTTGATGAGTGCCTACCTTTTATGGTCAGGATGAATTAAGAGGGGGGTTATTTTTTTGCCTCTGTCGTGGGCAAAAAGATGACAGTCAATAAAATTCTAAAAGATAATTTATTGACAAAAAAATATATCAAGAGATAAAAGATAAAACAGTCCAGTGTCCCATTTATGAATTATATAAAAAACACACAGTCCCAAGGCCAGAGCCAGCTATGCCACACGGCCAGTTGCACTCCACGTGTTGCCTGTAACAGGGTTAGAAGTTGTCCTTGGAGACCCACCACCCTGCAAGCATATAGCCAGTGGTCACTCCAGCCTCTGCAACTCTGCTACCTTTAGGCTGTGGCATATAATAGGCCCTGGCCTGCACAGAGAGACAAAACGACACTTTCACTATAGAATTCATAGCACAAAATCCATCCATCCCAAACATATCTGATTTCATCACATTACATACCTGCACAGAGAGACAAAATGACACAGCAGTGTTTGTAGTGTGGGCTATAAGTAGACCAGTGTATCAGTGCAATCAAGTACACCTGCCTCTAATTAGTCCAACCCCATTCCAGCCATTGGCTCACCAAAAATGTGACACACACACACACACAAAACCACTCCCAACCCAGTGCAACTTCACACAATAATATGGAGCTGAATTAACACAGGCACATTAGTCTACCATGTTACATAAGGGATATTGGATGATAGCTTGAGGGATATACAGGGTCTTTGCCTGGTTTTAGCAGGAGATCAATGTTTGCAGAAAGCATATTGGATGAAAGTCTGCCCTTTTCTTTGATTTCCACCAACGTTCTGTAAAAAACTGGTGCTGGAATCATCCAGAATTCTTTGTAGAATTCTGCAGGAAAGCCGTCTGGACCTGGAGCCTTATTATTGGGCATACTTATCAGGGCTTCCTGGAGTTCACCTGATGTCAGTGGCGAATCCAGTGCTTGAGTGTCTAATAATTTTGGAAGAGTTATGTTGTCTAAAAACTGATCAATTTCCTTTTTAGATGGGTTTATTTGTGGTGAATACACTCTTTTATAGAAATCCCTGAAAATGTTGTTTATTTGTCTCGGGTCATATATTGTGTTCCCAGATGAATCTTGAACAGCACATATAGTAGTTTTTTCTTTATTTATTTTTAGCTGGTTTGCTAGAAATTGACCGGATTTATTACCATGTTCATAATTTTGTAAGCATAGTCTTTGTACTGAGAATTTTTTTTTTTTAATCAATTATCTCATTTAATTCTAGTTTTGTTTTGTGTATTTTGTTCAATGTTTCCTGATCTTGGTGGGACGAGTAGGCTTCTTCTAGGATTTGATGTTTTTTTTTCTAATTCCTGAATATTTTTTGTTTTCTTCTTTCTTTTTATATGAAGAGAAAGAAATTATTTTACCTCTCATCATAGCTTTCCCTGCTTCCCATAGAACAGCAGCTGATGTTCCAGGAGTGTCATTATCCGGTTGTTCAGTGATGACGCGACGAATCCTACTTCCGGGTCTAAAGTAGTCTGCGTTTAATATGGCTTTTGTGTTGTTAACATGTTTAATGTTATGTATTTTCTTCTATTTGATCTCAAAAAGCTCCTAAAACAGTCAGTGATCCCTGTTGACCTCCCTCGGCTTTTATTACCACTAATCATTTATTTAAGCTCAGTCTTTAAAACCTTACGATGTAACTACAGCCCAGCCCATGCAACAGTATATGAATGACTAACCTCGTATTGTTGATGGATTATCTCAGTTGTTCTCCTGGCTGAAGTTTGGTCCTTTTACAGCATCCTGCCATGCGATTACATTTGTTCCTGACCACCGAGAACACTCACGGTAACTTTTATCGAGTGGAAAAAAAAGTTAGCTTGTTTATATTATGCTAACATAGCTGTGTCGTTAGCGGTCACGTAGCACATCATTATATACCAGCTAGCCCAACTTCAGTAACCCTACAAACGTCACTGCTGTTTAGTTTTCTGTCTTCATTTATGCTGGAAGTGATAGCAGAGCTGTACGTTTTAATTTGTTTCCAAAACCCCGCAGTCAGGACATATTGTATTTAGATAGAAGCTAGCGAGCTAACTTCCTGCTAACTTCTGAAGAAAATATAATCTGATCAAACATTATTCAGCTTTAAATATTGTTCAGCTTTAAAGTTACTGTGCAACTGTGTAATAAAAATGTGTGCTCACGACTTTGGCCTTGAGAGCGATAAGAAGCGATCGCCTCATCCTGCAGGTGGAAGATATCTGCAAGCGAAGAGGCTAGAACACCCAAGGCCGATTTCCTTTTATGGAGTTGTTTTTCTGCTAATGCAGCACTTTCCTCACAACCCCCTCCTGTAAGTTTTAGAGAATATATACCCATCCTTACAGCAAATATTAGGAATCTCCTGATGTGAGCTGTGTTGAGAGGTTGTCTCTGTCTCAATAAAAGTTCACTGATTCCCCATCTGCTGCAGGTGTCCGGTTGTCTTCATTCTCCGCCAGCCTGGTTAAGTCAATTCCTCCTTAACATCTAAAAGAACCTATTTAATGAAGGAAGACGGGTTCACTTTGTGTTTAATATTATTCTATTGCTGTTGTTGTTTTTTTTATATCCTTCAATTGGCGTCACGGAACAGGATCCGCTCCAGGCCAAACTGGAACGGGTGGGAGGACATCGGCAGTGGTCTGAGTGAACGGAGTTTGGACAAAAGCTGTGTGCACACAAAAACAAGGTAAGCAGACCTTTTATTTCTGCTATATTGAACATTATAAAAATACTTAGTGTCCAAACTCCTAGTAATTCATAACCAAAATTGTCTGGCTTACTTAAGGCTTGTTGAGAATCAGACAAGTGAATAAGAGATAAGTGAAGAAGAAATAAGTGAATAAGTGAATAAAGATAAGAGTGAACTGAGGTCTGACCACGGTTGCAGCCGACGGGTTGCTCTCCGGTGTCGGATAAATACCTCAGTGCAGGTCTGGGACCTTGAAAGGGTTTATTAGTAACGCCTTTCTAAACAAATTAAAAGGTTAAAGGCCTTGAGAATATTTTTTAGTAATATTCTCTAAACTACAGAAGGGTTAGGAAGGCCCAGAGGACTTTATTAGAAAAGATCCTCTAAAACTTAAAAAGGAGAAGTACTGGTTGGAGTCCAAAGGAGGGGTCCCTTTGATCAATAGGAGAAAACGGATCTCTTCTTAAAACCCCGATGATTTTAGTGTTTTAAATGTTTTGATGTTCTGTTTGATATTGGACACACATAAATACACGCTGAATGCTTGCTGTGGAACACTGGGCAGGACAGTTTGGTTCTCCGTTGTTCACAGATTACACAATTAAAGGAACTAGGTTCCTCTTTTGGTTAAAATAATACACCACACATAGAATTTTTTTTTTACACATTTATTACATACATAAGGAGGGTAATGAGTGACTGCAGGTAATGTATGAAGTGTGAATGAGACGTGTGAACAAGGTGACAACCAACTAGCACCCCTATCAGGAAGCTCTAGGCAAGGTTACCCGCCAGACTCCGGTTTGGTAGAAGCTTGGTAACACCTGAAGGGATATTTCAGTGCTGACTCACCTTTAAAGCAGCGCCCCAGCTGTTAGTGCCTAACAGAGGCAGAAACCCAGCTGGCCCAAATTCTCCTTTAAAATCAATAAATAGAACATAAATTACCGGTGTGTGTAAATAAGTTGTATAAATCTGTTAGATCTGAAACTCCTGCTAAGAAACTTCCTCTCTACAACTCTTTTCTCTTCTCTCCCTCTTTCTCTCAGTTGGGATTCTGTGTGTGTATGTGTGCTGGAGAAATAAAAAAAAAGGAAAAGGGTCTCTCTCTCTGTCTCTGTGAGAGGAAAAAGGTGGGGGCCGAGTGAGCCCGCGGGGCCGAGCGGGTCCGCGGGAGCGAGCGTGTATGCTGTATGAGGAAGAAGGGAGTGAGAGGGAGCGAGTGAAAAGAGTAATCGAGTATTTGGTGATTTTTTTTATTATTTCAGAGGCACTGGGTAAGAGTTTTGACTTTAGCTGTGAGAGTTGTGAAAAGAGCAGGTTTTTCTTTTGTTGTAGACTGTGAGTAATCGGTGTTTTTCTGCCTATTGTGCTGCGTGGAAGACACAGAAGTGTAGAAATGTTTGTGGTTTATCTTTGTTTGACGTTTTATATAGAGTTGGTTGATTCAGGGTGATTTCTCCCGTTTAAGGGAGGAGTTGCATTGTGGTTATGTTAAAGCTTTGCTGTAGGGGTATGTGTGTGATTTTGTGCTGGCTTCGCATGTTTAAATGGATGCATAGAAGTTTGTCAGTGAGAAATTGTTATGGTGGGGTTTTAAAGTTAGTAAAGAGTCAAACAACGCCCACTGTTTTAAAAAGGCCCAAAACATCATAAAAGACACCTCACATCCTGGCCACTCCCTGTTCGAACTGTTGCCCTAAGGCAGACGGTACAGGGCAATCAGAGCAAGGACTAATAGACTCAAACACAGCTGTTATCCAACTGCAATAACACATCTGAATACTACAAAAATGTCCACCATGCCACTCTTGTGTTAATCTATGCACGGTCTGAAGCATGACGGTGGGAATACTTAGTATTTTAAGTATTCTATCTATTTTATTGATTGAATTTTATTGTTTTTTTATATTTGATATTACTAGGGATGATGCAATGATCGGGGACCATTCTTAATGTCGTCGGTCTCATGACAATGACAATAAAGTTTTTGATTTTGATTCTGATTCTGAAATACACCCTCCTCAAGAGTTCAATGATTTAGGCAGTTATGTTTATACAAATACTAAATGTATGTTTAGTGTCTTCATACAGGTGTTTTTTCTTAACCTGGAAGCCTGAGTACGGCAGCAGAAGACAGGCCAAGCTTTGGCTAAAATTCACGGCTGGACACCAGAGTTGTCCTCACCCCTCCCGGTAAAACAAAAAAGAGAGAATGTAGTTTGAGGCGGGTTTTTCTCGCTGAACTGCTCTGGGTGCTGTGTCCCTGAATCTCACCAGTGTTAACCTCTGGCGGAAGACATGGAGAAAAGGAAAAGATGTTCCTGGTAAATCACTGAAACAAATAAAACCACACACAATCAGAGAAAGATATGAGAAGGGTGAGGAACAGACACATGTGCGTGTTAGAGAAATGCCTCGTTTGAGAAAAAGTTAAAGTAACCCATATACAGACGCACCCATACATGCAATGAAGAAACAGCTTACATACATGTGCACGTACATGCAAGGTTAAAGTAGCGACACTTAACATACACCTGTTTTTAAATGATATAGTTTATACATTACTGACAATTAAACGCTTTGGGTTGCAGGACAACAACGTAACGTCAAAAGACAAAGACACTGGTCTGAGGATTAAGTGAGGACACGACAAATTTAGTGGTTAAAAGGGTCGACTTGGGACATGTTTTTGTTGATTGTTTAAGATAAATGACTACTGAATGATAGGAAATTCCTTCTTAGGTTTCTAAACAGGATCTTAAGAATTTTAACACGTACCTGTGTTGTCCTGTCAACTTGAGGGGTTATGAGTTGATTATATGGTGAAAAAAAAAACAAAAACAAAAAAGGGGGGAGACGAGATCTCGTTGTTTCTCCCCTCTCGGGATAACACAGCCAACACAGCACAGCCAACACAACATCATTTTCCTGTTCGCCTGTTTTGTTTTGTTTTTGTTTTTTCTGAGAGCCGAAGCTGACCTGGACTCCTACCCTCCCCTCTACCATCGTTGCCCTCTCCGCGACCATCTTTGACCCTTTGACCCCTGAAGGCCACAGCAGCTGGACTCACAACAACAACTTGAGGATGTCAACAGTGCTGCAAAAGAGTGATCTCATGCAGCAGAGACGGAGAGCACTAAACCTAAAGCCCGTTTCACTACACGGGGGAAATTCCCAGGCTGCGTCAGCTGACAGAGCTGTGACGAGACGCGCATTAAGCCCGGAGGAAAAGGGACGGTGAGCAGAAGGATGCTGACCTCTGAGAAGAGCCGAACAGCAGAGCTGCAGAAGGCAGAAGCAAAAGGGTCAAGGTACAAGGAGAAGATGCAGGCAGCTGCAACAACGGATGAAAACAGACCCAAAGAGGAGGGGAGGACCCTAGGCCATGCGTCAGGCCGCTGGTTTACCTAAACTACAGAACAGGAAGGTGATGAACACAAACATATACCAACACACGAACACACACTTCTGCATGCGCCTACTTAGAATGAAGGGAAACACACACATGAACACTTATGCACTTGTTGAGGGAGTAAAAACTGATACATACCCATGCACTAAAATCAAAATGTTGATTTAATTTACTAAGAAGTGACACACAATGCTCCAGCTGCTGCAATGAAGAATGCTTTACTGACAAAGGCTCAATGCTGCACACAACAAAGTCAAATACAGAATTTGCTATAATAATAAGCCCAGAGGGCATTTGTGTGGTCTGGGGAGCAGAGTCCGGAGCGGTTTGGTTATGAAAATGATGCCCGTGCGAGATATCTGGGGCTTAAGGCCTCGACTTAATTGTTTACTCTACACTAAAAAGAAAAGAAAACACTCTGAGCAGTGGTGCAGAGTGAAAACGAGGAATTAACAGTGTGAGTTTTATTTCAGAGCGCCACGTCATTGTGATGGAGATTTAATAAAGGAGGAACACACGGACAAAGAAGAAGAGAAGGGGGGGCAGCCCTTGAACGCGATTCCCTGAGGCATTAAAGTTCTGTACTAAATTCTGGTTTCCAGTGTGAGAAAAGTCACGCAGTGCCAGTAGTAGAGCTAGGTTGAGTGATGATTCTAAATTACTGTAAGTAAATCATCGTACACCGTTCAAGTTTCATGATAACGGGGATCTAGACTTTGTTGAACCCTAGGCAATTTGAACAGGTAAAAGTCGAGTGACCAAGTAGCAGTTGAATAAAAGTCATTGAATAAGTGTTGAAATAAACTGGCAGAATTAAGAGAATTAAAACATTTCAAGAGCTCAACTTACTTAATGGTTCAATTTTGTTTCACGAACGCAAAACATATAGGTTTATGAATATGAAAAGGTTGAGGTGGTGTTGATTTGACTCTGTGTAGGTTTAGGTTGGTATTTTTATTGATGGGAAGAATATTCAGTGACAAGTCCTAAGACCCGGGCGTCTGCATTTTGTTTTTGTTATTTTTCATTTTATTTTGTTTTATATTTACTGATTTTTGTTTGTGAATCTTTTCTTTAAGCAGATCTGCACATCGGAAATTACAAGCATTACACGTCGGCGAGAAAATTGTTGTAAGTGAGTTTCTCCGCATTGAAATGGGTTCTGGAGGAAACACTTGTGGGGACAATTAGAAACGAGAGTCCCTGTTTAAAAAAGGATTCAGCGAGGTAATCCAAACTCAAGTTCTTGTTTCTTTTTGAGATGACGTCATTTTGCTGAGTGTGGAAACTAGATGCGATGACAGGTTTCACTATCAGCAAAGAACGGATGAATGGATGAAAGACTGGGAATAAAAACAAACGGACTGACTGGTAAAAGATGACAAGACTTGACCATGACTCAAGGTTAACCACCTCCACCTAGATAGGATAAAAGGGTGGATGAATTTATGTGGGTTTCTTTTACAGGAGTAGAAGGATGACAAAATATTCGAGGATGAGTGAACCTGTAAATGCCATTTTTGTGTCTTGTGTTGCTTACAGAGGTAACTGCGCAGCGTTACCATTTACATTTTCTTCCCTACAGGGTTACAGTGTTAATGTTTTTCTATTACAGGATTTCTGGGCGGATGTATGAAGAAACGGTGTTTATGGGTTAGGAGTTGGGGATGCTATTACACTGTATTCTGGTGAGAGTGTTGGGGGAGACACACCCTGTCTTGAAAACTGTGATTCTTTTACAGGAAATGTTTTATAGCACCTATGGAATGAGGATGCCTGACTACGGTCAATGTGCTGCTAATGTTTGCTTTGCTTTGGTGAGAGGGGTGCAGTAGAAAACAGACAAGTGACATGAAAACAAGTAATAATAACAAATAACAAATTTGGGGACAGTTTGACCTAGAGCCCACTAACTGGCCATTAGGGGCTCTCTCTCTCTCTCTCTCTCTCTCTCTCTCTCTCTCTCTCTCTCTCTCTCTCTCTCTCTCTCTCTCTCTTGGAATAACATTGCCCAAAGGGTGAATAAAGCAAATTGTGGCAATAATAGTGATTTAATGATTGGAGAAACCTGAACATGATACTTGTCTGTTGAGCTGAATCGTTTATTACTCTTATGATTTTCCGGTGGGACTATGAAGATTTTTTGGTACAGATTGCAGGTTGTTGCTCTTTAACTCCTAGAACACGCCCTTGGCGAGGTGGGGGGAACTGGACCACCTTTCTCTGCCCCATCATCCTCTATTAGAAGACATCCAAGCTAAGTAAACATGTCTTGGCCCTTTCCCCCTGAAATGACAGGCAGGCAAAGATGTTGCGTCTTTGTTTGCTTCCTGGCCCTGGGTCTCATTCCCATTGGCATAATCCTGATCTGTGAAGGGCCCCCGACACTTCTGACACCTTCAAGTTCAAAAGCTTCGCCCCCTTCTGACAGTCCCAATCTGACAAATGTAGCCCCTAGGGTCTTGCCCACCACTTCCTCTCCAGTTTTGCCCACGCCCGATCCATTTAGAAAGAAACGAGACACGGTTACCTCCTCGCCAACGGATGATGAAAACTCTGATCGTGAGGGTGACGAACATTATCGTCTTTCTCTTGTTTAAATGCTTCTAGAATGGTTGTTTCTCTGTGGTGTTTTGTATTAGGCTTGTTATTGATTGTTTCCCTCACCCACTTCCTCTTGAAGGATATATCTGGTTGAACTGTGTCTGGTCGGGTTGTGAGGGTTAAGCGATGTTCTCAGGGTCTCCGGACTTAAGCCTGAGCGAATGTGTACTCCCACCACTGGATATAAATTGTTTTTTTTCCACACCCCTTCCTCACGTTTTACCATATTCACTTTTGAATGTCCTTAGCAGTTACCGTTCTGGGTTTATTTTACGGTTGATTTATTCTTTCACATTTTCACGTTTATATCTCTCATTATTATAGTATACTCTGTACTCTCCACATTTTTATCATTACTTATGCTTTTTGGTTGCTGAGTTACAGGAACTGTTAATTTTGTGTCACTACCCTGGTTGCACTGACTCGTTGTATCCTTTTGTGCAGGACAGCTGTTACTGCTTTCATCGGGAACCGAGACTGCTTGCAGCCGACCCCTGGGCAGGGTGGTGCCTGGACTCTTTTCTCCTCATCTGCAATGACAGATAAAGACAAATGATAAGACCCGAGGAGTTTTTCGAGCCAGGCTTCGACACGTCTCTGTGTTCCTTTGAATGTTACTTATTTTTGTGTGTTGACCCATTTAAGATGGGTCAAAAGGGGGATTTGAAGAAAATATAATCTGATCAAACATTATTCAGCTTTAAATATTGTTCAGCTTTAAAGTTACTGTGCAACTGTGTAATAAAAATGTGTGCTCACGACTTTGGCCTTGAGAGCGATAAGAAGCGATCGCCTCATCCTGCAGGTGGAAGATATCTGCAAGCGAAGAGGCTAGAACACCCAAGGCCGATTTCCTTTTATGGAGTTGTTTTTCTGCTAATGCAGCACTTTCCTCACAACCCCCTCCTGTAAGTTTTAGAGAATATATACCCATCCTTACAGCAAATATTAGGAATCTCCTGATGTGAGCTGTGTTGAGAGGTTGTCTCTGTCTCAATAAAAGTTCACTGATTCCCCATCTGCTGCAGGTGTCCGGTTGTCTTCATTCTCCGCCAGCCTGGTTAAGTCAATTCCTCCTTAACATCTAAAAGAACCTATTTAATGAAGGAAGACGGGTTCACTTTGTGTTTAATATTATTCTATTGCTGTTGTTGTTTTTTTTATATCCTTCACTTCTAACTCCGTTAAATGTCATAAATTCCGTTTTCATGGATGCCTGGATGTTAAACTCAATTGTTACACCTGGTAGAGCAGAACGCTGATCATTTTATTAAAGATGAAAGACTTTAGACAGTTTTTCAACTCTCAGTAATGCCATAGTGATCGTTTGATATATGAACCTGCAGCTGAGTTTAGACCCAGACACGGCTAGTGACGTCAGACTGAACAACCGGATAGTCTAAATATGAAGTCCACTCTTTTTTAAAATATTTAATAAAGTCTTCATCTTTAAGCAGCGATGTATTAAATCTCCAGTTTTTACTTGGCGTAGTATTATTCTTGTGCATTAGTGTTAAAGATACAGGACCATGATCGCTGACAGCTATAGATTGAATCTCAGTGTCTGAAATGTCACTCAGCAGTGAGCTACTGACCAAAAAATAATCCAGACGAGAGTAGGACTGATGAACATGTGAGAAAAAAGTATATTCCTTACTGGTTGCCAATTGCGCTGAGTTCCTGCTGTGTTGAGCCTATCCATTTCTTCATTTAGTCCAAGGTTGAGGTCGCCTCCAAGAGGTTTCTGATGTTAAAAGCTGAAGTAATGGCTTCTATAGCGTTATTGGCAACAATGTTACCAATCCCTTACAAAATATTAATATCAATGAAGAAGGCTATGTTTTATTTTCTTTGGGGAGGTCAACATAAGAGAGCAAAGAGAGAAATTATGTATAAACCAGTAGGGAAAGGGGGGAGAGCAGTACCAGAAGTAGAGTCCAAGTGTAATGCGATGTTTATCACTCCAATTTTTAAGGCATGTTTTAGTGACCCTAAAGATAAGCTTTGGCCATATTTTACTAGGTTTTGGGTGGGTTGGAGAGTGTTACAGGCCCCCTTAACATGCCCTTCTCTGAACAATATCCTGTAATTTACAAGGTAGTGATTCGTTTGTTGAAACGTTTTCCAAATAAGATTACATCTCAGGAGATAACTCGTGCAACTATAGAGGAGATATTGTTTCCAACAGTTAGTATGTCACTGATAGAAAAATTACGTGAAATCCACACTAAAATGGCTTGGGGTAATGTAAATAATAAATTTCTGCTAAATTCTCATAAGAACTTAGCGTGGCAAGCTGCCCAAGAATGTCTGCCGACAAGAGCTTTTTTGTAAGAAAGGGAGTGCACAAGGAGTGCACAGTGCCCAAGAAAGCGGTGTGGGGAAGACGAGACGATTAAACATATTTTGGGAATGTTTCTTTGCAAAAAAAAGTCTGGGACCTATTAAGACAGTGGTTGAAAGATCTAAGTAAAGAAGAGTTGACATGAAATTATAATGTATGTTTTTTTGAAAACAACTTGGGAGAAAGGGGAAACATGTTGGTGGATAATGGTGAATTGTGTAAAAGATGCTTTGTGGAGAGCGAGAAACATCTGTGTATTTAAAAAGTATGAAATATCGGAAAGAGTTGTAATCAACAGCATGATTCGTTTGTTGAAGGATTATATTATAAGAATCCCCTTTGGGGAAAGTGAAGAGAACAAAAGAAAGATGTGTAAAGTACCAAGGAAGTATTTGAACATTTGTATGTAGAATAATGTGAGAGTAATAGTCGTTGTTTTGGACCTTTTTGTTTTTGTTTTTCCTTTGTGGGTTTCCCCATTTGGGTTTTTGATTTCCGATGTTTCATTATTTTTTTTTATGAATGAACTGATGTAATTTTGGTTTTGAACAATAAAACTCTTTGAAAATTGAAATTGGTTCACCCAGACCCACCATGGCGACATCGACGGCTAATATGACAGGTTCCAGGAGGAACGCTGTGCGTTTTGAGATGCAAGGCAATTGCAAAAGGGATCGACTACATTTCAGCAGGATTGTTATCCAGAAGGAATTGGGATTTTCTCCAACGCAGATTGACTACATTTTCGGCTTGCCTGGAAAGAAAAGTTATGAGGTGATTTTTGCCACCAATACGCTTTTTGAATCATGTATTGACAAGTTTAATAGACTTAAACAATCAAGACCTCAGCTGGAGAATATTAAGAGGACAGCGTTATCAGGCAGAGAACCCAAAGCTGTGACAGTGATTATGCATTCGGAATATGTGAGAGGGGAAGATATTAAGATCTGGTTGTCCTTTAAATGTGTGGTGATGAGAGGTTTGGACTTAAAAGACAAAGATGGAATCCGAACCGGAGCATATCGTTTCTATGTCCACCTGCATAGAGATGAGAACTCTGGTGATTTGACTCACCTGCCCCCAATTATCCAATTAGGGGCAATCAGAGGATATGTTTTCTATGCCGGGCAACCCAAGACATGCCGTAAATGTGGCGGCAACGACCATCTAGCCGCAGAGTGCGACAATGTGGTTTGTAAAAACTGTAACAGTGACGAGCACATTGCAAGGAAATGTAATCTTTGCGGGGGAGAAGGACATAATTTTAGGGCATGTCCCCAATCCTATGCAAACAGAGTGAAAAGACCACAGCTGCAGCAATTAGAGGAGATACCAATGCTAACTGGAGGAGGTCCACACGCTGATGAAGATGCAAGTAACGACCAAGCCAACGAGCGCCAGCAGGAAGTGATTGAGGGCCAAACGACCTACAGCGGGGGAAGGGGAACGAGTAGATGACCAGCCCTGCCAAGTAACTACACACGAGGATTCAGCGACGGTGGTGACAGGGGAGACCACAGGATTAATGGATGGGAGTGAACAACTATTAAAGACACAAAAAGTGCCTACGACTAACGTGCATGTATCTCAATTGGGTCACAGTAAAATCTGGAGTACGGCAGGGATGTCCCTTGTCTCCTGTTTTGTTTATACTGGTGATGGAGCCATTAGCATGTGCATTAAGACTCAATGAGTCAATTAAAGGGTTAACCCCACCAGGTAGTGGGGGGATGGAAGTTAAATATTCTACACTGAACAAAAATATAAACGCAACACTTTTGTTTTTGCTCCCATTCCCCATGGGATGGACGTAGAGACCTAAAATTCATTCCAGATACACAATATAACCATCCCTCCCAAACAGTGGTCACAAATCAGTCCAAATGTGTGGTAGTGGGCACATCTGCTATATTGAGATAATCCATCCCACCTCACAGGTGTGCCACATCAGGATGCTGATCTGACATCATGAGTAGTGCACAGGTGTACCTCAGACTGCCCACAACAAAAGGCCACCCTGGAATGTGCAGTTTTGTCTCACAGCAAAATGCCACAGATGCCACAAGCAATGAGGGAGCGTGCAATTGGCATGCTGACAGCAGGAATGTCAACCAGATCTGTCGCCCGTGCATTGAATGTTCATTTCTCAACCATAAGCCGTCTCCACAGGCGTTTCAGAGAATATGGCAGCACATCCATCCGGCCTCACAACCGCAGACCTCGTGTAACCACACCAGCCCAGGACCTCCACATCCAGCAGGTTCACCTCCAAGATCGTCTGAGACCAGCCACCCAGACAGCTGTTGGAACAATTGGTTTGCACAACCAAACAATTTCTGCACAAACTGTCAGAAACCGTCTCAGGGACGCTCAACTGGATGCCCGTCGTCCTCATCGGGGTCTTGACCTGACTCCAGCTCGTCACCGTAACAGACTTGTGTGGGCAAATGCTCACATTCGATGGCGTCTGGCACGTTGGAGAGGTGTGCGCTTCACGGATGAATCATGGTTCACATTGTTCAGGGCAGATGGCAGCTGAGAATGTCCCAGTTCTTGCATGGCCAGCATACTCACCGGACATGTCACCCATTGAGCATGTTCGGGATGTGCTTGACCGGCGTATACGACAGCGTGTACCAGTTCCCACGAATATCCAACAACCTCGCACAGCCATTGAAGAGGAGTGGACCAACATTCCACAGGCCACAATTGACAATCTGATAGACTCCATGCGACGATGTGTTGCACTGCATGAGGCAAATGGTGGTCACACCAGATACTGACCGGTTCTGGGTCCCCAGACCCACAATAGAACAAAAAACTGTAAACTTCCAGGGTGGCCTTTTGTTGTGGGCAGTCTGAGGTACACCTGTGCACTACTCATGATGTCAGATCAGCATCCTGATGTGGCACACCTGTGAGGTGGGATGGATTATCTCAATATAGCAGATGTGCCCACTACCACACATTTGGACTGATTTGTGACCACTGTTTGGGAGGGATGGTTATATTGTGTATCTGGAATGAATTTTAGGTCTCTACGTCCATCCCATGGGGAATGGGAGCAGTAACAAAGGTGTTGCGTTTATATTTTTGTTCGGTGTATGTATATGGATGACATAACTTTGTTGCTTACGGATAATAAGTCGATAGACGAAAGCCTGGCAGTTTGTGAAGACTTTACGGCAGCTTCGGGGATGAGAATTAATAAGGGTAAGAGCGAGGTTATTTATTTTAAGTGGCAGGAGATTAAGGAGAATTGGGGATTGATTGAAAATTTTGAAACAATGAAAATTTTAGGGGTGGAAATAGGAGAAAATATGCAAACTAAGAATTGGAATTCAAAACTACAAAAAATACAAGGGAAGCTGTTGAGTTGGAAGGACAGAAAACTTTCCTTTATAGGTAAAGTTTTGGTGTTAAAGGCTGAAGTAATTGTGTCTGTATGTTTCTGGCAACTACACTACCAATTCCATATAAAATATTAGCCTCGCTGAGGAAGGCTATGTTTCACTTTCTTTGAGGAGACCAACACGAGAGACTGAAGAGAGAAATTATCTACAGACCGGTAAAAAAAGGGGGGAGAGCAGTCCCAGAAATTGCATCTAAACTTAATGCAATGTTTATCGTCCCAGTGCTCAGGGCTTGCTTCAATGACCCTAAAGATAAGATTTGGCCATATTTCACAAGGTTTTGGGTGGGTTGGAGAGTGTTGAAGGCATGGGGCATGCGATGCCTTCTCAGTGTACCTTTCTCTGAACAATACCCCGCTGTCTATGATATGGTAATTCAATCGCTGACTCAGATCACACCTCGGGAGATAACTCGAGCCAATTTAGAGGAGATATTATTTCCAATGCATAGAATGACTCCAGTAGGGAGACTTCCTGAAAACCTCTGTAAAATGGCATGGGCTAATGTTAATAATAAGATACTGTTAAATTCCCACAAAGACTTAGCGTGGCAAGCTGTTCAAGAATGTCTACCCACAAGAGCCTTTTTGAAGGTAAGAGAGTGCACGAGGAGTGCGCAGTGCCCAAGAATGAGATGTGGAAATGACGAGACGGTTAGACATTTGTTTTGGGAATGCCCCTTTGCTAATAAGGTGTGGTGTTTATTACGGCACCAGTTGAAAGAGCTATATAAGGGGGATTTAACATATGAATGTATAATGTATGGGATTTTGAAAGGTAGTGGGGGAAGAGGGGAAGATTGTTGGTGGATAACAGTGAATTGTGTTAAAGATGCATTATGGAGGGCGAGAAACATTTGTGTTTTTAAAAAATATGAAATTCCTGCAAGAGTTGTAGTAAATAGTACCTTTAATTTGTTTAATGATTACTTTACGGGAAGATATCCTTTTGGAGAAGGGAGTAAAACAAAATGTATGGATGTTAGTTGAACATTAGTATATGGCAGGGGTCTGCAACCTTTAACACCCAAAGAGCCACTTGGACCTGATTTCCACGCAAAAGAAAACACTGGGAGCCTCAAATACTTTTTGAAATCTAAAATGAAGATAACACCGTATATATTGTTTTTTTTTACCTTTACGCTTTGTGTGAACAACTAAAGTAAGTAAGTAAAGTTTATTTATTAAGCGCTTTTCACAGACAGGCAGTCACAAAGCGCTGTACACAAATATTAAAATAAACACTACAATCAATAGACATTATACACAATGTAAAATATCAAATGTAAAGAATATAAAATACGTAGATCAACAAAAGGCTTGTTTGAACAGAAAAGTTTTTAACTGCTTTTTAAAAGAATCCACAGAGCAACTAAGGTGTGTCGCTTATGAAATCCATGAAGTGCTACAGAGAAAATTACATTTTATTTATGTAATTAACACATTTTGAACTCTTAAAGAAATATAACAAAAGGAAAGATACCCAGCTGAACTAAAATGATCCATGTAGCAAACAAAAACTGTTGTGAGTCGCCACCCTTATATCGCCTTTGGGCTTTTGGAGCCTTGACCTGACTTTTAAAAAGTAATTGGAAAAAAAGCTCTATGCTGCTGAAAAAAAAATGGCTATTTGCAAAATTCTGCCTAAATATGTATTTTACCTGGTTAATGTGTGTGATGGGGCGTGGTCTGCAGTGCCGCTGCATGGGAGTCGGGCGCACCTGAGCAGCACCCGCAATCACGCCTCGCCACCTTAAAGTCTGTGCTCTCTCTGCTGTTGTGTTGTCGGGCTGTGAGCTGAAAAGCTACAGCCCGTATCCGTACAGCAACCGTGTGTGAAAAGTGGTCAATAAAGAGATGCTGAAAAGCATGTTCATACAAACATCGTCGGGTCTGCCGTGGTATGTTTACAATAAGACTTATGGTCCCGAACCTCTGCGCACAGCGTCTGCAAATTGGGGCTGTACGAAGTCACTTTCATCTTTACGCAGGACTGTAAGCTGTCATCTGTGAGGCGTAAGCGGTGTTTGTTTTTAACATAGTTCACGGTGGAGAACAGCTGCCGACATAATGTGGATCCAAGATCCATAATTGGCCTGCCTGGGGTTGAAAGTCTCAATAAATGCACAGCGTTTCAGCGGAAAAACATAATAAGATATAATTTTATTTTTATATTTCAAAATCACAATAATCTTCCAATTTAGGGTTGCTGACCCCTGGTATATGGGATCCTTTGTTGAACCTCTTTTATATTATTTTTATTTTTATTTTATTTTTTCAATTTTTTGTTTTGAGGTGTTGTGGCTTTGATGCCTTTTCTTGGTCTAGACGTTTGAGATTTTGTATAACATTTCTGTAATGAACAATAAAAAATCGTGAAAATTGTAAATTGGTTCACCCTCCATGATGATGACACCAAATGCTACTATGACCTTGACAGATTCCAGGAGGAATGCTGTGCGTTTTGAGCTACATAAACATATTTCATCGCCAATGAATGTGGATAAGGGTAACAACCAAGTTAACGAGTTTCAGCTGGAAGCCATTGAGAACCCAACAAGGGCTAATCAGGACGGGGAACCAGCTGGGAAGTCATTCCACCAAGCAGCTGTGTACGAGGAAACAACGATGTCTCACAATTATCAAAGGAACCTAATGGAGTTGAAATTATTCACGAGGAGATGGCATCCTCCCTAGGAACTTCAGACCTTACCCTTCCAACAAATGAAAAGAGTGCAGAGACTTGTTGGATTTTATGTTCCCGGATTTTCCAACGGAGGAGACAAAACATACTGTTAAGTTTGACGAGGAGGTTTTCCCTTTACCAGCACACGCCATGGAAGACAAGTTGCCCCGCTCCCCTGAACTAGTATTACAACCTGGGCCATATGATGTGTCAGGTTCACTAAAGCGGCAAATAAATACGTCAACGGAATCTTCAGCTGGAGATGCTGACTTGGAACACCCGTGGCGTGGTTGGTATTAAAAAAGGAAAAGAAGGTAAAGGTCCACGTCACGCTGTGCACCATGTTATTGTTTAAATGAGATTAATTGCAGAATGACAGATAGTAAGGTTAACAATAACAGTATTTTGTCTCTATCTTCAGGTTTTACACGCTTACATTTATATACGCAGTTACTGTCCCTCTATTTAGAAAGGCAGAGGCGTCACGGTGTAATTATTTTACGTGTAGTTGTTTTTTTCCTGTGTAACAATATTTAACATTGCTATCAATACATTTTTCGAAAAATACCTCTCTGTGCAAAATGGGTTTAGAAACATAAACAACTGTGAGATGCTGTTTGTCCGTGATTTGAACTGAGGGAACAAATCGTGGCAGGATCAGCCTGATATTATTTGTATCCCACTGTAACGTTACTGTATACAGAGCTAACATGTCAGGAGTAGTTAGTCTTTACAAGAAAGGTTTGTGAACTAAAAATCAAGAATGTGGGATACTGTTTATCCGTGATTTGGAGAGCCCAGCGCGTGCTCCCGATGCAGGGGAAACAAATTCTGCAGGGGAGACCTACCTTGGCACTTGTGCAGGTGAAGCCAAAGGGAAGATTTGCTTCACCATATTTTCTAGTCTTTGGCTTAGAATGAAGAAGGTTTGGAAACATACTTGGCGATGCTTCATCTCCTGCTTTGCGTTTGTGTGGGAGCCCCGTCAAAAACCTGTCCATTATGCTAGCAGTGTCCAAGCGTTTTCTGTTTTTGTTTTTTTTCTCTTTTCATACTGCTCCCCCCCCCTGCAATAGCTCTGCCCCCCCCCCCCCCCCCAGGGGGCGGGCCCCACACTTTGGGAACCTCTGCCTTACATGGACAACTATGTAAAGTTTGCAAAACGATGGGCATACGGGCAATCCTTTTGGTCAGGGGATAACCAGAACCGTTTTTCAGGAGTGGGAGTGTTATTTAACAACAGAACCTTTAACATAGAAAATGTGGAGACTGTGGTGGATGGGAGAGTGTTACTTGTTGATGCAGAAAAATATGGGAGTAAATTTAGGATTATCAATGTCTATGGATATACTGACAAGAAGCAACAGACTACCTTGCAACCCTTTCTTTGTAGTAGAAGAAATATAGTATGGGGGGGGGGGGATTTTAATTATCCATCCATCCATTCGCGTCCGCTTATCCTGTTCAGGGTCGCGGGGGGCGCTGGAGCCTATCCCAGCTGTCATAGGGCGAGAGGCGGGGTACACCCTGGACAGGTCGCCAGTCTGTCGCAGGGCCACACAGAGACAGACAACCATTCACTCGCACATTCACACCTATGGGCAATTTGGATTAACCAATTAACCTATCCCCACTAAGTGCATGTCTTTTATATTATATTTTAATTATATCCTTGGAAAAAAAGTCCGGCGGGGGGAGAACCCTGTGGGTAGAGGGGATGTTCCTGTGCGTTAGAAAACTTAATTACTGATGGTAACCTGAATGATGTTTTTAGGTCGCAATGGCAAAGAAGGAAGCAAGCTACATTGTAAAGATATTATAACCTTCTTCTTGGGATTTGACGTGAATGAGGAGATAACGAGATTAAAAGCGGAAATGATGGGAGCTTTGAATGAAAAAAAGCAAAGGGGTATCACCCTCGCCCTGGGTGAACCAATTTTTATTGTTCATTGAAGAAAGGTTATTCAAATTCTCAACACTGGAACAGACAAAAGGGATACATCAAAGCCACAGACACCTCAAAAAAAAAAAGGTCTATACATAATAATCTCCTCAGTCTTTCATGTTCTTTCATGTTGGCCCCCCCAAAGGAAGCGAAACGCTTCAGTGATTGGATTACTACATCATAAACAGCGGGGTATTGTTCTGAGAAAGGTGTATTAAGGGAGCATCGCATGCCCCATGCCTTCAACACTCTCTGACCAACTCAAAATCTTGTGAAACATTTACATGGTAAATTTTACTTCATTCCCCCCACTTCATACCCGGGGGGTGTTAACCCTTTAATTGACTCGTTCGGTCTTAAGGCACATGCTAGTGGCTCCATCGCCAGTATAAACAAAATAGGGGACAAAGGACATCCCTGTCGTACTCCAGACTTTCCTCCGACCGTAGCGGTGAGTGTTCCATTTACGACAACCACACTACTACAACTATTATATAACACCTGGATCCATCTCCTAAACCCCTCCCCAAAACCTAAATTATTAAGGACTTTCATCAAAAAAGTATGGTTAACGTTATCAAAGGCTTTTTCCAGATCTATTCCTAGACAACAAAGGGGAATGTTCCGCTCTTGAACTATCCCTTATGACAGCCAAGCCGTCTGTCATCTTACGTCCTAATATCCCACGTTTGCCCTACTCCAATTAGCTTAAGTATAACTGATTGCAACCAGAAAAATAAAGCTTTAGTAGATATTAAAATTTTAGCTAAAGCTTGATTTTTCTCACTATTCCATTACGTAGGTAAGACAAACATTTCCCTACTCAAACCTATAATGCTATTCTTTACTAGCAATAAAAACTCTAAGGTGTAGTCAACACATATCACAATACTAAATCCATTTTGCTATAAACACACTCTAAAATCAACTTTAATAAGTGACAAGGATTCTCCTCCTTCTTCACCTGGTCTCTTCCGGTGACCTCAGACTAACTAGGAAACTTGTACTGGAAATTTCTTTATTTTTATGTATTGATCACATATTTTAATTACATCACTTTAGTATGGCAAAATCACTCCTGACACCTCTTTGTATACATGCATGTGAAATGTTCTCACAAGTGGGCCTCAGGTTTTATTACACCTCACAGAGGTGTAGACTTGAAGATCTCCAGAACATCCTGCTTTTAGGGAGGTGACGGGTGGTCGTAACTTTTCTTAGAGTGGGAGAGGGGCAAGGATGAGCTGGATTGAAGGCATAGAGCTATATGATGTGCTGTGGAATGTTCCTTGTTTGAGAGTGCTCTGGGAAGGTATAAAATGGTTCAGGGCGGTGTCCTTCTTCAGAAAATTGTTTGGTGTTTGGTCTGAACATTCTCTCCACTGCAGTGTTTTCTTTTTTTAATAAACCTCACTTCAAAGATAACCCTGGTTGTTGAAGTTTATTCAAGATTTTCTATAACAAACTATAAATACAGGAAGTGACGCTGCATTTCCTCCTTTCGATCCTTGAACACAGGTATGTAAGGTGAGGGTTTTTCAAAGTGTTTGTTGAATTGGCACAGGCAGAAGAGTTGGATGAGGCCGGAGACTTGTATCACATTCCTTAAACACTTCAAGCTGTAAGCTAATGATAGTTATATAAGAACAGATGCTGCTGGTGCAATAAGCTGTACATTTTACGTCCAATGGATGCATGATCTGATTAGTTGACTAATCACAAAAATAATCAGTGACTAGTCGACTATCAAAATAATCGTTTTGGGCAGCCATGTATTCTTCCCACACACCTTTGTGATTTGAGGAAAATCAACCCTAAAACTACAGCACACATTTTACATTATCTGCATTCAGATGGGGTGGGTGTTAGTCTGCTTGTGCTAACTGGGATATCAGTGTTTAAATTGGTCTGTTCAGGCACAGCAGGAGGAGTCAGAGGGTGCAGCATCCCCGGTTGAAAAGATGGTCTCTCAAACTGATGGTTCACAATCCTTTTATTGAACACACCGTAAGAGCTACAACATACAGAATAAAAGACTATTAGTAAATCAAACAGTGTATTACCTTTAACCTTTTGACTTACTCATTAATCACAAAGTAATTATCTTTACCTTACATAACATATAACAGTGAAACAAATTTAGCATATAAGTGAAATCGTTGCATCGCTGCCTAAACATGACGAGGTACGTTAGCGCCCTCTAGTGGGTGAAAACTTAGCCTTTATCCTTAGTAGCGGTCAGCAGCTATATGCTCCGTAAAACAACAAGGTACATATCCACAGGACAAACTTTGTTACGAACCTTGTTCCCTCATCAACCAGGTGCTAAGAAACTGCTTTCAACTCAGTGTTGCACCTTAATAGCCGTTCTTTTCCCCATTCCCGTCCATTAACCATATAGCATAACTCGCGCTTCTGCTATTTGGTTTACGCCACTTGATTTACGGCACCTTGTAGCTCTGTGACTTTCAAAATAAAAGCACCCACTGGGTCCAACAATATAATAGTAACTCATAACTTTACAAAACACTTTACAAAATATTAATGAGGTCATTTACAGAGGGTTCAGAGTCTGTTACCCCAGTAAGTGACTCAGAGCTTAAGTTGACCTTTTTCTGGAACCAAAAAGAAAATGTACTTGCTTGACCTTTATGTAATTAATGGCTCTGAAATTATGCCTGTGTATGAATAGAAATTTATACACAATGACACACACATCATGTTTTTAAGTAGTGTGTGAGGCAGTAGAGTATGAGCTGTAGTACTGAGCTTATATTCATAAACAATAACTGTAGACAAGTTAAATAATTCTTTAAATGCGATAAATATCAAAAGAATGATTGTATCATCAGTACTTCTACCATCATTATATGCAAAGAGCAGGAATGCACTCAAAATGTTCATTATTACTGAACAATAATCGGCAAAGGAATAACTGAACCCTATTTATTTATTTAAACTCTGGTCATAGCATTTGAATTAGTTAGTAATCAACTGTTTGTTAAATCACGTTTTGCTATTAGTAACAGACTTTTACTCTCATGAATACAATCTCCACAATCAAACATTTATAGAAATTTTATGAAGAACATAGTATCGTCAAGCCTTAAAGAAGCTGATGGTGAACGGAAAATGAGTCAAGTCACACACGTTGTATAAATTCCTTCCTCTTCTTCTTGCCCTCCTCTTGCCAGTACCACTTGTATGAAATCACATTTATGTAAGTATCATATAAGATATAAAATGCCCATTTGATGGGCATCCCAGAAAGTTGATTCTGTTCATCTGGACGTCCTGGGTTATTGACTCAGTTTTTGAGTTTATTTTGAACTTGTGATTAATTTCCTTGGAATTAAGAGATAATTTATGTGCTTCCTGAGTATCTTACTTTCTAGTGCCTCTGAGTTTGGTATTTATAATTCTTGATTTCTTGTTTTGTTATGTTGGTTCCCCTTCCATGTCTAGTCTGCTCTAGTTTTGTCTCTGTGTTTGGTCTTTATCTCTGTTCTTGTTTACCTTCAGTCTCCCCAGTTTGTCATAGCTCCATGTCCATTTGTCCCCAGTCCTAGTGTAAAGTTCTCATGTCATTGTATGAGTCTTGGTGTGCACGTGTTACTTCCATGCCACCTCCTGGGAAGAGCTGAGGAGAGTCCCAGATGAGGGGTCACCCAGTAGCCACAGAGCAGAAGCCAGAGGGGGCTGGACAGGCGTGCCCGCCGGCTCTGCTGGCAGCCAGCTGTGCCAGAGTGAACCGAGCCGCAGGCCCAGAGGCTGAAGGCCCGAGGGCCCCCTACACCCCGGAAGAGGCCTGACCGAAATCTCTTAAAACACCGGGCCCCTCCCCTACCTTCACTGTGTGCTCATGCACCTAGCACAACAGAGTTTAATGTGGAAGAAGTAGCTGAAAAATTAAGAAAAAAACCCCTAAAAAATAAATGCAAATGTGTCAAATGAACCAACTGTCAATAATAGTATTCATAACAATAAGCCTTTGTAGTCAGAGGACGCTGCTGTTGCTAGTACCAGCCGTGGAAAAGTACAGGGGGACGGATTAGTATCAACATTGTGTTGATACTGTGTTGGTGTTTGGCTCAATAGCGCCATCTGCAGGATTAAAAAAACATTGATGCAATCTTAATAAAGAATGTGGAGAGACTGAACTTCAATCTGACTACTGGACATCAAATGAGTGATGAATGGTCCTGTTTAAATAACCAGCTAATGATGCCAAATGAACAAAAGAAAAGTGTCTATTTTTTGTTCACTGCGGTACGGCAGCACTACTGCACTACTGCTGTGGACCGCAAACGCCTACAGAGAGTGATAACAACCGCGGAGAAGATCATCAGGACTCTGCTGATCTCTCTGCAGAGCATCTACCATCGCAGAGTCCAGAGGAGAGGTGCCTCCATCCTCAAAGACGCCACACACCCCCAACACAGACTGTTCACACTTCTCCTTCTGCAGACGAAGCTTCAGAAGTGTGAAATCCAGAACATCCAGACTCAACAACTCATTCTTTCCCACTGCTATCAGGCTTCTGAACAGCTGATCTATTTTTGAACAGTAATAATAATTTTTTGCACATCAGGTCATCCTGCATATTAAGCTCATAGCTCTTTTGCACACATCTCTGTTTCACAGTTCAATATTCTCTTCTTTTTTGTCTTAATTTATTTATTTGTACTATTTGTATTTTAAATCACTTTTATTGTCACATCACATTTGCAGGTACATTGGTACAGCACATGTGAGTGATGTTTTTTATTTTTTTATTTATGTTTTTTATGTTCTATTTCTATTGTATATTAATTGGCATCTGTGTGTGGACAGCAAAGAAAGAATTTTGCACAGAAAAATGCCTTTTTTTCTTTGGACACCTGACAATAAACACTTAGAATCTTAAAGCAAAACTCGGGGAAGCAGAGGCATATGAAAAGTAAGTAAAACAAGATGTCCATAACTGAGGCTCTAGAAACTGCCAGGGTGGCTGTAGCTCAGGTGGCAGAGCAGGTCAGCCACTAATCAGAAGGTCGGTGGTTCGATCCCAGGCTGCATCCTGGCTGCATGCCAAATATCCTTGGGCAAGATACTAACCCCGTGTTTGCCTACTGGTGGTGGTCAGAGGGCCCGGTGGCGCCTGTGTCCGGCATCCTCGCCTCTGTCAGTGCGCCCCAGGGCAGCTGTGGCTACAATGTAGCTTGCTATCGCCAGTGTGTGAATGGGTGAATCACTGAATGTAGTGTAAAGCGCTTTGGGGTCCTATGGACTAGAAAAGCGCTATACAAATGCAGGCCATTTACCATTACCAAACAAAGACAGCTCTGGGAACTATAGTAGTAATATACGACGGAAGCAGAGGCCAAGAAAATAAATGGCCTGTTCAGTGTGTACACTCAGCTACAAGGGAAAAATGTCACAAGGGCAGACCAGAGGGAATAACAATCAGGATGCAAGATACCTCCAGAAGATAAGACAGGTGTTGAGAGCAGTGGGAATAAAATCCAACAGTTCAAGCCTATACCCTTTCAGTTTATCACCCAGGTTAAACTGATTACCATCACAGATCTGACTTAAAAACAAAACCAAAAAATCTGCCCACAGTTAGTGGTTAGCACTATGGCCTCACAGCAAGAATATTTGGGGTTTACGTTGTTTAAATCCACCAGCTGGCCACGTGTCTGCGTGGGTACTCCTGCTTAATCCAAACGTCCAAAGACATGTCTGTGTCTCTTTATATGTCTCTCTCTCTATATATATTTAGCTCTCAAGTTGTTTTTCCTCTTTTTAAAAAAATTTTTTTTTTAACGGCTAGCCTTTGTTTTACTTGAGTTTCAGTTCACAATAAAAGCTTTTTGTTGTGAAAGATTAGCCATCCTTGTATAACAGGAACCGTTTTATACACGGTAGGTGGCAGTGATGCGCCAGATCAGAAAAAAACCCCACCACGAAAAGGAAGTTCAAAGTTCACCAGGAAGTCATCCTCGTGTTTTTGTGGTGTAGTTACGGCATTGAGACAGGTGCGCACATACCAGAAAGTGGTTAAAACACCTTTTTCGGAGAAGTCATCTCATTGAACAGGTGAGTAAATATTGGTGGAGAGTCGGTGGTGGTAATGTGCTGCTGTCGTCACCGTTACAAACGTATGATTTTAGCTGCTGTTAGCTTCAGTGTTTGCGGTGAAATGCGTGAAATTTCCGAGCTGGTTTCTGCCCAGTACGTTTATTTCGGAACAGCGCAGCGCCACCGTGTAAACACTGAATGTTGTAGCAGCTATTTTAGATTCAGTGTGCGTGTAGTATCGTTAATAATCTGCGTGGTTAGGTAAACACGTGACTTCACAACGCTAGCCGGCTAATGGCTAGCTCCGTATGCTAACCCTCCTAGCTAACATCCATATACAGACGGGTCATTAAAAATAATGACGTCATCACGTGTCTGAAAAGGAAATGTATAAACATTACACGTGGTTTTCTTTTTTTAAAAAATATGCATTTTATGGTTGTCACATAAAACAACGGTGAATGTTTGTACGTGAAAACGTCGTTTTTTCAGTTAATCTTGCATTTAAAATTCAGATTTTAAGGGCTAATTTTAATGGTATCGTTAAGAAGCATCAGAAAGGGCAAACAAGATAAAACATTTAACAAACTAGACATAACCAACTCCAGAGAACCAACTTTCTTTTAAATAAAATTGTTTACGGCTAAACATCTCTACATTGAGATGCCTGTGATTTTTTTTGTTGTTGTTGTTTTTTTGGGGTTTTTTTGTGCTATATGCTGAAAGTAAACCTACTTGAATCCCCAGGTTCCCATGGCCTCATATACTTGCATCAGCTGCCGAGTAGCTTTCGCAGATGGTGAGGTGCAGCGTGCACACTATAAAACAGACTGGCATCGGTACAACTTGAAGCGGAAGGTGGCCGACATGCCCCCCGTCACTGCTGAAAACTTCCAGGAACGTGTCCTCGCTCAGAGGGCCGCTGCTGACCAGCAGCTGACCGATGCATCAGCCACTGAGTACTGCACCATCTGCAACAAGAAGTTCTCCAGCGCCAATGCTTACCAGAACCACCTGCAGTCCCACAAACACCAACAGGCCGAAAAGCAGACCCTTCTCGCTGCCCAGAGGAGAGTGGAGAAGATGAATGAGAAGAACCTGGAGAAGGGGCTTAGTGATGAAAAGGTGGATAATGACGCAAGGAATAAGGCCCTGCAACAGGCGCTGAAAGAACAGCAGAGATCGAGCCCTGCCAAGCAAGACCATGCACAGACCTCACAAGGAGCAACAAAGCAGAGGACTGAGAAGCTGGATAAACCTCCCAGGATGATGTGGCTGGAGGAGCAAGCCAAGAGGCGAGAAAGAGAAGAAGGTGGCACAGCTGGTGAAGGTGAAGGTGAGCAGATTAAATGAAATAAAAAGCATTTCTCAACTGTCTGAATGTCCTGCCGCACCCACAGAACATTATAAACTGAATGTTGACATCAACACTTGCACTAAATTTAGAGGGGAAAAAGCAGTGAAAATGTCATGTTGTCTTAGTTTGAATGTATTTCCATAAAAATGTTGCAGAAGACTGGGAGGATGTAGATGAAGATGATGAGGGCGATGATGGTGATGAGATGGAGGCAGATGATGAAGAGGAGGTGATGGATCAGGAGGAGGGAGAGTCCACCGCTCTGTCTGACACCCAACCTCCCGCTCTACCCGGCTCCATCCCCGTCACTGACTGCTTGTTCTGTTCCCACCACTCCAAGTCCCTCATGAAGAACGTCACACACATGACCAAAGTCCACAGTTTCTTCATCCCTGATGTGGAGTTCCTCGTAGATCTGAAGGGCCTCATCCGTTACCTCGGTGAGTTTTGACTGTAAAATTGCAGCAGCAAGGCTTGTATTAATATAATGGTGTAGTTACAGAAAGATGTGGTCAGGATTATCACATACATAAAAAATAAAACATTCTTTTGCACATGAATGTTTTTTTTTCTTTTGTGCTCTAACAATTTTTTAAAATTTATTTGTTTTACAGGAGAAAAAGTCGGTGCTGGGAACGTGTGCTTATGGTGTAACGAAAAGGGGCGTTCATTTTACTCATCAGAAGCAGTACAGAGTCACATGTTAGACAAAAGCCACTGTAAGCTCTTCACAGATGGCGATGCCGCCCTGGAGTTTGCAGACTTCTATGACTTCAGGTAATAAAGACTTTTAACCAGAGCCTCTCTTTAATGTTTAGCAAATAGGGTCCTTTTTTGTTTAGTGGGAATGGATATAATGCATCTTGCTTCGTTAAACCCATCAAAGGCTCATTGATTTTCACTTTTCTTTTGCCAACAGGAATAGTTACCCTGACAGAAAAGAGGGGGAGGATGCTGAAATGGATGATGAAGAGTTGGCTGATGACAAGAACCTGGAATATGACGACGAGACGATGGAGCTGATGCTCCCTTCAGGTGACTTGAAATGAGATTAGTTTTTATAATTGGAAATCCTGGTCAAGTCTTAAATGTATGTAAAGGAATTATATGAATGCTTGCTCTATAAGCCATAACTCTAAACTTTTCATAGCTAACATAAAAATCGGCACCGATTTGGTTTTTAGTTGGTAATGGGTCACATAGATTCAGACCGCAATGCTGATTGTCCAAATTTAGATATATGCTGTGGTGTATTAACAACAACAACCTGTAAAATAATCACATATAAACAATAATTAATATTTGTAGTCCTTTTGGTCAGGAATGTTGAAATAAATTAATTTGCAAGACTCCACCATTGATTTTTTTGATAGTTTGCTCCGTCTGAAGAATGAAAGTTACTTTCAGTTAACAAGCTGTTGGAATTTGGGGGTTTTAGTAAGAGAAGAACACAAGAAAGATGTGATAAATTCAGATGATTCCAAAATTAAGGAATTAAGGCACATTCTGTAGTTTTAATGATATCTAGTCCTATGAAAATATAACCTGTTCAGACCAACTGCATCAGCTCATAATATCAATAATTTCATAATCATCCCTGTCTGAAATGCTGTGTACATTCTAAATTTACAAATTTGGAACCTATTAAAAACAACAGGCAACATCTTAATGGGTTTAGTAAATTTGGAAAATAATACATATAAGTATGTATTAACTTTGCCGTTTTTGTTGGGATTTTTTGGATAGTAAAAATATTAAATAACTATTACTAAAATCAATGAAAGGGTGAGCCACCAGCAGTACATTTGGATAACTGCTTACTCACTGCTGGCCTCTTCTATTTCCTGTTGATCTTATCTTAAGAAGAAAAATAATTAGCACTTTATCGTTGTCTGATTTGCCTTGTCCGACTGGAAAAACATGGCAGAATTGATTGCTGCTGCAGAACTGCTGAGCAAGTCTTTCTTTAGATTTCTCTGTTGTAACAGAATCCATGTCTTTGCTGTGTGTTTCTTCAGGTGCTAAGATTGGCCACCGCTCTCTTATGAGGTACTACAAACAGCGGTTCGGAGCCCAGCGAGCGGTGGTTCTGACCCACAATAAGAACGCCGTTGGCAGAGTGCTCCGGCAGTACAAATCCCTCGGCTGGGGAGGAGATACAGGTAAGAGTCAGTAAACACTCGTCAAAAAGCATGATATCATTTAGTTAGTAAGTTTTGTCGCAGCTCAATTTATGAATCACTTTTATGACTTTATGACAGTGCAGCCTGCTTGTTCAGCAATGAGTTGTCGACCCTGTTTCCATGTCAAAGCCTTTACTGTGTTAGCTTAGGCTTGTTACTCCTCCACATGCTGCGTAGACTGTGTGCGCCGTTCAGCAGTCATTCTACCCTTGGAGACCATTACTGTTAGCACTATTCTTTTGTAGCAAGCTGAGCTACAAGATGATGATGAAGATGATGGTTAATCAATGATGTTACTATGTCTTAAAAATGCAATAGAAGAAAATAATGATTCTAAGTGTTAAGAGGTTTAGAAAAAGATGTGGCTGTGGAAAGGTTTTTAATAAGAAACATGATTTTCTATAGTGCAGAGTAGGGCTGGGCGATATGACCCAAAATTCATATCTCGATATTTTTTAGCTGGATGGCGATATAAGATATATATCTCGATTTTTTTTTTTTTTTTTTTTTTTTTTAAGCCATAAGTTAAGAACAAAAAGAGAGTTCTTAGTCACACTGTGTCCCAGATGTCACACGGGCACTTTTATTTACATACAGCGTAGATATTACTCAAAAATAAATTATCAGCATATATTAAATAATCATGGTCCATAAATAAAAGAAAACAATGTTGTTTTTGTGCATAACAAAAAGCTCACAATTGTGCAGTCAAAATGTAAACTAATAGACGCTGAGCGTAATAACAAAGAGACAGATTTCACAGCTGCACCACGTCTCTGAACAGGTGCCATTTGTGGTCCTTATACACACACAGTACGTATCACTCCGCGAGGCTCCTCCTCTGTAGCCGTAATTCTCCGACAATCCATCAAGCGGTGCAGCTCCATAGCTTAGCAAAGTCATATTAAAACATTTTTTGACAGATTGCTGAGCGCTGTGTACCACATAAAATCGGTTCGCGGTCAGTAAGCACAACCAGAATTCATACATAAGGCGCACTGTCGATTTTTGAGAAAAGGAAAGGATTTTAGGCCGTGCAGCCCCTCTGGGCTGCATGTCGTTAGCGCGGTTAGCTCGCTAACACGTTGACGCCATCCAGCCCCACGCACGGTAACTCGCTAACGGAGATTTTCCGCTTTCATCTTGTCATTGCCTGCAGGTGAAGCTATGGGGGAGTTGTGTTCAGTGCAGGAGAGGCGAGGCCGAGTAACGTTGCGTAGAGACAAAAGTGGACGAAAGAGAGGCAAACCTGCGGCTCCACAAGTATAATTATAACGTAACATAGACTATATCGATATAAAGGATATTGTCACATCTTATATCTCGTATGAAAATATATCGATATTTTTTAAAAACTCGATATATCGCCCAGCCCTAGTGCAGAGCTGAATTTCCTCTGTTTATCCAATCATCTTTGAGGATCTTAGTCCAGATCATTATTCATTGTTGTATCGCTATGCTACAGCCTGCAGCATTATGATTTTCAGTTATTAATCCTTCCTCAATTCTTGTAAATAATACCCAGAAACTCCTGGGAGCTTCATTATTCAGCTGCTGTTGGTGATAAAGGTCAATAATAATAATAATTCCATTTATATAGCCCGATTAAAAACAGAGAGCCAAACAACACACAGCTATACAATAGAATACAATACAATTTTATATAGCACATTAAAACCAGAGGTATGCCAAAGTGCTTCACAGAACCAATTAAGAGCAATAACAGATACAAATACAATTAAAGCTGCAAGCAGCGTTACGATTATTGACAAATGGCATAACAAACATTTCCGAGCTCGAGTCTCATCATGCCTGCGACCTTTGGGAGAGATTGGACATTGTGTTTTTGAGTGACAGCAGATTACTGCTTTTTGGCGAGTGTTTGAAACTCCACGTGTCGCATGACCACCCCGTTTCCCTGAACGTAAAAAGCTTTGCAATTTAACATCACAAAGGTCTTTAGATTCCACGCACTGGAGATCGCGTCAATCTGACGAAATCCCTTGAAGGAGTTCGTCAAAATACGGAGCCTGAAAAGAGGGGAAATGTCCCCAAAATGACACATTAATTTTAAAATGGCTGACTTCCTGTTGGATTTGGGATATTGCTCCAAGAGACTTTTTTGTACATCTTGATATCTTCCATAAGCTTACCAGGTTTCAGACTCGTAGATGAAACACAGAGCAGGGGCTGATGTTTTGACATTTTGTAGGGGGTGCTGTTCAGTTTTGCGCTATTCAATGAAAATGATCACAAAACAAGAGCTTTCATGACATTGGAGCTGTGTGCCAAATTTCAAGACTTTTTGAACTTTCCAAGCCCACTTCATCTTTCATGGTGAACAGCGTTGCCACCAGGGTGTGCCGTTCAGTTTAAAGTCACAATTTTCGCACTGAAGCATCATGAGGGACTGATGGTGATATTCATCGCTTTTGAGGTGGCCACGACGAACCTGTGAAAATCAGTACAACAAAGTGTAAGACATGACATTTCCTGTTCCAACTAGGTGGCGCTCTGCGTATTCCTGACAATGGGCATATCAATCTGTTCAGGGCGGGTCTGGCATCATGTCTGTAAAGTCTGGTACTGATCAGACTGGATTTCATTGAGTTATACTAATTTGTTTCTTCATGGTGAGACATGAAAATTCGCCATGCTGCTGGGGTCACACCCTTTTGCGAAAACTCACAGCTTTCACTGTAACCCAAGACCAACTCCTTAATGCTTTCCTGGAGAATTTTGAGGTTGCAGATGTCACCCATCACAATACTGTATCCCAAAGTGTAAAACATGACATTTCCTGTTCCCAAAAGGTGGCGCTCTCCCCGATGTCAAATGTGGCAGTTGAAATATGTTCAGGGGTGGAGCTTTATCATATGTGTGCTCTTTGGTCCAGATCGGACAATGTATGACAGAGTGAGAGGCAATAAGATTTTCATGGCGAGTCATCGAAATTCGCCATGGCGCCACGGCCTCACCGTATCCCGAAAACTCAAAATCTCCGCAATTTAACATGGCCCAGGTGTGTAGTTGACACTGACCAAAGATGAAGTTTATGCAATCAAATCCCAAGGAGGAGTTCGCAGAAGTTCGAGGCATGGAAATGGCAAAATTAGAGCCAAAATGTCACCTTCACTTTTAAATTGCGGACTTCCTGTTGGGTTTGCGTCAATGGGCCCAGTGACTTTTTTGTTCGTCTCGGAATGATACACACGTGTGCCAGATTTCATACATGTAGCTCAAACGATGTGTTCGTAGGGCTGCATTTAACAACGCATAAGTGGCGCTCTAGAGCCATTTCCCAGTGCTCATATGTAAAACAATTAAAATATGAAATTTTTCACCAGACCTGATGCATGTGCAAAATTTCACGAGTTTTTGAGCATGTTTAGGCCCTCAAAAAGGCCCTTGTTTTGCCTGAATAATAATAAGAAGAAGAAGAAACGGAGCAGATACAATAGGGCCTTCGCATTCTCAGTGCTCGGGCCCTAAATGGCAATATATTTGCTAACAATAAATCGCAGAGCAGAAGATCAGTGTCAACACAACAAAAAAAACAAAAACGCCACCTTCTGGCACTATTTGGCAACTGAGCTTTACAGTTTAATTCTGAAATACGCTTTTACTCCCCAAATTACTGAGCATTAATATGATTGCTTCCACTGATGTCAGTGCTTGGATGATTATCATTAGGCATCAAAGTTGGACTGGCTCTGCACCAGGACTTGTACTGAGCCAGTGGGAAAGGACTGCCAAAAGAAAAATTCATGCAAAGATTCCCCCCTTAAAACACAAATGGCGATGGACCGAGTAGGTGCCCAGTGGTTGTTATACAATCTAATATTTTGTTGGACCACCTTTAGCAATGCTGCAGACAGGCAGGCACACGGCCCCTACCCTCACTAACAGCTGAAGTAGTTGATGTTCACAACACTGAGCAACACTTTCCAAATGTATATGTATAGTTCTTATCCCAGTTGTAGTAGTTTAATTCTTTTTCTCAATTGTTTTCTTTGCTTGATGCAGACTATTAGTTTGAACCTTCTGAAACAGAATAATCTCTTTTCCACAATCATGGAATATGTCGTCCAACATGTTTTTTTTTTTTTGTTTGGGGTTTTTTGGGTTTTTTTTTGTTTGTTTGTTTTTTAACCCTCCTGTTATGTTGCGGGTCAGATTGACCCAGAACAGAAGAGATGTCACACGTCATCTGCATCACTACAGAAAACAAAAAAAATAAAAATTATAAAAGAAAATTGTAAAATAATCAATGCCAGTGTTTCTGACACTTTTGGATGAGTAAATTTGCCCCGGGTCAAATTAACCCAGGACCATAAATGGTGTTCCAGGAAACCAACATAACAGGAGGGTTAAATGCGAAGCATCAGTTAGGATTGAAACATATTAGTCACTGTTAATTATGTGGTTCTTACTTATTTACTAAGTTAAACCCATTTGTAAACAGATTTGGTAGCTTTGCTTTGTTTGGCTGTCTTCTGTGGAACAAACTAGACTATTATGCACAGATAGGACCAACAACAGTGCTAGCTGTTTGAAGTTAAGCCACACATGCACAAATGATTAACTGCCATTATTTCAGTCATATAACATTTATATTAATGTATAAAATGTCAACCTTTTTTGGAGTGGTAAAGGCATTTAAAAAAACACTTTTGCTCAATATTTGCAGGGACATATTGAACAATTATTTAGCATCGAGACTCATTTTGGTAAATTTCTTTTTTTTTTTTTTTTTTTTTTTTTTTTTTTTTTGCCTGTCCCGTTTGGCTCTTTTGCCATCAGAATTGTTGTCTAAAGGCAAAGAAAGATGCCCAACGGATTTACTTTACCAAATTGACCATCCCAGCCTTGCCGTAATGGTCCATTTGATTCACCTTTTATTGTTTATTTTATTTTCACTTACTGAACATGGGACAGACTTGACTGGGGGAAAGAAGGGGAGAAAGAAAGAGGGAAAGAGAAACAGCTGAGAAGAGGGACGGGGGAGAAGGGCAAAAGACAAAAACCAACAGAATGAGCAGAAAAAGAAAAAAAAGAAGTAAAAAAGAAAAGAAAATGCATATATCAATCACCTGGATCACCTGCTGAGAAAGAAAAAAGAAAACAAGCAGAAGAGAACAAGAGTAATAGAATAAACAACATCACAATGATATATGGGAATATGACAGTAAATACTAAATATTAAACATTATTGTGCAGCACATAAGATCAACAGAACACAGTGTGCTTTGAGGTAGGAGCCAAAAAGGGTGTAGTTTGTGAGTGTGATCACCCGTGTGTACACCTGTGAGCATGGACGCGCTTGTTTTTTGTTTTTTAAAAGGTTCCTTCATGTAATGATCTGCTAGAGGGTGTGGGGGGGCCACAGCCCCGTCCTCCAGGGCATGAAGCAGGTATGGAGGAGATCAAAACTCCAGACATCCAGAGGCCCCCAGAACACAAGAGACCAAGGAAGACCCACAGAGGGGCAGCCGCGCCACTGTCCCAGAAAGAGCTGAGGAGAGTCCCAGATGAGGGCTCACTCAGCAGCCGCGGAGCAGAAGCCAGGGGGAGTTGCAGTGACGCGCCCGTGAGCTCCGCCGGCAGCCAGCCGTGCCTGAGTGACCGAGCCCCAGGCCGAGAGGCCGGGGGCACCCCACCTCCGAAGTGGCCCGAGCAAGCCCCAGGCTCCAGGCCCCGATAAGCGGCCGCCAAGGAGTGAGCCGGTGTGTACCTGGACGCCCATCCCCGGACACAAAGAACCACCAACGCACCGACGTCTGAGGGAGTCCGCCACTGGCAGGGGAAGTGGTGGTAGGGGGAGATAGGCCTCCAAACCTTGGAGGGCCTGAGATGTCCCCAGAGAGGTGGCGTCTGATACCCAACCTGACATATAGACACAGACATACAGGCACACACAGACACAAACATCCATTCCCACCCTCATGCTCTCATATGCACTCACTCCACACTCAACCAACGTGGAGACAGACATAAAGAGACGCTGTACACACAATCACACTCCCCAAGCGTACTCTACAAACCGGGTCTAGGTACCCTTGCCCCTGGAGGGGGGGGAACTGCACCCAGACCCAGGTGGTGTTACCCTTTTCCCTGCGGTGGGGGGAGGCAGACCGCCCCGACTCCGCAGCAGCAGGGAGGCCCCACACTCCAGACCGCAGTCGGACGGCCAACTCCTCCTCCTAGCCCCCCCGCTCCAGCAGGTCGCAGAGAATGGGGGTGAGAGAAGACTCCAAACCTCCCTCCACCCGCTCATTGTAGTGTTGATGCATGTGTGTTTTAAGGTGCATTTAAAACCCAGGAGGGCATGGAGCTACCTGCCAGAGAGCAGCAGGTAAGCGCATAGTCCCTCCTGCTAGCCCTCAATGTCTACGTGTATTTAACATTGAGAGGTGGGCAACGACGCCAGGGGTGGGGTGTACACCCTGATGGTACTTTGGATTCCGTGTATCGTGCCCACCCCCAAGATCCTATATGTATGTGTAATGAGAGTGTGAGTAATGTGAATGTCTAAGTTGTGGGATAAAATTGAGGCAGAGGCAGCCAGAAGGGGACAGAGGGGGGGGGGTGGCCTCCTCTGCACCCTGGTGACATACCCCTACTCCAAGGTGGGTGGTTGTGATGGAGCGGGAAGAGGGAGGCAGCTGGAGATGGGGAGGGAAGGAAGGGAGGGGCAAGTGACCCCTCCCTGGGGCCAGCTCCCCCGCTGACCCCAGTAGGCACCCCCATACTCCGCGACCCACCAGGGAAAGGGGGCCCAGGCCCATCCAGACCGGGGCCCAGCGCAGCAGCGCCTCCCGGCCCCACAGAGCCCAGGACAGTCCACCCAACCCCACCACAGAGAAAACTGCACCCACCCCACCATCCACTCATCTTCCAGACTACATAAGACAATAAACACCCAGGCTGAGATCTTCCTCCACCTCTCCTGTATCTCCCCCTCCTGTAGAGAGATTTTGGTAAATTTCTAAGGAGTTCCACAGAGCATTGTTTGATGGCTTTAGATGTCGTTGGCTTTGCATGTTTCTCCTCTCTTTGCTGCACACTTTGGTGGCCCTGCTCCATGCAGCTCATCGCAGACTGTCCCATTTGGGCTGTTAAATAATGGCAACAATTTTTAGCTTTATTACTGTGGCCAGAAGGCGAACATGTTACATTTTACTTGCAAATAATAATGAAAATGTATATTTTAAGACCAAAAAAATGGTCACAAGAATCACTTATGACAAAATGTTAGCTTTACTGTTTTAATTTAAATTTGTGTCATTTGCTGCTGTCTGTGGTCGATGTGACACCTTGTGCTCATTGTTTATCAAATTTTAACTGAGAAAACCTCTGCGATTTGATATTCTGACACACTGCTCACATGTTACTAACTCCCTCATCTTTCTGTCTCTTAGGTAACAGTGCCCTCAATCAGAAACAGAAAGACATGCCGTATGTACAGATGATGAAGTCCAAGTGGATGCTGAAGATGGGCATAAGCCACAACACCATCAAGCAGAAGCACTTCAGAGCCCAAGTTATGTTCTAAACTCGGACTGAATAACAGGACGGAGCTAAATGAGAAAAGGACTGGCAAGCTCTGAAGTTTAACATCTTCACTAACTCCAAGAAATCAGGCAGATGTCCTTGAACAGTGGTAGGAACAGAAATCGGGCTCGTCAAACGCACAGACTGTATGAAAAGGATGGATGTGGCCATTGTGTCACTCACTGGTTTGTGAAGTCTTGTTTTTAAGCCTCAAACACAGAAAATTGTCAGTCACACTTTTAAGCGAGATGTCATAAGTAATGTGTGGATTAGACCAGGAAACCAAAAGATACTACAGGGTTATACTCTGGATCCTTATTTATCACAGGGTAGCCAAGACCTCAAATTATGTTCTTCTTCATCAACTATTTTACTCTAAATACGACCAAGATTCCCAAAATTTAAAATGTTGTGTTAAATATGAGTTGAAACCAGTGAATGCTCATCAGAAAAGGTCATAGATAAAGTGAAAAAAATGCAGGTTTCAAGCATTTCTCCATTGGGTCCACCCATCTTTTGTGTACAGCCTATACTGAAAACCTGATTACAGTCATTCTTTGTTGCGTTTAAAGTAATGCACTAATGCCAGTTTTGAGGGTTGACGATTGCAGGGAATCTTTGATGTGGTAAATCTTTATCTTTGATCTTCGATAAAGCTTCTTGAATTTTTTAGAGCCTTTAATTTACTTTGGTAAAAAAAATCATCTGTCATCTCTCAAATGCTGCTGTACAAAGTGCAGGTTCTCTGTAAATCTCCTTGAAATTGTGATAGAGATCCTGGAAGCTCTTATCGACTTCATTTTGAAAACGGCCTGTTTGAAAACAGATCAAGGACACGAATCACATTTATGAGTTCTTTTTGAAATTATATAAATCCTGTAAAAGCTACATTACATAAATGATAAGAAACTGTTTTAATACTTTGGACAAAACTTATTTAACTGATAGGATTTCATCTTTGTCGTTCAACATGATAAATAAATGTTTGATATTTACCGCATACATCGCAGTCTTCCTGATGCAATGTTTCCTTACTTTTTATATTTTGTGTTTAAATAGAAAAAAACTGAATCTTTAAAATCAGCATTGTTTTGTTTGTGCTTAAATCAATCAACTCCTCATCCTTTCAACAATGTGACGATTGCTTCGCTTCCAACTAGATGAAACAGGCCCTTCATATGAGACATACAGTCAGGTGCATACGTTTTGTACAGTTACCACAGTGGATTTTGAAGCAAAAAAATATTTATAGTTGGGCAAAAGAATGATATATCGTGATAACGTCAGTCTGTCTGGAGGTTTCTTCGTCTTAATAGCGTTCTGTTTCTCTCACGTCCCTAATTGTTGTTCGGGGATCGTCTGATTGTTGGGGGTTTTCAATCTCAGAAATCGGGTATTTACATTGGAATATAAAGTGCCTTTCAGCC